>NC_080784.1:199109053-199454053 GCF_028018385.1 Neofelis nebulosa | reverse complement strand
GCTGTAGAGCCCATTCAAGTCCTCGACTGTTGGAAGTGTGGGGACATCTAATTCTGCCAGGGCTTTTGGTGGCTTTGCGCTTGTCTTCTGCACTTGAATATAAGTTCCTTCGGGAACAGGTGTCTTTCTTCTTTGCTGTTTTCCCAGGGCCCAGATCAATGCCTGGCACACCACTTGATAAATGCGTGTCAAATGACTAAATATTGGATTGCCTGCTTCGTGGATTTTGTAATTTTCGTCTGCGAGCTCATGTTCAGCTGAATGGTATATGCGAATCTCTTGAGTGGCCCAGTTAAGGCGGTGCTTTGTGTTGGCTTTCGCCAAGCACCTCAGGATGTTACTAGATCGTTTTAGTTTGATTTATTAGCTTAAGGGGATAGTATGAATGTAACTTGCAAACTTACATAAAAGCTGTGGCAACAAAACACGGAGAGTTTATATTTTCCCACGTAGTGTCCAGGCAAAGACAAACAAGTTTGTTTGTTGGGTCGGTTGCTTGGTTGTTTTTTGTTTTTGTTTTTATCAACCTTCTGTGTGAGGGCAGACTATATATATGTGTGTCTATATACCATTTATTTGTGTAGGGAACCCGTTAGCAGTTGGGTGTCTTGGCTTTATATGTAGCTCTCAATTTCAGTGTCTTCACTTATTGAAACCCCCTAGTCAACTCTTCAACTCATACCCCCTCCCCACTCCTAAAGCTCACTCCTGCCACCCTGGTGTTTAATTCCTTATCTATGTTAGTCCCTGGCTTACTTTCTTAAGCACCCACCTAGGTGTTCAAAGGCAGCTTCTTAGGTGTGCAATAAAAGGATACAAGTGTATCTCATCTGTTATATTACTAGACATATAACTTGCTTAACATGTAACTCATCTAGTATATATTGCTCAGACATATAACTGATTTGGTCTTTTGATAAAAAATTCTTCATGTGCCTAAAGGTTATTTTTATCAATGTTCTACAGAGCAGGCTTATAAAGAGAAGAGAATGCCCGCGTCCACATACTTCCCTCCCCTCAACCACGGCTCTCGGAAGGCAATAATTTCATCTGTTTTAGCTGTTTCTTCTGGCATTTATCTCCATATTTCTAAGCACAGCCATTCCTGCTATAATGTCAAATGTATTACCAAAAAGCCTAAAAATAGCAGATTTATGAGAAAACTAGGATTAAGGCCAGACCACTCAAAAGCTATGGATGTTGAAATGCACGGCGTCACCTAAAACAATACCAAGCCTAATAAAAAGAGTCACACAGCGAAATCTCTAGTGACATTTTCACCCAGCATGGATGCCCAGATCCTTTGCAGCCTCATACCCCGGGGCTCACTCACTTCCCTCCAAAATGTCAATGCTCAAGGGCATCTGCTTCTAAAAGAGACCAGTTTCATCAAAATTAAAAATCTTTCCCAAGGTGTAGATTTCATACTCAATCTTTTCTTTTCCTAACACAGAAGGATGCCTTTGACACCTCTTGCTCTATACCCCCTCCGTGTCCCCATATACCTTAAGTTAATAGAAACTGTAATGATTCCTAAAGCCACTAAAATGTCACTCTTTGCTCCAAAGGAAGGTATTTCTGTAAGACTTTCCAGCTTTATATTGCTTAAAGTTCTCATACGAGGCTAACATTCCCCTCTTAAATTTTGAGAAAGCTTGCCTTTGACAGCTTCAAAATAGCTACCAAAAAAAATCACCCATGGACCAACAAGATCTCCATATCTATGCACAGCAAATATGTATAAACCAATTCCCTTAAGAGACATGTGTTTTAGCAGAAAAGACTGTCTATGATTTCATTTCGGGCCTTTGTTATCATCTAGTGATATCCTACCATGAGAGATAGAATGTTATGGCCATCTCAGCTCCAAACTTAAATGTCCACTACACCCATCACCTTCATCTACCCAATATATAATTCTAGCAGCTATTTTGAATAAGCCAGTGTCCAGCATTTATGGTATTTTGCCTTTGGATAAGTCGTCCTGGTGTCTGGAGATTGGCTGACCACATGTCCTACTTTCTGGCCATGTGGAACATTTACAGGGACACAAAAATTACCTGAATTTCAGTTTACCGCATTTAGAGTGTTTTGCCTTTGTAAATTTGAGCCACAATTGTTCTATGTAGTGCTTTTGTTACATTTCCTCTTGCATATAGCTTACTTTTCCATGGCTTAAAAACTGCTTCATTTCTCTATTTTCTTGTGTTGCTGTTGTTTCCGTCTGAACTACGAATGAAACACCCAACATTATGTGAAAAGGGAAAACACACTCTGTTTCCGCCCTGCTGTTCACGGCACTTGGCTTCTGACACCAGAGGTGTAAGTATTTGATGCTAAGCAGCAATCCAGCTCTCCACACGCCATCTGGATGTCCTACAACTTAACTCCGTTCTGAGGCTATCTACGTGGGGTCAGCATCGGCTCATCAGACCTCATAGGTCAAGGGCACGATCCCACAAGAATGCCCCCTCTCCAACTTCAGACAACACGTCCAAGTTCAGGTGGTCCCCGGTGCTTCAGACCTGACTTGACTATAAATCAGAGGTTTTCATGACCCCTCCCTCAGGTTCAATAATTTCCTACAGTGGTTCACGGAACTCAGAGAAATAGTTTACGTATCAATTACAGGTTTGTCCTAAAGGGAAACAACTCAGGAAGCAGAGGATGAAAGAGAGGCGTGGAGCGAGATATGTGGAAGAGAGCACATAGCTTCTGTGTCCCCCCTGGATGCGCCAGCCTCCAGGACCTCCACGTGCTCACCAGCCCAGAGGCTCTCCCACCTGTGATTTAGGATTTTTGTGCTACACGGTCATGTTCTTGGGTTTCTACCCAACCACCCGTTCTGGGAATTCTCTTTACCTTTGTTCTGTGTGTCTATCTTATTTCTTGGAACTCTTGACTTCTTTTTGAGTTTACTCTCTCCAGTGTATTCATAAGAAAAAAAAACATGAGAGGTTAATTGTTTGAGACCTTGAATACTTGAACATATCTTTATTCTACCATCACACTGAGTGATAGATCATCTGGAGATAGAATTCAATTTGTTTTAGAACTTTCAGGGCATTAGGCTATTGTTTCTTATATTACTTTGGAGAGGTCTAATGTCCTTTTGATTCCTAATCCTCCTTGTGTGGCTCCAATATTCTTTATGAAAACTTTTAGGATATTTTGTAAATTCCCGTCTTCTGAAATTTCACAAGGAGGTGACTTATGGTAGAATTTTTTTCTCATTGTTTTGGGTACTGGTGTTAAAAAAATGATTGAAGAAGACAATTTAGGTGATACAAATTTCCCTTAACATTTCATGAAGTGGATAGTCTCTATTTGGAGAACTGGAAAATGGGGCAGAGACAGAAACCTTTTTATTAGATAAAGAATAAAGAACAAGGAAGAGAAAAAAGTAGAAAATATCTGATTGGCTGGGGTCATACAGTCAACCTTCTTTTGGGTGAGAAGCCCAGAGTTTCTCTGGTGTCCGGAGATTGGCTGACCATATGTCCTACTTTCTGGTCATGTGGAGCATTTACGGGACACAAAAATTACCTGAATTTCAGGATACTGACATGGCATCCCATACAGGAGAGGCTCCACCTTGAGCATAGAAATATATTTTAACAATAGTAAGCTCTTTCTAGATTAGAACACACACTTTTTAATTTTAATAAATTAAGCATTTTCTGCTTAAAAAATCTCCTTTCTTTTTTGTCTCCTGCCTCTTTCTAAAACTTGATCAACTTTTGAACCTCCTGTGATCCTCTAAATTTCTAATATTTCCTTTAAAGTTTGCTATCTAATTATGTCTGTTCTAACCATCTCGTTGTTTCTTCTTTTTTATTACTGCCATAATATTTCAGTCTCTTGCAGAATTTTTCCTCTGCATGTTCATATTTTTTTTAGGTTCCTGATCTTGTTCCGTATGCAACATCTTATTTTATATATCGAAGGGTCTAAATTATAGATGTTTTTCTGCTTCTTGCATGTTTCTTCTTTGATCAAATTCCTCTTTTGAAAAGTGTATTTTTAAAAAACCGTGGTAGCATCCTTTTATGTGACAGCCTGCCCTCAAATGTCTGCTGGCCTTTGGTCATGTTTCCGGTTGAGACTAAAAAGCGGATGGAAATCTCTGCGTGTCTGTGGCTATTGTTGCTGGGACTGCTCTACCGCCAATGGATCAAGCGGACCACAGCCATTTCATTACTGGACCTCCAGGCGACAGCTTCTATAGGAATTCTGTCTTCTGTTGGGCTATTTCTTCAACCAAGCATCCTCTCAGCTCCTGCCAGGTTGATAGAAGCCTGCCTGCCATTGTTGTCTCAGATCAGCAAGGCAGAGGCTGAGCACCTGTTTCTTTTTGTGCTGATTTTCCCATAATACCCTTGTTCCCATAAGGTACCTCTCTCCTGCCTCGGGCTGGGCCTGATGTTACCATCTCCAAAGAGAACTCTCTCTTCTCACGACAGTTGCCTGGCTGTGCTTGTGAGAAGGGTGAACACAAGAAGCTAAGTGCTCCCTATACAGTCTTGCGAGCGGTCTCTAACGTGTTCCCACCCCAAACCCCAGCATGAAGGATGCCTAGTGCCTCCGGTTCGTGAAAATTGTTCTGCTTCAGCTTGTTTCTTCTTGGGTGTCTCCTTGCCTCCCCCCTCACCTCAGTTGCATGGTGTTAGGGCTCCATTTTCTCCGCTCTGCCGTGTCGGCTGCCACGATTCCAGCCAACGCTGTGCCTGCATCACACAGCTGTTTGCTGCCTCGTGTTGTATTCTCACAGAACGTGAGGTGTATGTTTCTCTGCCGTCATTTACTACAGCTTCTAGAATTTGGTTGCATTGTAGAATCCCTCAAGCATGAGGAAGGCAGCCAGGGAGAAACTGATCGTGGAAGGAAACTCTTACATTAAGGGCCAAATGACAAATGGCAAATGACAGTGGCGTGTGATGTCCGGCGTGAGGATGTGATAACAAGAGATGAAACTTAAAGTAAGTCTTAGTTACCTAACACCGGGGCAGAAAGAACACCTACCCAACAGGTACAACATCTGTCTTTGGGTTCCTACGCAAAATCTTTTGAGGATTCCATGCCTCTAATAACGCCAGACTCCCTACCACCCCTTAGTACATAAGGAGACCTGCTTTTCCTTCTTTAAGTGGAAAGACATGTCTCAGGTCCTATGAAAGGGAAGGCGTCAGACAAGCTTGCCATTTTTTACAGAAGGTATGAATTAACTTCCCCCACCCCACATTCCATCTTGCTTCCAACCCCCCTGGTACCAACAATAAATGCTCCATTTGGCACTCATCCATCTGACTTGACATTTTGGAACCATTTTCCCTCTCCATCAAATTTCTGTTGGTAAAATATTTGGTTTACTTTACTGGCTGCATATGTCCTTCTCACTCCTTTCTATTTTCTGCCCCTTCCTCTGACTTTGGCAAAAGTTGTCTCCCCACCCAGCCTTCATCGTAGCCAATATGGCAACTTCACGCCAATTAGACAAAAGAATTTATTCCTCAAGTCACGTTATTCCGATCTGCTTAAAATCGTCATTATAGCTCTACACATCCACGGTGACAACAGTGTGATCGGTGCTCCCAGAAGTTGTGCAATGCATAACTTGTGTTGTCAGCAGCAGCCCCTCCCCCCCTCCCCCCCCCCACAGGTTAATAGCTCTTAGTAGAGTCCACAATCAAGAGTGTGACTCTTCCTTCCATCTCCCGGTTTCCTTCTGCTGAGGAACATGGGACAAAACCGGACTAGGGCCGATTTTAATAGTCCTGTTTGTTCTTGCTAGCTCTAGCTGGGGACCCAGCATGAGAGCAAGGCAGTTCATTATGTTTATCTTAAAGCAGAACGTTCTTGCACTTACTCAATGGTTTCATAAGATTTGTGTTTCCTTCACGTGAGAAACATGAATACTTCATGTTGCCATGCTTAGGATTTCCCAAGGCATTAACGTGGCCCCGGTGAGGTGGCTCCTGGGTGAACATCCGTCTCCTCAGGACCAGGTTCTTGCCTTGGGCTATCCTAAGCACGGCAACATGAAGTGTTCTGTTTCTCACGTGAAAGAAATAACAAATCATTAAACTCTAGAGTAAGCGCAAGAAAGTTCCGCTTTACATCACGGAGACTGATTTTTAAAAATAAGTAAATGTTGGGTTGCCTGGGTGGCTCAGTCAGTTACGCATCCGGCTCTCGGTTTCGGCTCAGGTCACGATCACACGGTTTCGCGAGCTCGAGTCCCTTGTGGGGCTCTGCACTGGCAGCGTGGAGCCTGCTTGGGATTCTCTCGCTCCCTCTTTCTCTGTCCCTCCCTGTCTCATGCTCTTTCTCTCAAAATAAATAAAGGAACATTTAAAAAATAAGATAAAATAAAAATAAATAAATGAGTATCAATTATTATATTCCTCACCACAGTTATCATGAAAATATGCTCCTGGTGACCATCCAGGGTGGTTAGGGGAAAGTTGCACGCTTTGCTTCAATCTCCTCCCCAGAGAAACATGGCCTTCTCTCCCAGTTGCTAGGTCCTTACTCCACATACAGGAAGATTTCAGATCTGTCCTGCTGTCGTGAAAGCTCAGAATTTTAGAGTAAACTGCCTCACTCTCTTCTCCCGCTTCTTGATAGCACCGTGATGCCATAGAGATATTTTTCATACTCTTTAAATATTTGATTTATTTTATCTTACAGGATTTTATTTTATTTTTTAGCATTTATGTCTAAAATACTCCCAGCACCACATACATTATTGTACATTTGTTACATTGCTTAATCTTCAAAAGTAGTTCATAGAATAGAAATGAAAAAACTGAGGTTTCCGCTAAAGCAGGCAGAGAGGTAAAATATGTTTCGCAATATCCGCAAGGCAGGTAGGTGGCATTATCCAACTTTGGTCTATCCGACTCCACTGTACTACAAGGAGAGTTTTGTTTGTTTGTTTGTTTGTTTGTTTAAAGTATATTAACTTATTTTGAGAAAGACAGAAAGAGAGATAGCAGGGGAAAGGGAGAGAGAGAGCGCCAGAAAGAGAATCCCAAGCAGGTTCCACGCCGTCAGCAGAGCCTGACATGGGACTTGAACTCAGGAACCGTGAAATCAGGACCTAAGCCAAAACCAAGAGTGAGATGCTTAACCACCTGAGCCACCTAGGGGCCCCTACAATGAGATGTTTCTAAACCTCTGTTTACTCACCTGTAAAATGAGAAGCATGAAGTATAATTAGATTATACTGGAATTATAATAAGTCTTGATGATGGCTTTATCACTACCAAAAATAGGAGGCATTTTTGATACTATCATGATTTTTTTTTTTTAATTTTTTTTTTCAACGTTTTTTATTTATTTTTGGGACAGAGAGAGACAGAGCATGAGCGGGGGAGGGGCAGAGAGAGAGGGAGACACAGAATCGGAAACAGGCTCCAGGCTCCGAGCCATCAGCCCAGAGCCCGACGCGGGGCTCGAACTCACAGACCGCAAGATCGTGACCTGGCTGAAGTCGGACGCTTAACCGACTGCGCCACCCAGGCGCCCCAGATACTATCATGATTTTAAATACATGTTTTCCAACTTTATAAGACCACTTCATGGAAGGTTCTAACATCCCTCTTTTATAGAAGAGGATTATCTTTGAAGCTCCTTGAAGTTCCAATGCTGCTTCATTTATTATCATAAGGCCACAATGAATATTGCAGAACACTGCCCATAGAATGCTATAGAATATATCAAATGTGAGTCCTAAACATGACAGAGCAGGGGAGAGATTAACACTACCTGTGGAAGCTTCCAGACTAGGAATGAGAAAGAGCAGCGAGACTTGTATCATACACATGTAATGTAAGGGGCATCGGGTCAAGATTTCTTAACAGCAATATCTACATATACCTCGCCAACCTATGCTCAGAGGCAAGTGTCCCCCACATGAACAACATATTAAAATTAACTAACTAGTGAGCTGTGTTCTTTCAGCTACTATCTCTCCATGTTCAAGTTTGCTTTAAAGGAATTCAGTACACGCAATGCGAACTGTCCGATCCTTCCTAGAAACTGCTAGTAGTTCTGTCTCCGTTTCCATCTTGCCATCCATTCTGTGATTAGTCTGATGGTCAGTGATGCTATCTGCAAGTTCTGGGATGAGACATGACATGTCTTTTTGTAACGCCTCATCAGGTGTTGAGGACAAGTCTACAGGGAAGAGATTAATTATCTCTGAAGCCCATGCCACTTTTTGAAAGCACTTTAGGAAGAGTATTTAATTCCTTCTCTTGGTAAATTATGAGAAACCTTCAAAGAGAAATGAATCAACTGAGCTGGAGGGTGGAAATGGCAGACAATTCATTTATCCATAATTTTTTTCCAAGTAACCCATATCGGTGCTCCCTTCTGCAAATTCTCCCATCAATATTTTTATGGGACATAGCTTCTGATGGTATGCTACTCATTACCCCCTACACGCATACCTGGATGCACACTTTTTCAGACTTTTGCTAGCCGTCCTATCTCAAGAGGCTATCAAAATAAAATGCAATTAAAAGGGCAGGGCGTATCACAAGGACATTGAGTGCTAGGTTTCCAAATGAAAACGCATTTTGTAATTCTCTATTTCTTCCAAATTCCATTCAGCCCTTCTTCCTAATCTCAGCAGCGAAATCGTGAGTGAAAGCCACAAATTGGATTCTGGTGGAACATCTTCTCTGGGTATTAGGATTCGCCATGCTTCCTTAGCTGGGGCACTCCTTTTAGTTTGAAATCCTCATCATATATCTTGTCCCCGAAGTAAGTTAACAAGATGCATTGTGTGCATTTTTAATGTGAAATGCCCCTGCCTTAATATGCTTTCATTTTCTGCTTCTTAATGTTTTTTGTTTGTTTGTTTGTTTGTTTGTTTATCTTAGCTGATTGGAGAGTCACTTCTGATGGTTTTCAATGACTTTTTTCTTCATTAGTCACTTGTCTGTTGCCCTAGATACTTCCGGAGTGGTCCTGAGATCTGTTATGGCCAAAGCATAGAGCCTTGCACTACCTTAGGGGAATTCAGTAAAAGGGACGGATATTCTGGGTGTTAGTTTGCTAAAGCTACCATAACAAGATACTACACACTGGGTGGTTTGAACAAGAGACATGGATGTTCTCTCAGTTCTGGAGGTTAGAAGTCTGAGGTCAAGGTGCTGGCACGGTTGGTTTCTTCTGTAACCTCTCCTTGGCTTATTGGTGGCCGTCTTCTCCCTGTGTTCTCCCATGGTCTTCCCTCTGTTCCTCTGTGTCCTAATCGACTTTTCTTATAAGGACATCAGTCAGATTGGATTAGGACTCATCCATATGACCTCATTTTAGTTTAACGACCTCTTTAAAAAGGCTGCCTCCAAATACAGTAACGTTCTGAGGAACTGGAGATTAAGACGTCAACATCTGGATTTGGGGGGAAGGGGAGGGAACACACAATTCAGCCAGTGACACTCGGATAATACTATGACCTTGAAGACTCACAATGCACAGTGATGTATTAGAGGCTCTGATCAATCTGGTAGCAAAGGTATTATTTCGCTTGGTCTTTACTCAATTTATTTGATTTTTTTCGTATAACGTTTATTAAAATTTCCTAAGGAAGCTGTTACAAGGAATAAACTTTGAGAAATACTGCCATCCTGTCCAGGCACGCCAGACTAAGATCACTCAGAGTCGTGTAACCGTCCTTTCGACTCTCTGTTGGAGAATACGAAATGTTACAGCAACCAAAACCCAAAGATCACGTCTTTGAGAGGAAAAGTGAATGTGGGCTCACCGCCAGACGAGAGCCCATTAAGAAGGATACAAAATCAAAGTACATTTTCACTCTCACGTCTTCTCAGATTTACCCCTCGTAACCACATCCCATCTGCTGGCAAATTCTGAATCTGAGCACTTCTTGCTAGTTCCCTTGCTCCCGTCCTGGTCCAGATCTTCCTAACTCATATCTCCGTCCCCACCCTGTCACCCCCTCGGTTGATCTTCACCAGGGCCACCAGAGTGCTCCTGCTAATGGCGGTCCGATTCCAGGGTTCCCCTCAGTCCCCCACCCCATGGATTCACTTATTGCCCACAGTAGAAGCCAGAGCTCCTTATGATGGCCCTGGAGGTGTTCTGCTCTCTGCCCACATCTACCTCTCTGCCTTCGTTTTCTACCACAGTCTTACCTGCCCCCCCCCCCCAGCCCCCGTGACCCCAGCTAAGCAGGCTCCTATCTGCCCACTCTGACCTCAGGCCTTTGCACATGTACTTCATTTCTAGCAGGAGAACTTCTCCCCGGATGCCTTTCCAGCTAGCTCCCTCATTTCCCACAACTCTTCCCTCAATGATACCTCCTATCATAGCCTTTATTTGCTCACTTATTTATTTATTTTGTTAAGTTTATTTATTTATTTTGAGAAAGAGAGAGAGAGAGCATGAGCAGGGGAAGGGCAGAGGGAGAAAGAGAGAGACAGACAGAGAAAGGGAGAGAGACAGAGAGAATTCCAAGCAGGCTCCACATTGTTGGCATGGAGCCTGATGGGGAGTTTGAACCCACAGACCACGAGATCGTGACCTGAGCCGAAACAGAGTCACTCAACTGACTGAGACTCCGAGGTGCCGTGTGTGACAGCCCTATTTAAAATTACAACAGTCCAAAAAATAAACAAACAAGCCAACAAATAAATAAAATGTCAACCCTCCAGCACACCCAATCTTCTTTCCCTGAATTGTGTTTTCTCAATATAATCTTCATGAAAGCATTTGTTTTGTTCTTCGCTATCCTCCCATTATCTAGAACAGTGATTAGCACATAAGGCTGGATAAACATTTTTCTTAAATTTTTTAAAATGCTTATTTATTTTGATGGAGACAGAGAGAGAAAGCAGGGGTGGGAAAAAGAGGGAGAGGGAGACAGAGAATCCCAAGCAGGGTTCGCAAGGTCAGTGTGGAGCCCAGTTGGGGCTTGAACTCACAAACCGTGAGATTGTGACCTGAGCTGAAATCAAGAGTCAGACACTTAACCCACTGAGCCACCCAGGCAACCCCCCCGCCCCCCGAAAACATTTTTTGAATCAACACATTAATTTGGTTTGGATTATACATTTTTCATTCTGTTACATTATCATATTATTATACTATTCACCTTTCCATTCACTCACTCATTCATTCATTCATTCATCCATTTGCAACAAGTGAGTATCTTTTATGTGATACTCTGGTTCTATAATGATAAATAAAACAGACATATCCTGAATAATGTTTACTTGTCAAGTAAATTGAAATATACCGTTTCTTTTTATCAATTTGTTGGTTCTCTACCCCAATAACACTAATAATTTTTGTTTCAAATAAAATTACAACTAATATTGATAGGGTGTAACCTCCTTGTTATGCAATTTGCTGGGCACTTTACATGAATTCTCCAATTTAATCCTCTCAAAACCCTATGAAATATGTAATAGTTTAGCCCTTAGGTTTGAGGGCTGATCCCCATTTAACAATTGAAAAGGCTGAGTGATAAAAACATAGCTATTTCCCCCACAGTTTCTCAGAGCTTCTGAGGGCTAAAGCCCAGTGTTATAATCAGATCATCGGTATCCAGAAGTCAAAATGCTTCTTTTTTTCTCTCTTTTGCTGGTATTCCAGTTATCTTTGGAAAATATGTTGATGTTAACTGCTCCCAAACAGTCAATCAGAAATATCTTTCTGAGCCCCTATGATTC
This sequence comes from Neofelis nebulosa, assembly GCF_028018385.1. NCBI lineage: Eukaryota > Metazoa > Chordata > Mammalia > Carnivora > Felidae > Neofelis > Neofelis nebulosa. The sequence goes on along the minus strand of NC_080784.1, from coordinate 199,442,345 downwards.
TCCTAGACAAACAAAAGAGAAAAGATCACTGACTTCCTGGACCATGCATTATCACGAGAGTCAGACAAAATTAACAACAACAACATGTAAGTAAACAAAGGAACAAGAAAGAAACGGAAACAGTGTGACATGGCAGAGAGTGACCCAGTGATGACTCTAGATTAGATGGTCTGAACAGTATGTCTGAGAAAGTGACATTTAACTCGATATTCAAAAACCAAAAGGAGAGTCGTGTGTGTTTCCAGAAAGCACTTGGCAAGCAAAGGAATAGCTGCACAAAAATCCTAATGCAGGAATAAATTGCACCTACATGAACGGCAGGGCAAGGCCAGTACAGCTGGAAGAGGGGGGCGAAGGCAGTGAGTGGAAGTAATGGAAATACAGACAGGGAGTGTGGACTCTATTCTAGGCACCGCTAGTAGATTCTAGAGGGGACGCAGAAGCAGGAAAACCAACCAGGAGACCGGCTGCAGTAACTCACGAGAGATGTAAGTGACTGGTCCAGAATGGAAGCAGTGGACATGGGGACAAGAGGAGGGGTCTGTTTTGCAAGTCCATCTACAGTCCTTGCAGGGAGAATGCCAGTCGGGGCTGAGGGAAATGGGAGGAGTCGAGAGCAGCTCCTGGATTTGAGGTCTGGGCTCACTGGGTGACATCCTACGTCCTTCCTAGGGTGGGGAAGACAATAGGTGAAAGCTTGGGGCAGGATGGGGCCCTCGAGAGTTCAGTTTGGGGCTTGGTAAGTTTGAATACTCACTAGCTTGCTGCATTAAATATATTCCATTTGAGGGGCTCCTGGGTGACTCCAGTCTGTTAAGCGTCTGATTCTTGATTTCTGCTCAGATCATAATCTCACGGTTGGGGAGAACGAGCACCAAGTCTGGCTCTGTGCTGACAGTGCAGAGCCTGCTTGGGATTCTCTCTATATCATCTATATCTATATCTATATCTATATCTATATCTATATCTATATATATCTATATATAGAGATATCGATATATCTAGATCTACATGTAGATATATCGATATATCTATATATCTATATCTATATCTAGATATATCGATATATCTAGATCTATATCTAGATATATCTAGAACACATGTGTGCATTCCCCTTATCTCCAGCTCCAGGACCCTGCCTTTTCTGCATTTTGTCCTTTCTTGGCTTTCCTTAACCCTGCCTACACCTGCACGGGGTCCTTTTATTAAAAACATGCTTAAATTACCTAGATTTTAATTTCTTTGATTGGCACGTGCTATATCTTGGCCGCCAGTCCCTTGAGTGATAGGAGAGTGAACTGGGAAGCCAGCACTCAGCTAGAGAGGCAGAGTGTTAGGGTGAGGGGGAAAGCTGGAGTTCAAGGTTAGCTCACTCCGGGGAAGTTGCCCCTAATGCTGAAGAGCCACTTTTCAGAGCTCAGTGCTCTTTACCCAGCCACGAAAGGAGCACGCTGGCTGATCCCCTCTTCCCGTTTTGGCCTCAGCTCCTCTAACAAAAGCAGCGCAAGGCTATGAGTGGCGTTCCTCTTCCACATTGCCATGTCAAGTCGAGCTCTTCCAAAGTCATTATCTCTTTAATTTGCTCCCCAGGATGCTGACTCGCCAACAAGCGGCACCCACAAGGAGGATGGAGCCCCCGGTCCCGTCTGCTTTCTGGCCTCGGCTGTATTTTTCTTCTGGAGGGCCGTGTTGCATGGACAAATACTCCGTCTCCCAAGAGCAGAGCGCCTCAAGGATTCCGTTAAAAGCTCCAATGGCGAGGCGAAGTCACTTACCCAGCAAAGTGACCCGGCAAAGCGTGATGATGGATTTGGTTTCAACAGACCAAATATTCAGATTCAGGTGTGAGCTGCCAGGCAGGCGATGAATGTTTGCATAGAGGAATTTGGGGTATTCACAGCGCACTGAACATAAAAGGCAACTGGAAATCCTCGGTGTTGCCTTGAAAAGCCAACAGCTGAGAGCTGATTTCCAAAGGGTGAAAGTAGCTTGGGGGGTGGGCTTTAGATTAATTACATGCGATTTCTCTCCCTAATTGCCACAGGAAGTGGAGGCTGCCATTATTTAATCGGGGCTGTTGTTATTTAATTTCTTTTATATTCTGAAAAGCAATTAATGCAGTGAGGAGAGGTAGGCTTCCCAGAACCTGATCCTACCTCCTTTTCAAGGCGTAATTTGTACCTTCCCTCCTCCAGGATGGATGCCTGGATTCTTGTACTACATGCCGACTGCTCTTTCTTCTGTGAGTTTCTGTGAACCTTCTCTCCTGGAACCGCAGTGGTCTAATCCAGAATTTTCAATGTTTGGCACGGCCTCCTTCTTGGAATTCTATGGTTCTCTGGACTCCTAGTTAAAAGCCACCAATGTAGAGCTTGCTTGGCTTCTAAACCGGGAAATCTACACTGTGTGTTCCAAAGATGACCTCCGAAGTATCTTTTTTCTCTGCCAGCTGCGGAAAGCCCTTCATTACAGTTTTTACAATCTCCAGATTCCCTGCCCTTTTGAGATTTAGCAAACCTAGAATTTTGAAAGGTCAGAAACTGGCAGAAATCTTGGAGGTTTGCTAGTCCAAGAGTCCCTAACTTTCCGGATGAAAAAAAAAAAGAAGAAGCAAAAAAAAAAAAAAGCATAACTAACCAGCCCAGAATTCCTGGACTTAGCTGCAGAGGCTGGAATTCACTATCACCTTCTCCCGATTGCCACGCTGTGCTTTTTTTCTTCCACCTGAGGAATACTTACTTGCTTATTGATAACATAATGAGGAACAAAGTTTAGATTAGTGCTCCTCAAACTTGAACGCGTAGGCAGCTCTCAGAGGGATCTTCCGGGGCTGAGGCGTGAGATTCTGCGTTTCTAACAAATTCCCAGGTGATGTTGACGCTGCTGATTCAGACACCACTCTTTGAATAGCAGAGCCTCAGAGAAGGCTCAGTGCAGGTTTGAATTACATGGTCCTTGCAAGGGCATCAATTACACCTATTCTTTTTCCTTTTTTTTTTTTTCTTTTGTATTTCTTTCCAGAATCCCTTCCTCCACATTCTGACACTCGCACCTGATTTCCATCAGGCCGTTCTCTCCTCCACCTCCACAACTGTCAGTCCAAGGGCGTGAGGCATGTCCAGTCCTTCCCCCTGCCTCGTAGGCTCCTGGTCTAGATGTGGCCAATCGCTATGTCCTAGCCCCCTATCCCTCTGCTCGGGATGGTGATGTCTACAAGGAGCATACCACAGAGGCCATGCCAAGTAGAGACTTGCCAGCGTTTACTGAGGAACGGCATTCTCTTTTTGCTAGGCTCACCGAGAAGGCAAACCTGGAGAAGCGAAGCCATGCATTCTTTAAAATGGTTCGCCTGAGAAGGAATCTTGTATCCTAGGAGCACCTAGGGAGTAAAAAAAAAAAAAAAAAAAAAACACAAAAAAAGTGTGCATCCAAATGATGACGCTGCACACCTGGGTCCAGCTGTGCGTGAAGCCAGGTCAGCCTCCTGGACTTTTCTATTTTATGAGCAAATAAAATCCCCGGTTTTTGTTTCAGAAGAGCTTCCTGAACTTGCAACCAGTGGAGCCTTGGTTAATCCAGCTCCTATCAGGAAGATTGGGAAAGTATGCCTATAAGAAGTCCGAGAGTTTGGAGAAATAGAAATTGATTAATCAGCCACCCGGAAGTATCTAGACACCTAGAAGTTCAAGATCCCCAGGTATCCCGGAAAACCTCCCTAAACCTCAGCTACTTGCACAGGCAGGAGAAACCAAAGGCTTCAGCGTCCTTCATCCACTGAGCAATCTGCCTGTCTATTCTCAAAGGCTGGGTTCCAGGGAGAGGCTCCCCTACCCGTGGATCCCAGATAGGAGGCCCAATACTTTATATTCCTGCACATTCCTTTTTTCATCATAATCCCTTCCTACGTCATGTCAGGGGAACACCTGAGCTCAGAGTGTGCCCTTGTGTCTTGCTGTTTGCATTAATTGACCAGACAATTTCATATCTCAGAACTTCCCCCTGACTCCTCTGTGGGCCAGGACAGGGCATGTATCCTCACCAAGCCAGTGTGTGGATTAAGTAGGATGCTTTGGACACCCACCTTCCCGTGTTCTTCTCATTTCATTATCTGGGTTTTTCACTTTCTTCCCCCCCCCCCCAACTTGTTTCTTCTATCTGATAAGCCATTCTGTCTGGAAACTTCCTTTGTGTTTTTTGGACGCCTCTTCCTGATTCCAGGATCTCCAGTGCCAAGAAAGCAGAGACCCCATCCCTCTCCACGATCATCATTTCCTTGGCCCCAAATATCAGAATCCCTGCCCCCCCTGTACTCAGCTGTGAGTTCAGTAAAATCAAAACGAACATTGAGGTAAAGCAAAAGTATGCAGATCAGGAGGCTATAAAAACACGTTTCCCGGTAACGTGATAATCTTAGCTGATATTCCCTCCTTGGAGTCGCTAAAGTCTCTGCCTGGAGCACGGGTGTCTGTTGGCAGGTGGGGCCTCTCCCGATGCAGACACGCTTATTCTTGGAAGATGCCCAGAAAAATATGGGAATAATTAATTCACCTGTGTTTGGAAAGCAGACGAGCTATATCAATGGCTAATATGCATAGGAACACTGTGGTTATTCTTCAACCTACTTCGTTTTCTGGATGATATCTAAACACTGAGCCAGAAGGACACTGAGGAGTAGGAGCCTGGAGAAATGTGCCCTGCAGGAACTTCCTGGATCTCCCCTGTTTCTTTATTTTGCTTTGTTTTGGTTTGTTTTGGAAAGGTGACATACGAGGATGTGGCCCATGTGCCTCAGGTACAGTGGTTTGCCAGGAATGCACATCCTGTACCATAACACCTCACGGGGTAACTTTCGTTCAGAAATGCATCCTCAATTCAATTCAGGGAAGAGGCTTTAAGAGGGTCATCTCATGGTCTTACTCCCCCCGGGTCAACTCTGCAGTAAAATGTAATATCCCTGGTGAAGAAACTCCATAGATTGTTATTTTAGGATAAAAGGCAAACTAGGGCAGATAGCAGAAAGAAACACGGGAAAGTCGCAGAAAGAAACATGGGAAAGTTGCAGAAAGAAACATGGGAAAGTCGACAGGGAGTGTCGAGGCATCCAAAGGATGACGTTTTAACCCTGGTTCTTTTAACTCAAATAAAGAAAATCTGACACAAAAGAGGAGACATTACTACCGATGCTATAGAAATCCAAAGGGTCACCAGAGACTGCTAAGAATAATTATATGCCAATAAATTGGACAACCTAGAAGAAATGGATACGTTCCTAGAAACATACAACTTACAGGAGTGAACCATGAGGACGCCAAAGACTTGAACAGATCCGTAATGAATAAGGAGACCAATCCTTCCTAAACTCTTGCAAAAAAAAAAAAAAAATTGAAGGGAACCCTTCAAACATATTTGATGAGGTCAGCACTACCCCAATACTAAAGACGGACAAAGACATTACAAGAAAAGGGAACTACAGGCCAACATCCCTGATGAACATAGATGCAAAAATCTTCAACAAAATACTAGGAAATCACATTGAAAGGATCATATGCCGTGACCAAGTGGAAATCTCCCTGGGATAAAAGGACGGTTTCATGTGAAAACCAATTCACGTCAAGCACCACATTAACAACATAAAAGATAAAAACCACATGATAATCTCAATACATGCGGAAAAAGCATTTGACCCAATTCAAGAAAAGTTTGTGACCAAAAAAAAAACCAACCTTCCTAACTAAGTAGATATAGAAAATAGAAGACATTGACCTCAATAACATAAAACTTTCTTCTTAAAAAGGAAGGAGATCCTGTAATTTGTGGTCACACGGGTGAACTTGGAGGACCATATACTAAGTAAAATCAGCCAGTCACCGAAGAACAAATACTGCCTGAATCCACTTACATAAGGTATCTGAGAGTGAAGTTCACAGAAGCAGAGAATAGAATGGTGATTACCAGGGGTGAGGGGCTGAGATAATGGGAAGCTGTTCAATTGGTGTAAAATTTCAATTATGCAAGATGCATACGTTCTACGGATCTACTGCCCAGCATAGCGTCTGCTGTTACCAGTAGTGCACTTAAAACTTTGTTAAGTGGGTAGCTCTCATGTTAAGTTTTCTTCCCCCCACCCACAGACACACGCACGTGTGCGCACGCGCGTGCGCACACACACACACACACACACACACAAAGAACACAAGAAAGCTTTGGGAGGTGATGGATATGTCTATTACCTTGATATTGCCGTGATGATTTTGCTGATGTATGCATACGTCCAACGTGATCAAATTGTGTCCGTTAAATATGTGCATTTTTTGTATATTGATTATACCTCAATAAAGCTGTTAAAAAAGAGTAATGAAATGCTTTCCCAATTGATCTGTTTCATTCTTGCTTTTTTCCAACCCATTTTTCACATGGCAGCCAGAGGTCTGTTGTAAATGGAAATTAGAACCTTTTGGCTCCCCTGCTTAAAACCCTCTGCTTTCTCCTTATAATGTCATCGGATTCTAAGTTCTTTATGCTCCAGACTCAATGCCTTCCTTCTACTCCTTGAACACGGTGGCTTTATTCCCCCTGCAGATCTTTGCATCTGCTGCGTGAAATGTTTTCCCCCCAGAATTCCACATCGTCATTTCTTTCTGCTCATTGTGTGCTACTGTTTCTCCTTTTAATATGGCATCTCTGACCACCCTGCATAATTCAGTACCTCCCACTCTCTGTCACATCTCTCTGTTGTGCTTTGTTCTCCAATAGTGTTTGTCACTCTTGGGAATTACCGTGTTTATTCACTCATTCGTTCTCATTTTGTCTATTTCCCTCCCATTGTACTTGGCATACAATACATCCTGAATAAATAACGTCTCTGAATGGATGAGCTAGTTGTGTGCCTGCTTGAATTCCTTAATCTCTCTGGGTCTCAGCATCCACATTTATAAATTGAAGACATTAGACAAGGAGTTCCCCTGATATATGAAATCTCTACCCTATGGCCCAAATTTATGATTTGGGATTGGGATAGAGGAAGCTATGGTGGAGGGTTGTGACAGGGGATTGGTCCTTGAGATACTAAAGATCTTGTTGGTAATATAAAACTAACTAGGAAAAAGTGAGTTCCAATATAGAGAGTAACTCCAATCGAATCCATAATTGCAGGCTGTCAGTGAATTCTGAAGGCCAGTGTCATTCTAGGCAGATGGTGGTCTAGAACGCCTCATGAAGGCAGGGTACTTCCAAGAAGAGTTGGTATTTGGGCTGGGCCATGAAGCATGACGCAGACAGGAGCAACATCCCTCACACTGTTGATTTATTTTAAGACAATTCCCATTTACCTCTGGACTCAAGGTGCTGGGACGTGATGTCATGGTGAAGTATCAAGTCAGGCTAGATTGCATTTGGTACCTAGCTCTGCTGCATGGCAGCTTTGTGACTTTGACCTCCTTGAACCTATGTCCTCATCTGCAAAATGGGATGAATGGTACCAATTACATAGGCTTGGGGATGAGGCTACCTTGCCCAACGGCTCTGAGCGTGTGGAACAGTGACTCATTCCTAAATTAGGCCCTCCCGAAATAGAAACGAACTAAAAGAGAGTAGTAGCATAGGTAACTCCATGTTTCAAGTTCTAATAGGCCATCATAAACTATTGAAGAAAAAAGATCAGAGTGAGAGAATAAAGAACTACATTTCCAAGTTTACAATCTGCCATTAACTTTGGGTCGTTCACTTTCTGTGACACTTGGAGTCACCTCACATTTCTTGACTGTTTAACCATGCCACGGTGGGTGCTGGTCTCCGGGTGACCCTTTAGAAGCTCATAGCCATGAGGGGGGGGGCACCTATACACATGCTTCCTACTCCCTCAAATTAAATATAGAGAGAGAAGCACAAAAATAAAGCTACTGGTACTGCTTGCAGTTCTCAACAATGAGCTCCGAGACTTCCAGAAACGTCCCCAGGTTGATAATCTCACTACGGCAAATATACACATTATCTCATAAACTTCTGTAAAAGTAACTGAACTATGTGTTTGTCTCAGCAGTGTTAAAAAATTCTACATTTGGTGGAATCCTCTGTTCTACCAAAGAGCCATCGCTCTTTCAGACTTCTTCTTTCTTACTCTATCTCTACCACGAGCAATAGAAGAAGGAGATCCTTCTTTTCTTGATCATTTTTCAGGAAGAAAAGTTTCAGTCATGTCATTGAAGTGACGGGTTAGCACGTCCAGAAACGAGGTTGGTGAAATGAGGCTTGCTCCTGCCAATGTAGACTCTGATGTGGTTTGTTCAGCAGGAATTGTTTGCCTTAGTTTTGATTTTTAAAATTTTCAGTAAGTATATTAAAATAACAGAAAGACACTCCTTGTCTTATAACTGAGTTTTTGCTACCCTTTAAGTTTTGCTCGCCTTGCATGCCTCACTGTTGTCCTGGGATATACGGATGTGAGTCGAGAGAGAGCAAAGCTGGGTCCAGTAGAACTAAGGAAAGCATAGAGTGGCGGCTGGGCTCACACCCCGATAAATCTAACAGCCATGGCACCAGGCACATTACACACGATGCATTTAATCCCTATGATAATTCCCCAAGGAAACCATACATCTCCATTTGAGAGGTGAGGCTTACCGTAGGCACTCAAAAATATGTGTCAAATGAATAATAATAATAGTGCCTTGATTTTTTAAGTTTATTTATTTATTTTGAGAGAGAGAACAAAAGAGAGAGCACAGGTGAGAGGAGCAAAGAGAGAGAGACACACACACAGGGAATCCCAAGCAGGCTCCACTCTGTGAGTGCAGAAGCTGACACGGGGCTCCCACTCATGAACCGTGAGATCATGACTTGAGCCGAAACCAAGAGTCGGACTCTGAACCGACTGAGCCACCCAGGCTCCCCGTGCCTAACTTCTCTTGAATGTGCCAGGGACTCTATGAAAAGTTTTGTATCTATCAGCTCATGGCAAGTTCAAGATCGCAGATGAGGGACTGATACCCGTTTAAGGTCATACAATGGAGAAACAGAGAAAGTAGGATCTGAATCCAGGGAGGGTTTTCAGATAAAACATAGACTGTCTAGTTAAATGTGAATGTCACATAATGATTATTTATTATTCATCTGAAATTCAAAGTTAACTGAATACCCAGGGTTTTTTTTTTTCCTTTTTGAACTTTTCAACATTCAGACTATTTTTAGAGAATTTTAGATTCACAGCAAAATGTAGGGAAGGTACATAGACTGTGCATATACTCCTGCCCTCCTGGAGGCAGTTTCCCCCACCATCAGCTCCCCCAGCAGAGGGATACCTTGGTTATAACTGACAAGCCTATGCTGGCACATCATCACCCAAAGTGTTTACATCATGATTCACTTAGTTGTACATTCTATGGGTTTGCACAAATATATAATGACATTTATCCATCATCACGGTATCAAACAGAGTATTTCCACGGCTCTAAAAATCTTCCATGTTCTACCTACCTATCCCTTCTCCCTTAACCCCTGGCAACCAGCAATCTTTTTACCGTCCCCACAGTTTTTCCTTTTCCAGAATATAATACAATTGGAATCCTACAGGAAGTTGTCTTCTCAGATTGACTTACTTCACTTAGTGATACGCATTCAAGTTTCCTCCACATCTTTCGTGACTTGATAGCCTACCTCTTTTTAGCGCTGAATAACATCTTATGGTCTGGATGGACCACCGTTTGTCCATTCACGTACTGAAGGCCATCTTGGCTGTTTTCAAGTTTGGGCAATTGTGACTAAAACTGCTATAAACATCGGCATGTAGAGTTTTATGCGGACATAAGTTTTCAACTCCTTTGGGTAAATACCAGAGAGCATGACTGTTGGGTCACATTCGTAAGGGAATGCTTAGTTTTATTTTTTTTTAAGTGTTTTATTTATTTTTGAGAGAGAGAGCACGCACAGCAGGGGAGGGGCAGAAAGAGAGAGGGAGACACAGAATCTGAAGCAGGCGCCGGGCCCTGAGCTGTCAGCACAGAGCCCTACATGGGGCTCGAACCCATGAACCCTGAGATCATGGCCTGAGCCGAAGTCGGTGGCTTAACCGACTGAGCCACCCAGGTGCCCCAGGGAATGCTCAGTTTTATAACAAGCTGCCAAACTGTCTTCCAAGGTGGCTACCACTTGGCGTTCTTATCAGCAATGAATGAAAACTCTTGCTGTTCAATACACTTGACAACATTTGATGTGGTCAATGTTCCAGATTTTAGCCATTTTACGAAGTGCGCAGTGACATCTCTTTGTTGTTTCAACTTGGACTTCCCTGACAATGTATGATGTGGACCACCTTTTCATATGCTATTTGTCAGCTGTATATCTTCTTCAGCAAGGTGTCTGGTCAACCCTTTGATCCATTTTTTACCGGGGTTGTTTTCTGATGGCTGAGCTGTAAGAGATCTTCGCATATTTTGGAATGCCCTGTATTTTTCTTCACTAAATCTGGGAACCTTAAACCCAGGACATCTGATGACAAGAGGGCACATGCTTTTAAGTATTACATTCCCCTGAGAGCCACACAATCTAAGCCTCCAAGGTCACATACAGTAGGTGGAAATGTGGTCTTGACTCAAGTTTGCCTGAATCCTGTCTCCACACTGTTAGCCGCTAAACAGAAGGTCACATGCCTTCCTTTAAATATAGGCCTGTTTGTTGCCTGTTGTCTCCTCATAATTACCCTCAAAAGTGCCTTACTTCTGCTTAATAACCACTCTTCATGCATGAACAATATTTACATCAGAGCAAAGTGACATATATGTAGGTGTCGCTGACATTTGCGGTCATTTGCTCGTAGTTCAGATGGAGACTTTTGGATAATCCAAGTGCTCAGAGCCCTCTACACCACAGCCATGCAGCGGCTCCCTCCCTTGTCATCTTTTGCGTCTCCATCCATTCAGTGGGGGAGCTGAGGCAGGTAACGTCCAAGCCTTCTGCCATGATGCTTTTCTTGAGTGGGTAGTGGTAACAAATCCCATCTTATTCCACCTTCTCTGGGAAGCTTTTCCCAGATGATTGCCCAGGCGGATTCCATGCTCACCCACGTTCCCCTGGCTCCCTCTGCAATGACAATGGCCCTTCCCATACTGTTCTGTAGTTTTCTCTCCTGTAGGGTGTGAGTTCCCTGAGGGTGATGGTTCTTGCTGTTTGCTGCTATGGTGGCCCAGTGCGTGGCTTTGTCGCACTTACCAATAAGCGTCTCCTGAATGAATCGAAACGTGACTATATGGATACACAAAGAAGGCTCTCGAGAAGACGAAGAATGGCTGGGAAAGTTGATGGGCACTTAGGACCCCCTGGGGTCCCTGTGCATCTGGTCCTGATGGAGGCATCCGACTGAGCAACTTGGAGGAAGCGGTTTCAAAGGCTCTATTACACCCTGGCCCACATCACTGACTCCACATGGCCAATCTCTCAAGATCTGCAAGGTTCCTCTGTGCACATCTCCCCTCACACTGAGTTAGAAACAGAAATGGCAATAACGATCGCAAACAAAATAGCAAACCATCTTCTCACTGCTGGCCGTGCACTGTGACTCCTTCAGGGTTGGTCTCTCAGAGAGAACACATCTGTCCCATCTTGTCTCCTAGCCCCATACACAGAGTGTCAGGTAGAAAAATGATGTGACTTCTCCTGGGATAGGCTAGTCGCTGAGGCAGCCACGCCATTCCTGGTAAGTTCCATGCTCAGCGATCAAAGAGCCCACATGGTCAGCTTTCTGTCTAAAACTGTCCGGTAGCCCCTGTCCTTGCAGCCAGCCCCTGCGGAGTGTTCCAATACAGCAGATCCCGGTTATTTTATCTGGGTGGGGAGGGTGCTTTTAATAACTAGAACTTTTCTTTCATAATAATCAAATGAAGGAGGCATAATCCTTGGACGTCCAGAAGGCTTGGACGTTACCTGCCTCAGCTCCCCCACTGAATGGATGGAGACACAAAAGATGACAAGGGAGGGAGCCGCTGCATGGCTGTGGTGTAGAGGGCTCTGAGCACTTGGATCATCCAAAAGTCTCCATGGGATTCATTATGCCATAATTGGCATAATCCCCATTTTACAGATGAGAAAGCTGAGGCATAGAGAGGTTAAGTAAGTTGTTCAGGGTCGCCCTATCAGAGGCAGAACAGGGATCGGAACCTGTCTGGGCTGATAAGAACAGGCCTGTTTCACCGCACTGCCAGTTGTAGGGACTTTCAGAAACAGCCTCTCAACTGACGTTTTCGATATGTGATCAGGATGAGAACGCTGAGATTCAGTGAAGTTGAAGAAATGAGACAAGACTATAAAACTCAATGAGTGCCAGCCTCAGAATTCCAACCCAGGTAAGTGTAACACCACAGCCTGTGACACTGTTAGCTCGTGCTCTCTCCCCCCTCAGCCTTTATAAGCAAATTAATCAACTCCATATACTCATGTCCCCTATCTGCGAACAGAGGTATTTATACTCGACGATCATGAATGATTCTTTCAAGTCTAATATCCTCTGACTCGATTAAAAGCGTCTATTCACTGAACACCAGTTTCGTGACATCGTGGGAAGAGACGAATACGATGAATGGGGTTTCTGGGGTCCAGAAAAGTAACACATGTAAACGTAACGTGAACGGCATCAGCGTATCACGTGGCTCCAGGGAGGTCTAAGCTCAGACTCTAGTGCCAAGGTCAAAGTTGGAAGCAATAGTGGACTTATTCACTCAACTATTTAGGAAATGACTATTAAGGTCAAGTGCCTTGCTGGGCACTAGGGGTAAAATGAGAAACAAAGTAGGCTTCAGGAAGTTCACTATCCAGTGTGGGAGGCAGACAAGAAAATGAGCGACAAGCCATGGTCAGGAGCACTCCATCTGTGGAGGGGGGATTCCCTGGATGGCACCGTACAGAAGACTTCCCAGGAAAGGTTCAATGAGGCTGCTACAGTCCCTCAGAAAGGATGTCACTAGGCCAGGAAGGGGAATAGTCAACTGGTGTTCCATGGGGACATGATGGCCCAAGCACCGAGGAGATATATGAAGAGTGAAAGGTGGACAGATGAGCAATGGCTGCGTCATGTAGGACCTTGTATGCACCCAGCTGCACCAAGGAGCTGGGATTTTGTTTTTGTTTTTGTTTTTGTTTTTTTTAATTTAATGTTTATTCATCTTTGAGACACAGAGAAAGACAGAGCATGAGCAGGGAAGGGGCAGAGAGAGGGAGACACAGAATCGGAAGCAGGCTCCAGGTTCCGAGCTGTCAGCACAGAGCCCGATGTGGGGCTTGAACTCACGAACTGCAAGATCATGACCTGAGCCAAAGTCGGACTTTCAACCGACTGAGCCACCCAGGCACCCCTGGGATTTTGGGTTTGTTCCAAGAGCAATGAAAATATTGCCTGAGAAATACAAGTAAAGGTAACTGCTGGACTGGACTACTTTTTTTTTTTTTTTTTTTTTTTTTTTTTTTTTTTTTTTACAAGTAAAAGTCATGAGGCACTTCTGTGATCTTGGAGACGTTTTAACTTCTGATGCCTTAGTTTCCCATCTGTAATGAGCATATTCATAAGACCTGGCTCCTGGGCTTCAAGAAGAGACTCTCCATACAGCAGAACACAGTGCCTGATTATCTAGCGATGACAACTGTTATGTTCCTTACAGTTTGACCATCATTAGTATTCTACGGGACGGGTGTGATCGTTTGTATTTTGCAGTGGAGACCCCTGCCGGGATCCAGGGGACTAGAATGATACTGCACAACCGGAAGGAATCAGATCACAGGAGAATGAACAGGAAGTCCCTGTCTGGCTTCCTTTATACCCCATGTCTAAAGAGATGTGTTCCAGGTAAGAGGACACGCAAGATTGTAACAGTCAGGTGTCCAAACAGTAATATGTGTCCCCAAGGACGATTCACCCGGTGCCCGGAAATTAAGTGGAAATAAACCCTGAAGCCACTCGGTGGTTCTTCATCTGCTTCTAGGGCTGCCACGTATCCCCCAGCGTCAAGCTTCTGTTATGTACCAGGCACCGTGTGCCAAATGCAGGTGCCACAGCAATGGTGCTGCCGACGATGCTACCCTCACTGATCATTTCCACGGACCAGCCACCTTTTGAAGCGCTTTTATGATGTTTAACCCCCCCACAGTCGCTGCCCTTTCAGGGCTCGCCAGTAACAGGGACTGGACACAACAGTGAAGAGCCGAAGATTTGAGTGAGAGGGTCTTGAGCCAGTGTCCTGGCTCTGCCACCACCTTGGGCATCAACCCCTGCGATCACCTTGCCCACATCAGTAAGAGCTCAGAGTTCCCTGACACTCACCCCACGCTGTCAGGATCCTGTATTATGCTGACGGTCTTCTGGGAGGCAGAAGATGACCTTGGCTTTACGAAGAAGAAGCTTAATGAGGCTCAGGGAGATGAACTGAAACGTCCTCATTAGTGAGTAACCTCGATACCATATCCATACGCTTCGAACTGGCAGGGCCAACATTTTAACTCAGGCCTACGGGATTCCACCAGCAATGATCTTTCTAGGGCCCTGGGCTCCCCAGGGAGCGACCAGCCCCAGGCAGTGCAGGGCAGTGGTGGGAGCCCAGGCAGCAGCCAGGCTGGCTGGTCCAGTCGGAAGCATGAGTGGGACTGTCCAAAGTCTGCAAACCTGATATGGTGCCTCCAACCTGTGTCTCTCACGTGATCTCACCATTTGCTTGTCCTTCCACGTGGAATCTCCATGCAAAATATTAAAGCCACAGGATCACGGCTGGGAGGCCAGATCTACTACCTACTGAGTTCTACCGATCTGGGGAGGTGGCCTTGACCTCTGTGACTTCCAGATCTGTGAAGGAAGAAGAATGAAAACTATTAGACTCTTGCTATGCCCAGTGTAGCACCCAGTGTTCACCCAAGGGTCATCCCGGGCATCAGCATCACTTGGGGGTTTGTGAGAAATGCAGGATCTTGGGGTGCCCGCGTGGCTCAGTTGGTTGAGTGGCCGACTATGGCTCAGGTCACGATCTCGTGGTCCGGGAGCTCGAGCCCCACGCCGGGCTCTGTGCTGACAGCTCAGGGCCTGAAGCCTGTTTCAGATCTGTGTCTTCCTCTCCCTCTGCCTCTCCCCCACGCTCTCTCTCTCTCTGTCTCAAAACTAAATTAAAAAAAAAGAAAAAAAGAAATGCAGAATCTCAGGCCCTGCCCCCAACCTACTGAATCGGAAAGTGCATTCTATCAAGTTTCCCAGGTGACCTCTGTGTATCTCAAGGTTGGAGAAGCACCCAGACCACTTCTGTCTAAATACAGGCCAGTGTCATCAGAATCACCTGAAGAGTTTGTTGAATGCAGAGTCTCAGTCTCTCCTAAATCGGAATCTCTGTGGGGGAACCCTGGGAATTTGACTTTTAACAGGTTCCCAACTGGCTTTTAAGCTATTCTAACTCACTTCTTATATCATGCCTGGTGGGTCCTCAGTAAACACAGGCGGGTTATTGAATCCCTCCCTTCCAGGGCTGTGGCAAGAATTAAGGGAGAAAATTGAGGCAAAACTCAGAATTCCCCTCATAAAACTGTAAAGCCCTGTGTACATGTAAAAGATGCTTCCTAACTTGTCATGATCTGGGACAGACTGATCCCTGCCTGGCACAGGGAGCTTTACAGACACAGGAAATTGGTTCCAGGGTAGTGCCACTTCGCACTTACGCATAATGAAAAAGAAGGTTAGCAAGGAGGAGAGAGGAGAGAGGTAGGAACAAAGGAGGAACGGGAATCGGGTGGACGTGTGTGTGACAGTGTATGGGGGCAGGGAGAGACAGGGGGAGAGACACAGGGAGAGATCAGCACAGGGAGAAACAAAGACAGTGAGGGAGGAGATCACCAGAAGAAAAGGGGGTCGGAGAAGCCGAGGCAGTAACTTGGAGGAGTGTGCAAACGCACATCTATGGAATATACGTTTCCAAAGGGCCTCCTGTGTATGAGAACCTTTGCCCATGCCTGGCTGCTCTAGTGAAAGTTCAATAAAAATTGCTTTGAACTGAACGGGAGGTAATTCTGAGCAGCCACGTGGCATGGAATCTATTTGAGTCCTTGAAATCCACCCTGAACCCACACCTTACCAGATGGATTACGAGTCTGGCAAGGTTGAAAGAAGGGAGGACGTGAGAAGCCAACGTCTTCAGAGACAGAAAGCCCCAGGTGGAACATGAGACAGGAACAGACAGCCTGGGTGGCCTTTGGTTTTGCAAGTACTCAGGCTGGCCCCACCCTTGCTCGCCTCTCCCCTCTCCCCAGGTCCTCGGGCTGCTGTCTGGATCTTGTCCCGGCTCCGAAGCCAGATGGCAAGCAGCCCGTCTCTCCTTCGGGAACCTTCAGGAGCCTTCGGGAACATCATGTTGTGGGACTTCTCCCCACAACAACCCCACTTAAGACATCGTCACTTTCTTCTGGCAGTCTCAGGCTTGTCGCCTTGGGGACTCATTTGCTGCCTGCCCTGCCCTCCCTACATTTAAGAGTGAGTCTCCTGACTCTGGCAGAGCAGGAAGACAATGTGTGAACTCGGTGCCCCGGCGACTAGCACGTGCTTGGTGCCCGGGAAGTGGCACATTACATATTTGGCGAGTAAAGAATAAATAAGTGAAAGAAAACATGCCAGCTGGGTGGGGATCCAGATGACCCTCGGGTACAGATATATCATGCGACGTCTCTTCCCAAGATTCCATCTCAATGTCTGGAATTCTGCCCTCTGATCCTCGTAAAAGTGGTCAGCTTCTCCAAGTACCACAAACAGGGGACAGAGTTGCCACAGCTCCCCATGAGATAAAGTCCCACCTGGTGGCCCTGGCCATGCCACTCATCAAGTTCTAAAACCATCACTTGGAAAACAAACCGATAAGCCTCCTTTCCCTTAAACAAGTACCTGAGACTGGAGTCTGGGGGCTAAATAGGACATCCTCTATATTTTGTTTGTCTTTCTAGGAAGAGCGGGCTTAGGCTCGGCCAGTTCGACACTTAAACTCCCCATCAGTGAACAGCTATGTCATTTCGCGAAGGTCCCATGAACTTCCTGAAGCTCACATTTTCTTTCTATAAAATGGAAGATAAAAGTAGCTACTTTATAGTGTTTTCCGTGAGGAGTTAGACGCCCTATAGAGTGCCAAGCATAAAATAGGTGCTCAGTAAATCACCAGTTTTGTTTTTGTTGGTTGGGCAATCCGCCTGCTCGTTTTTGCACGCAGTGGCCTCTCTTTCTTCAATTCCCAGCCTTCCTGTCCCTTCTTGCAAAGTTCTTACTTGCTTTTCAAGGCCCGGATCAAAAGCCACCTACTTAAGCATTCAAGGGCACCCTTGTTGTAAGGTTAAGTGCAAGCCTCAAATTGCACTAAGGAAACAGCACACCCTAGTCTCCTGAGGGCGCGGCCATTGATCTGCAGAAAATCTGACCAGCTGCTTGCCTTGCCCAGGGCGCATCATTTTGAAGTGATTTTCTGTGAGAGATCAGGCTATATTGATCTGGTCCCAGGCCAGAGGCCCTGAATGCTAAAAAGGAAGTGTTAAGGTGTTAGGGCAAGAAGAGTCAGGAAGTTCCTTATTTTATCGTCCACTAGAGGACCTAGCAAGCAGAGGAGCTCAGGAACAGTGTGAATGAGAATGTGATGGGGTTGTTTGGAGCCCCAGAAGGGGCGCCTGTTGGCTGCGGGAGCAGCCTGCTGCATCAGAGCCCGTGTGTATTCTTACACTTGGCCTGCGAGCCACGCCCATTCCGGAAGGGCGCCGCAGAGGCCCAAGGTCAGCCTAGAGCCCTGTGCTCACCCACCTGAGGAGCTTGGCAGGATCAGAGGTGAGTACACCCATCATCTTTATGTGCTTATTCACTCATTTAAATATGAATGTACTCTGTGCATAGGCCAGAGCCTATGGATTGTGGGAGCCACACAAAATGTAATTCCTGGCCTCTAGAGGCTCACGGCTTTGCTAGGAACTAATTAACAAGGAGTCTGACAGGAAATAGAAAGGCAGCAGAATTCAGGCTTTGGCCTAAGAACCACCATGGGCAAATCCTTCCTCGGCCGGGCACCTTCTATGACCTTGGTGAGTTATTGAAACGCTCTGAGCTTCTCTTACTTGATCTTTAAAATGAGGAATTGCACAAATCTCCTTGGGCCACCTCACAGGACAGGACGCGGAGAAGGGATACGCAAGCCGCCTGGCAGGTGGAAGGCATGCCACACAAGGCATGTGTTATCATCAGGGCCTTTTGCGCCCCTTCCCTTGCCGCGAGGTTCTGACCTCTCGACTACTCCGTATCCATTAACTCGTGGGAAGAGGGAGGGTGACATTTAAATCCTCTCTGTGTACCATGTACCTTAGGAGTCACTTTACACAGGTGCTTCGTACTCCAACCCAACTAACAACCCAGTGAGGTGAGTATTTTCGCCTCGATGTTATAGACGAGAAAACTGAAGATCAGAGAGTTTCCATTCTTTGCTTAGGGTCACACGGTGAATGATGGTCCGGGCAGGATATACTCCATTCTGAACAGTGGGCTCTTTCTACCGTCTCATATTTGGCTATAAGGGAAGGTGTATTTGTTATCTCCAAGAGACAGCAGAGTGTTGTGGTTCAATGCACAGACGCTAGATCCAATCTCCAGCACTTACTTCCAGCTCTGTGACTTTGCGGGCTTGGGGGCGGGGGGTGGCATGAGTCTGTTAGGGCAGTTGTGACAAAACACCGCTGCCCAGCAGCTTAAACAACAGAAGAGTGTTGTCTCACAGTTCTTGAGACTGATAGTCCAAGATCAAGGTGTGGGCAAGCTTGGTTTCTTCTGAGGCTTCTCTCCTTGGCTTTCACACGGCTACTTTGTCCCCGTGTGGTCTTTTCCCTGCTTGCACACATTGGTGGCATCTCCTTGGGCATCCAGACCTCCTTTTCTTATAAAGGTTGCAGTCAGACTGGATTAGAGCTCACACTAAGATCTTTTAAACTTCATCCCTATGGTAAAGGTTCTGTCTTCGGAGTATAGTCACCTTCTGAAGCTCTGAGGGTTAGGGTGTCAGTATAAGGATTTGCGGGGGTGGGGTGGGGCACAATTCAGTCCATAGCATCCAGTTACTGAAACTTCCTGTGTCACAGTCTCCTTATCTGTAAAATGGAGAATGTAAGTTAATGTTTCTAAAGTGTTACACACGGTGCCTGGCACCTAGTCGAGTGACGTAAACGTTCGCTAAGTAAGAAAGTAGGAACATAGAAAGGAATTGTCAGGCCTGACCTAGTTGTTCAGTAGCAGAACTATAGTTCGATTCCCCGTCTCCAAAACTTGGGTCACCTATAAATAGGTGCTCCAATAATATCCGTTGAATAGATACATGGCTCCATTGAATCTAAGGGAAAAGTGATTCGCTTAAGAAGGAGGAGTCGGGTCTGGAAGAAGGATCAGACTTGGAAGGAAGATCAGAAATTATCTGTCACCGTAGGAGACGGGAAAGGTGAGCCAAGGGGTTAAGGGACATGCCCAAGAGTCACGGTTAGCAAAAGGCCCACCGAGGCAAGATGTCAGGAGTTCTGCTCCGGTTCTGGCCCTGAACCCAGCAGCCTTCCAGGAAACGAAGATATTTAACACATGCAAGTCTGCCCCAAATCAACAAGAGTTCCAGGTGCGTCCAGGCCTGTGCAAGTTACTTCCAGCAACAACATCTCTTTTAAAAATGTTGCATTTGCCTCTTTCACCTGGGAGTCCCTGATTAATTATATATATTAAAAAAAAAAACTGATAAGATTCTGGTTCACAGAGACAGGATGCCTGCTGCATAATTAGAACAGGGTGAATCATAGCAGATGGGGCACAGCACAAGTCTGTGCAAAAAAAAGACGAACCAAAAAGGGCAAAGAGAAAGAGACAAAAGTAAATGCGGGAACTGTGGCTGAAAATAAGAGGTGTCTTGGAGTAATTGCTGGCTTTGGGACCCATTCCGACGTCTGCTTGATTGTTCTTACTACAAATATCCTGGAACTGATTCACCTTGCCTGTATAAATCAGATGGCCAATTAATCATGCACTGATATTATTATTTAGAGATATTTATTGTACTTTGTTCTTAAAGCAAAACGACCCGATTTTGATGATGGGGGAATGTAAAATCTACACAGAATCTTTATATTCTGTCTGCTCCATTAAAAGTAATGTTAAAGTATAATTTTCTATTAAAATACTTGTCCGTTATAAATGATTTTAAAATGCATTCTGAGAAAATTGTTTCATTATTTTCTGTGTATATTTTATAGTCCTTGAACACAATATTTTCATTTGCTGCTTAATACTCCACGATAGTAACATAGCATAATTTATCAACTTTCCCTATTGTAAATTTTGGTGGTTTCCGATTTTGAAGGGTAAATATGAGTGGGCTTAGTTTCACGCCTGAAATTAATTGCTTCTTTCTAAAAAAAAAAAAATCTAGGGTTGTTAAAATCAAATATTCTCGTAAGTTGTACATACTCTGACTTCATGACTTGACAGTTACTTTATTGAAGTATATTGAAACAACAACAAAAATCAATAAATTTTCAGCTTTTAGTATTTGAATCCAGCTTGATAGCCCCCGAAATCATGAAAACCTCAAGTAATAATAGAATAAAGGCAGGGGCAAGGGAAGGAGCATGAACTTCAGTCAGACCAAGTCAGGTGCCATCCAGGCTGGTCAGGCACTGGCCATGCCAGTTTCAACACATGACTTCCCCTTCCGGGTTTTGACTTCTCGACTGTAAACTAGGGATAAGAGGGCTTTCTCAGCATGATGGTCAGAGGAGTCAGGTATAAACTGGGTGGAAAGCACACAGCTCAGGAGCCGACACACAGGGCTTTCTCCCACTTACTCCATTAATGTAGACTCCAACCCACCCTTCTCCAGGAAGGTACAGATCATTACAAACTGGTATTTATTAACCTCAGGTTTCTACATAATTATATCAAGTCTCCTCTCTAATTTGCATATATGAACACAATGTAAAATAGCGAATCGCATTTCTTTTGGTATTAATCGCACTCTTAATCCACTATCACAAAGATTCCGGCTGAGCCAGTGCAACAGAAGTGCTATTATGGGACAATTATCACCTCCAACATGTCAGGACCCGGAAAACTAAAGTGTCCCAGCCATCCCGGGCCACTGACAGCCCCCTTCATGCCCTGGATGTGTCCTCCAGGTTTTTTGCTGCTCCCTCAAGTTTGCCTGATGACCGTGCCTTCTCTTTCATTGCTCAGCTCCAGAGTTAGCACCTCAAGAAGAGTCTGGGCAGAAAGCCACCTGGGTAGAAGCAATCACACTTGTTGATATGCTGCTGCCGTTCCGCACACGAACGTCAAACTCGTTTTCGGAACCTGCCCCTGTACGTACGTCCACATTCTCCACTCACCTGTGTGCTCCTTGAAGGCAAAGGCAGGTGCCCTACCCACTGTTCTTTCACCAGGACCAGGTTTCAGGGCTCTGGATCAGACAGAGCATCGATGATCTCAGATTATCAGATCACTTCTGAGCCAGTGGAACCAATGCACGTGTGGCTCAAGTGGAGTGGCGGTCTCAGAATTTCCGTATAGATGGGCTGAGGGGCGGAAAAGCTGTGGAACTTTTCTTAGCACCGTATTAAGCATTCTGGTTCTGCATATTGGTTTGAAGTAGGTCAAAAACATGTCAAAGGCTTCCAAGAATGCTTTTATTTACATTTCCCATAAGATAGGGGGAAAATAGTGCTGCTTACGTTAAATGATAGTATCAATAGTAATGTTTGGAGGCGTCTGGCCAGAATGGGTGCTAATAGAATTTATTAAAAAGCTCCCTAGAAGCCCACTCACAATACTGCCACCGGGCATTTCTCACAACTCTGTTACCCCAGAATGCCAGAGAGCCCTCTTTACACAGGACACTGAGGCTGGAATGCCACATGCTCCCAAGCAAAACCAAAACCAAAACCAAAACCAAAACCAAAAGGCTGAAGTGGTGATCACATTCTAAACCAATTTTTTTTTTTTAACGCAACTGGGTTTCATTTGGGTCAGTCGTAAAGTCCCCAGTAAGATTTATAAAGTGGGAATGAATCACCAAGTCCTCTCCACAATTTTCCAATTAATTCCATATGAGATCCAACTCTGATCCATTTACAGACTTCATTGTATTTGGTTAATTAAGAAATTGAAGGCATGGATTTTGTCATTACTACAGGCAGCTCCAAATGACCCTGGGTGATGTTTGACGAGCTCCTGTGAACCTCGACAAATGGGGTCCTGACCACAGCTCTGTGAGAAAACAGTGGGTGATCTGAGAGAGAGAGAGCTGAACCTGGCTGAGAAAAACAAGCACCCAATGTGACTGTAAGCAGGACGCGGAAAACTGAAGCTTTATTCTTTTTTCTTTTAAATTTTTTAATGTTTATTTATTTTTGAGAGAGAGAGAGACAGAGTTGTAGTAGTGGAGGGACAGAGAGAGAGAGAGAGAGAGAGAGAATCTGAATCAGGCTCCAGGCTCCTAGCTGTCACCACGGAACCCCATGTGGGCCTTGAACGCTCACAAATTGCGAGATCATGACCTGAGCCGAAGTCGGTCGTGAGGCTTCATTCTTAAGCACGATGAAGGAGCCAACATTGGTTGCACATGGTTTTTTGTTGGTGGTGGTGGTGGTCTGCTTGTTTGTTTGCTTTGTGGGGTCTGTAATCCATCATGGTGAAGAGTAGGGACTTAGCAATGAACATGATTTGTGTTTAAGTCTGATTCTGCCGTTGCACTAGCTGTATTCTCTCGACGGAGTTATTCAACCTCTCCAGATGAGTTTATTGGGTGGCAAAATGTCTATGGTGACATCCGAAGGTTTGGGGGCAATACAAAATCCTTTTAGCGCAGGGTTTGGTGTGTTTAGGGATTTTTAAAATGTGGTAGTTGTGATCATAGCGTCATCAACATCGTCGTCATTGGGTGCTCTCGTGAGAATGGTCTCTTTCATCCTCAAAAAAAATTTTTTTAAGACAGATAAATTTCCTCTTGTACAGATGAAGGAACTAAGTCTTAGAGCAAAAGGCAATATTCCTAACAACACG
Source organism: Neofelis nebulosa (assembly GCF_028018385.1). NCBI lineage: Eukaryota > Metazoa > Chordata > Mammalia > Carnivora > Felidae > Neofelis > Neofelis nebulosa. The sequence goes on along the minus strand of NC_080784.1, from coordinate 199,419,292 downwards.
CAGCTAACAGGAAGTGAACAGGGAATTCAAATCAGGGCCTGGAAAACCCCTGTCTTTCGATCAGCTAGTCTTCCTCAAAGTATATAGAAAACGGGATGATTTTGTCAACCTTCTATTTGCAGAAGCTGACACGAACTCTTGTACTTCTAACGCGCATTTTTGCCTCCTAAATAAGTCTATCTATTCAGAAAGGTAAGTTGATTTGAAGACATATTTGTAACAGGTCATTGTACAGGCAGCACGTGTGTATTAGCTATCTGTGGCTGGGTCACAACTGATCCCCAAATGTAGCAGCTTCCGACAGTAAGCATCCATTATCCCACAGTTTCTGTGGGTCAGGAGTCCAGGTGTGGCATAACAGATGCCTTTGTTCAGAGTGACTCACAGGCCCGGGATCAGGGTGTCCACGGGAAGGGACTGCTACCTCCTCGAGGCTCCTCTGGGTCAGGCTTAGCTCCCAGTCCCATCCAGTCCCCACACGGCTGTTTGCGCAGCTCAGGTTTTCGCCGTTGGTTGGCTGAAGGCTTCAGTTCCTCTCCACGTGGACTTCTCCACAGGGCCACTCATGGCACATCCTCTTCTCTCGAGGCTACTCATTAGGTCCAGCCCCTGTGCATGAAGGAGAGGGTCCCCGTGAGATGAGGGTGAGCAGGGGACACCTTGCAGGCTGTCTGCCACACCCGCACGTATGAGAGAAGTTATAGAAGCTTCTTGCAAGTGACCAACGGGAAACCATTTACTAAACATACCACCTCCAAAGAAGAATGTCAACTCAGAAAACAAGTTTTGCCATCAATCCCACCTCTGGTGTCTGGGAACCTGACTGCATAGTAGGTTCTTCAACTTGTATCTCTAGCCTCACCCTCTGGTCTCTCCTTCGGCCTGGTGTGGCGTATCCTGGAAAGACACTCACACCCCCTCCGTTCCAGGACAGTTCTACTTCTGCAACCAGTCGAGTCTCTGGTCGTGCCAGGCCCTCTGGGTAGAATGACTTTCCCCACCACCCTACCCCATCCCATCCTCACCTTTCCTGACTGTTAAAACTCTCCACGCCCCCAAAGGCTCAGTTCAAATGCCACCTTCTCCTTGAAGGTATTCCCCAGCCAGAAAGGAATTCCTTCTCCGTGTTCTCAGGACAGTTCCTTTGGTTCCTCACAATCTCATTTATTCGATTCCGCTTTGAAAGAGAGAACAGCAAGAAGGAGGCGCTAACATCTCCTCAGTTGGCACAGCCTGTGTCATGTGTATGAGAAGAACTGAGTGGCACCTCCACGGTGCCATGAGAAGGTGATATCAACAGACTGCCGTAGCCAGTCTCCAGGGTGACCTCTGATGCTTCCTGTTTATGCTCCTGCCCCGCGTTCCCCCCTCCCACACTGAATCGGCACTGACCTGAATGACCGGTGGGATATAGTGGAAATAACGGCACATGACTTGACTTCTGGGGCCAGTTTCTAAAAGTGAATCCCACTCTTCCAGAGTCTTTTGAATTGCTCATTCTGGGGAAAGCCCGGTACTCTGTACGAAGGACGTATTGAATCAGCTCTGTCGGAAGGCCCATGTGGGAAAAGTCTAAAGCCTCCCTTCAACAGCCACAGCCACGTGGGGAAGTCACCTTGGAAGCGAATCCCTACCCCAGTCAAGCCATCTGCAGCCCTGGCCGACATCTGACAACCTTAGGAGAAACCTGAGGCAGAACTACCCACCAAGCTGATCCTGAATTCCTGTCCTGCAGAAACACTCATCTGTGTTTTAAGTCACAGCGTTTTAGGGTGCAAATCTGTTATGCAACAATAGACAACTGACACACAGAACTGGAAAACAAAACTCGTCATAGATTACACAGCGAATTGTGCCAGAGCTAGGATTCTCCCTCTGTGTCACTGAGGGAGAAAAAACAAAATCTCCCGCTTCCTCTGCCTTCTCCGGTTACTGACTAGTTAGGCCCAAATAGCTTCAGCTTTGTCCAAGGATCTCCAACCTGTCTGAAATTCGACTTCCTCTTTAATATGTGATGACTGTTGTGGCATGGCATGGAGGTATGGGTCTCTGTCAGCCCGCATAAACATGGCAAGGACTTAGGATTCTCTGGAAGAACGCGAGGGATCTTCTAGTTAAACTGCTCACTGTACAGGTAACTCGGATCCAGAGAAATGAAATGATTTCCTTAAGTCCATATTGTTGCTTAATGGTAGAATCCAGTGTAAATATCAGGTCTCCATATTCTCAGTACCCACCAAGGATTTTTTTAAACTTTCATCCCTCCCTCACCTTTGTTTTCAGGTTTTCAAATATGTTTGTGAACTAAAATTTGCTTTTACTCAGTAACAATAGTCTATGCTGTGTCATCATAGGTGCATTTCAGGTTTTCACGGAGTGGTGCTTATAATGGAAAAAGTTGACGGAAGTCCAAATCGTTGTCGTGTTGTCTTTGGAAGCTCCAATGTACTCAAGCTCAAGATTAAGAATATTAACGTTAAACCAATTATTTTAGCATCTTATTGGATTTTCTCCAGCAGCAATTGATGCTTTTCACCCTCTTTTTTTTCTTGGAACTTTCTTCTACCTTGTCCACCTAGATATCTCTCTCCCTAATTTTTCTCCCAACTTTCTAGATATTCCTTCTCAGTCCCCTGGCTTGGATTCACTTCCTTTGCCAGCCATTTAATTGTTAGTCTAACCCACGATTTTGTCCTTGACCCTTTTTCTTCTACCTCATACATAAAAAAAAGTTTTTGTTTCCTTTATTGAGAACACATACCTTTTCATCAAAACAGAGAACAGGGGTCACTTGCTCTGAACAGTGTTTTCTACAACCTCCCCCAGAGTAAATCATCCCTGTCTCTGGGCTAGCTCTTTGTCATTTGCTTTTTTTCTACCAAGGTGTTTTTCACATTCAGAAATTATCTGCTGACACATCTGTCTCTTTCACCAAAACTTGAGCTGCCCTATGTTAAGGTCTGCTCTTGTTTATCTTGGTTTCAGCAAAGCCTAGCCTGGAATCTAAAATCGAGCGAGCACTCGATAAGCACATGATGAATGGATCTGAACCCATCATGCACATGAAAACATCATGGAAATGCACTGTGTTGTGCCCCTGTATACAACTATTGCTTCTGTTCTCCCAGCTCATTTCTATTTGCTGAAACAACTCTTCTCAAAAAGAACTAGGGCTCATGTCCTAGGTGGAATCTGTTAAAACCCTGGCAGACATCTAATTAGGCCCAAAGCTGAGCAGAGAGAGAGAAATTCCACCTGAGGGATGGTCACTGGGGAAATCATGGTTCACACTCACTGGGAGGAAGGAAGAGAAGAAGAGGAATTTATTGCCCCTCAAAGACTCCTAAATACAGTCCGGGAAATGTCATTACTATAAATTGGTAGAATATAACATATTGATTAGTATGTATTTCTACCAACAGGGTGAGATAATTAGCCCTGGGCTACTCTAGTATCCTCCAAGTATATTCTACAGACCCTTAATGCTAAAAGACACTTCTTGGGGGGAAGAAAGAAACATGTCCCTGGGCGAATAAGTTTAGGGAATACAGCAAATGATATCCTTTTTTTTCCCATTTCACAAATCACGTATGGATGTTACGTCTTTGAGCAGTCTTGCAATAAAGAAACCTGTTTAAGTTTGTTTAACTGAGAATCTTCCTAGAACTTATTGGGTCACAACACTCTGTTTTTCTCGTATAACTGTCATCAGCCTGTGGAACTGGTATTTGTTGGAAAACACTATGGGAAATGCCAGTCTCACTCTAGAGTACCTAGTCTTGATACACATTGTATGTTTAGAACAGATCCACTAGAAATATCTGTACAGTCTGTAGCCTCTTTGCTTGGATCAGACCCAACCAAATGGGTGAGTGTGGCCTCCATGTTGGTTTCACAGCGATGCCTGTCCCTCAGATGATGCCTGGTTAGAGAAGTAGAAGGAATCAGATTCTTCCTCTTTCAGATCAGCATTCAGGAGCTTTAGGCTCAGCTCAGATGGGACACTGAACCAGAGCCACAGTGATCATTTCCCTCCGTATGTAGTCAGAAGCATAAAAAAGTGATCCCAAGAAAGAAAGGAAGAAGGAATTCATCAGACCCTCAGAAGAAAACAGAAATGAGAGGAGGACACCTGGGTGACTCAGTCAGTTAAGCATCTGACTTCGGCTCAGGTCATGATGTTATGGTTCGTGAGTTTGAGCCCTGCATCGGGCTCTGGGCTGACCCCTCAGACCCTGGAGCTTTGGATTCTGTATCTCCCTCTTTCTCTGCCCCCGCCCCGACTCATGTTCTGTCTCTTTCTCTCTCAAAAATAAATAAACATTAAAAATTTTTTTTAAAGAAATGAGAGAGACTGGGGCCCCAGAGAGATGCAGAATGGGACTTAAATCCCCTAACATTCCAATCTCCATGAAGCCCTGAGGATATAACTAAATACCCTTGTAAACTTCCCCTGGATCCCTCTTCTGGCTTGAGTTTGTTTGAGCTGTGTTTTATCTCTTTCAAACAAAGAGACTGACAAATACGTGGGATCAGAAATAGAGATACTGGGAGTGCCTGGGTGACTCAGTCTGTTAAACATCTGACATTAGCTGAGGTCATGATCTCATGGTTCATGAGTTCGAGCCCTGCATCGGGCTCTGCGCACGAAGAGCCTGCTTCAGATCTTCTGTCTCCTTCTCTCTCTGCCCCTCCTCTGCTCATTTTCTCCCTCTCAAAAATAAACATTTAAAAATATTATTGAAAAAAATAAAAGAAAGAGAGACATTTAAGATCATTCAGATGTTTTACTGAGCACCTTTTCTGTGCCAAGCCCTATGTTACGTGTTACAAGATTTGAGGACGTATTGTCCTGAAATGTCCACAAATGGGAGATGGTCGCAGGTATAGGTTTTACTGGAATTTGACAGTTGCTAAATAAAGGCATGCTAGAGAACATCTATCTCACATATGATAGTTACAGGCAAAACAAAACAATACGGCTTCCCCGATATAAGCAATTCTCAGGATAAATCTTAAAGCTTAAGGTTTCCAGGTAAAGAAGTGCCATTAGGCTATTTCAGACAGCAGCAATTGCACGTGTCTGGGGGTCCATGTGGGAAGCAGTGATGAGTGGGGGGAGGAGAAAATAAATGGCTCCGGTTGGAACATGGAGAACAGGGGTAGTAGCGATGGGAGATGAAGCCAGAGAAGTAATAATGGGTACAGGGGGAGGGAAAGCCATTCTGTAGTACCACTAAGATGTCAAGACATCATCGTGTCAAAGAAAACGCAGGTTCCAAACAGGAAAGTAACATGGTCAGATTTGCATGCTAGAAAGGTATTTTTTTTGTGATCGTGTATAAGATGAATTTGATGTAGGCAAAAGAGAAGACAAAGAGACTGCTTACGAGGTGATGCTGGATAGCAGGAATGGACAGAAGGCATAGAAATGAAGTATGACTAATAATTTTAAATGACTTAATAATATGGGCACCTGAGTGGCTCAGTCAGTCAAGGATCTGACTCTTGATTTCAGCTCAGGTCATGATCCCAGGATTGAAGGATCAAGTCCTGCATCAGGCTCTGTGCTGAGCATGGAACCTCATGGAACGCATGGAACGCATAAGATTCTCTCTCTCCCTCTCTGTCTCTCTGCCCCTCTCCCCCACTCTCTGCCTCTAAAAATCAATAAGTAAACAAATAAATAAATAATGAAATCTTAGTAAAGAAAAAGTCTTTTGAGAGTTCATAGGCCCTTAAACATTTCTCCCTACCACTCAAATGTCTCGCTTGTCTATAAATTACATATTTCTCAACAATCCTACGTCCTCAGTCTACCAATGTGGTCTACAGCATGGGGTTAGTGTAAGCCTAAGCATTAACGTTAGTAAGATACTGGGTCTTTGTTTTAATTGGCCTTGCCAACAATGGCCAAGAACAGAGAGTCGGGAGATAGGCTGTTGCTATGACTCCTACAGGACACAGATTCCTCCCAGACCCCTAAACCCCTCTAGGGCTGGCTTTTCCCACCTGCAGAAAGAGAGGGCATTGGCTTAGATCAATTGTTTCAAACATTGTGTCCCACGGTGGACATTCCTATCAAAGGGGAATGTTTGTGAAATCCTATATTTAAAACCAAGGGACAGGGGCGCCTGAGTGGCTCAGTTGGTTGAGCGTCTGACTTCAGCTCAGGTCGTGATCTCACAGTTTGTGGGTTCGAGCCCCACATCAGGCCCTGTGTTGACAGCTCAGAGCCTGGAGTCTGCTTTGGATTCTGTGTCTCCCTCTCTCTATGCCCCTTCCCACTTGCGCTCTGTCTGTGTCTCTCTCTCTCTCAAAAATAAACATTAAAAAAAAAATTTTTTTAAAATAAAAAAAATAAAACCAAGGGACAATGGGACAGCTGTGACTGAATCAGAGGGTAGAACCCCCACAAGCTCCTCATTGGGCTCTGAGACGCCTGCACAGTATCTTAGTAGTTCTGGGAAACACAGCTGTAAAACTGGAGCACCTCAAAGGTCCTCTCCAACCTTTTCTATGACCCTTTTATGATTCATTGGTAACTTTCTCTTGTCTGTCTGAGCTGGCCTCTGGCCTCCAGGGTACATGATTTGCACTCAGATCTCACATCACGGGCAGGGGATGCCTACTCATTGATTACACCTACTTTCCCCAGTAGACTGTGAGAGCTATTGGATATGTCACAATGAGATCCCTGTAAGTAATTTTATTAAAGGCAGGTCAGCGCCCCAGCATGGAAAGGATATCTCACTGCAAAAATTTGGACTGAGTCCTGACATGAGAGTTACCACTAGCTTGACCGTAACGCAAATTAAGAACTTCTTGACTCAGTCAGTCTTTCTGTCTATGAGACTCAACCATTGCCTGCCTGAACCTCTCCAGAAAGTTCAAATAGTGTGGGGTTTGTGACAGAGATTTTTATTTTACAAATATCAACATTTTGTTTAAAGACCCTGTCAATGCTCACATATTCTATGACAGAATCAGAATACCAAAGTAAAAATTTCATTAACAAAACAAGCGAACATCCGCACTCCATATTAAATTAACATCACAGCAAAATGATCAATGCCCAGCCATATGGTGAGGCGATTCTAACATGGCGTAATTGTATGAAAATTGCTGCAGAGCTAGCTCTGGCTTGATAAAACTGGTCCAATAACTGTTTTCTCATTTTGTTGGGAGTTCTTTCCTATTCCCACAGTAACGCACGGCCACATTTTCTCTGTTGCACTTGATAAGGGTAAATTGGCACTGTGGGATGGAGCAAAGCTTTATTCAGTCCCACAGTTCAGCTTCCAATTGACGGGAAGAGTTGTACAAATTGTTTTCCCTTCGTTCGGAGACACTTATCAAGGCCCAACAAGGAAGGTAATTCGGGCCACTCGCCAGGCAGGCAAATCTCTCAAAAGAGACAGTACCAAGCCCCCCAGCATAATGAAATCATGAGCCTTTGCCAGCCATGGGGGGCGGGGGGTGGGAAATTACAGGACTTTCTGAGGCGGATTGCTTAATAAGGGGTACCCAGCAGAGTAATTTAGCAAAGTATTTCAAGGAGCTACTCAGTTGCGGCACTGTGATGTCCCAGCGCCGGTGAGAAGATCGGCTCGCTGCACAGTGTTCTACTTGACTTATGGTTGCTTTTCCTCCCTCACATACTCGGTACCTCTCAGGTAACCCTCATTAGCATTATGATTTTGTTCATCGTTTCCAAATTTCCACTCCTCAAGATGGGCCAGACTCTTAAAGGGAAGCAAGCGAATACATTCTAAATCCAGCCATCCGTCCGATAAGGTCAGTTCTGCGATAGGCGGGCTATGATTTATCGCTTCCACCTGTGAGTAACAAAGGCTCTCTACCTCTGGAGTAAGCACAACTCCGTGGATATCACTACGCTCAGACTTTCAGTCCCTACGTGCTGTCTTCCCATCTCTGCCTCCTTGAATCATAGACAGCTAGAACCAGAGGCACCTTATGTCTATGTCACCTAAGCTTATGTTACGTAGCAGAGAGAGCTGACTGAAGCAACGAGAGCATAAATGATTTTTCAAGGTACTGGAGTTAAGAAATAGAAGCCACGGATGATAGCGACAGTGAATGCGACAGGTTGTGATCGAATACAAGAGGTTTTGACCTGTGGCCCTACCACTCTATCTGGCATTATCTCGTTTCCCATATAAAGGGATATCTTAACGATCAGGCTAGAGAAAGACTCAGGAGAACGAGAATAACCTACGCTCTCCCCAAGTGATTTGAGATAGAACTTCATCTTTCTGCCTTAAGTCCTTTTTTGTAATGTTTCTTTATTTTTGAGAGTGGGGGGAGGGGCAGAGGGAGAGGGAGAGGGAGACATAGAATCCAAAGCTGGCTCCGGGCTCTGAGGAGTCAGCACAGAGCCCGACACAGGGCTCAAACCCACCAACTGTGAAATCATGACCTGAGGTGAAGTCGGATGCTCAACCGACTGAGTCACCCAGGCGCCCCTGCCTTAATTTCTGCTGTGACAAACTGGGTATAAAAACATTCAGTATTTATGCAAATACTTACTGTGAACCCGGTATAGAAACCTTGTCTTAGACCCAAGAGGTAAGTATTATTGTCTCCATTTTATGGGAGAAGTAACCAAAGAGCAAGGATGTTGGGTGATTCGCCCAAGGTTCTTCAGCCAAAAGAGGGTAGAACAGGGATAAGAAACCACATCTGTCTGAAGTCAGAGTCCACTGAATAACCACAGAGAAGGTCCAGTTTACATAGGACAACTGGAGACCAGGCTTAGGTATTGGGGGGAAAGTTTCCTCCAGGCACTTTGTTTTTATTTTTTTCCTTTTTTATTATTATTTTTTTAATTTATTTGTTTTGAGAGAGAGAATGTGTGACCACAGGGGAGGGGCAGAGAGAGGGAGGGAGAGAGAGAATCCCAAGCAGGCTCCGTGCTGTCAGCACAGAACCCAATGTAGGGCTTGAACCCATGAACCGTGAGACCGTGACCTGAGCTAAAATCAAGAGCCGGATGCTCAACCGACTGAGCCACCTAGGCACCCCTGGGCACTTTGTTTTTAGAGGTAGCCAAATAAATCCAAGCAATAGTACTGTTTTATTCTAAAGAGAGCCTTTGCTACATAGATCCCAGACTCAAAATAGGTGTGAAGAGGCCATGTCTTTAGTTTTCTGCTCTTCTTGGACCTTCTCAGAAATGGGAGATCCCAAAAGACAAAACTTAGCAGATGATGTCAGTGCTCCGCCTATGTTCCCTCAGATCCCTTTTACCATGGTTGTGTTCAATGGTTTCCAGTGTGCCTTTGCCCCCAACAGCAACTATTGGAGGCTGCCCTCAGACACCAGCTCCCTCATTGCCTATAGGCACCAAAGTGCAAAGACCCAGAAGTGTCTAGGAATGGATGCTATATCCCAGGGCATAACCAAACACTCCAGCTTCCTGGCCCCGATTCAGGAACGCTTAGAGGTAACCTTCACCGTGTCTGACTCCCCTGTGAAATTGAGCCAAAGTCACCCTCCAAGGGTTGATATCCCAAACCTGATACCATGTGCTTCCTTGGCCTTCTTTCCTTCCAATCCTATTTCCCACCTCTCTGTTTTACTGTCACACCCAATATCATACCAGGATCGGCCTCTGGGTAACCGACTTGAGACAACAGGAGCAACACACCCGTTGTTTGACACCCTGTTTGCTTCCTCTTACACTCAGTACATTGTTTTTCCTTGCATTTGGTACAACTCCGACTCCCTGTGCCTTCCATCCAACGCAAAGACCTCTTCTGTCCTCCAAAGTGACCATGCACACATCGAACCGCCCCCCTCCCCTTGGCTGGCTTTCAGGTGCCTAGAGGTGCCTTTCAGTCTTTGCTTCTCCAAATCACCAAGGACTTAAATAAGAATCATTGTACTGGTCCGGCACTTGGATTACCAGAAGCTAGCCGTGATGAGTTGTCATTGACCCCTCTTCATCTGTGATCTGAAAAAGAGCAGGAGAAAAGAAAACACAAAGTCTTGTTACCTTAACAAGAAGCCATGTGTATCTCTTCCCCAAGCGAGAAAAATAACGCTACCGGTAATGAAGTGCTATTTATTGAGCTCTTACCATATTCTGGAGCGTTCACAGTCATGTTACATGTATCATTTCATTGTATCTTTTCAAAAACACTATCAGGAGTTATTATTGTTATTATTCCTGGTTTATGGATGAGGAAACAGAAGTACAGAGAGATTATGCTCCTTGCACTGTATTCAATAGGAAGTCATGGAGCTGGGATTGGGGTCCAGGGAGTCTGACACCAGGGCCCATACTCTGAACCCTCACAAGTCACTACAAATGTTCTGAGGAACGCAGGAAAGAGGAACTCATAAATACACACTGTTGTAATGCATTGAATTATCACAGATATGTGTTAAAGAGAGTTTGAGGGCAGGCACTGGACACGCAATGCAAATTTCATGCAAGAGCTTTGTTTTGAGCTGCCAAATGGCCACATTTTTAGCTCTTACCCTAGAGAGACACAGCACTTTGGCCAATGAGACATTAACAAACAGACCAGGCGGAGGCTGAAAAGTGCTCGCGTATCAGAACTTGCTTTCTTCTGCTGTGTAGAATCCTGACACTGCCGTGTTTTGCCACCTTACTGGGAGCTGGAAGGTCACGTGGAGGAGAGTTAAGCCATCCCAGCTGAGTACTTACTTTGAACAGCCCATGACCCCTGAGTTAGTTTACCCTAGATGAAGGTTTCTCAACCTCCCCACTATGCACCTTTTGGACCAGATGATTCTTTATGGCAGAATGTCTTATATATTAAAGGATATTTAGCAGCATCTCTGGCCTTTACCCACTAAATGCCAACAAAAGCCCTCAGTTATGACAACTAAAGATGTATCCGGACGTTTCCAAGTATTCTCTGGTGGTGGTGGCAGTGATGGGTGTAAGTCATCCCCAGGTAAGAACTACTGTTCTAGACCCTCAAGTCCCAGCTGATATATCCCAGACCTGAAGGAGCACTCAGCTGACTCACACAAAATAAATGATTGTTTCTGATTGTTTTGAGTTGTTAGGTTTTATGCTTGTTTGTTGACTGCCAAAAGCCAACTAATATGGTCTCTGTAAAAGAGACAATATTTCCTCCTCCTGGATTGCAAAGAAAGACTACAGTTTCCACTCCTCTTTGGGTTTAGGTGAGGTCCATTTAGCCAAGTGCCTGCCAACTGGAATGTGAGCAAAAGTTCTGTGTCAATCTGTCTCAAGCAATTAAAAGTGGAACATGCTCTCAAGAATCTGTTTCTCCTACCTGCTTGCCTAGAAGGAAAGAACTCCAATGTTGGCAGAATATAAAATAGGAGCCTAAATATCTAAGTCAGGAAGGCTGCCTAATCTACACTGGACAGTGATGTGAGCGATGAATGAACCTTTGCCATCTTAAACCATTGAGATTTAGGGTTTACTTGTTATCACAGCAAACCCTAGGCTCAATCTTCATTCCTGACATACGTTCTATGTTAAAAATAAGCTAAACTTATTTATCTTTTCCTCTGGGATGAGGAATGGAAAAGTTCCAATTGGATTTTTCAGTAAATGAGAAGATTTCTTTAATCTTTTCATCCAACATGTCAACTACCGGCATGCAAATCCCAGCTCTTACAGTCATTCATTCATTCACTAAATGTTTATTAAATGGCTACTAATTATCAACAACCACACCAAAAACCACACCATGTACATGAATAAGGCATGGTTTCTACCTCTGAGGAGATCACAGCCCACTGGCAAAGGCAACCACGTTGAAAGAAAATTCAGACAACATGGTGATCACCACCGTGATGAATTTAAAACCATTTATTGGAAGAGTGTCAAAGAATTGGTGAATAACTGCTGGAAGAATCATAAAACAATCACAGGGAAAGTAATATTCTACATGGATGCACAAAAAAATAAAATAAAAATTCTAGTAGGAAAAAAAGGAAAGAATATAAGGAAATTATAACAATAGAAGAGAATTCCAGACAGGTGGAAGAACCACTTCAAAACAAATGGGAATGTGAAAAGTCCCCTGGCTTGGAAAAGAGTTGAGTAGTGTGGCTAATCTAGAAGCTTATGTTCTGCTTATTGATTGCTATGTTACCAACGAACCCAAAACCTAATGGCTTTTTCTTTTATCTCATGGTTTTGTGGGTAAGGAATTTGGGCAGGGTTTGGTTAGATAATTCATGCGATATTGATGAAGGTCCTATTTGGCTGGTGGATGGGCTAGTGGAGGGGGTCCAAGATGACTTTACTCACATATCTGGTGCCGTGGTAGATATGACTGAGTTCAGCTAATACTGTTGACCCTGAGTGCCAATATCTGGCATCTCCAGTAGAGGCAGGGGCAAGGACCCCAATTCTCAATGGGAGGAGTGTCAAAGAATTTTCAGGCAAGAGTAGGGGGTCTTAGCATCTCGTGTAAGGTGACACATCTTCCTTCCCCACAGAGGCCGACCAGGAGGAACATCAACACCCAACAGTTTATTCCTGACCCTCTGGGATAAACTCTGGCTGTGATCCAGACCCCTGGGAAATGGAACCAAGGTTAGAGATGGCCCTGAAAGATCAGCAAGATTTTAACAAGCCAATTAGACAGGACAGTGAGTATGTTCAGTAGATAGAGAATATTTGCTGGTGAGGAAGGTAGAGGCCTATGGGGAGAGGAGATGGCAGGTGGGGAATAGTGGTGGCGGAGGCAGGGCCTTTCCAGAGAAGAAAGAGATTGAAGCAGATGAGAAGAGGTAGTAAGTGTGTTTAACTTCAGGCTGACGCCACGACTCTGGAAGGCACGGGAAGCGGTTGCTGGGTGATGCTAAGTTTCGCTTTCGAACAGGGTCAATCCTGGCCTCTGCCTGACTCGGCGAATAAAGTGCAACTGACACAGCCACGCCCATTCCTTTCTCTGGCTGCTTTGCACTGGGATGGCAGAGGGGACTCGTGGAGACACAGATCCTGTAGCCCATATGACGTAAGATATTCACCATCTGACCCTCTACAGAGAAAGTTTGCTGACCCCTGCTTTGAAGATGAATCTGACAGCAAAGGTGTGGTAGCCACTGGCCTGTCCGAGGCACAGACGGGGCCAAAGGAGGAGTTGGGCATTTGTAAGCCTCTGGATGAGTGACGTCACAGTCACGGGTCATGGTAGTGGGATTAGAAAGACAGGGAGAAGGTAGGAGGCTTTTTGGAGGTGGAGGGACACAGTTCTGTGTCTAGTTGAATGAGGGCCTCTGTGTGTGTGTGTGTGTGTGCATGCGACGGGCAGAGGGCTACAGGAGAAAAAGCTGGCAAATAGACCTGCTGGCCTTGCAGGGCGCTACCGAAGCCATTAGCAAAATGGCAGTTAGGGGGTGGTCGTGGGACACGGGAGGAGAAGCCATCTTGGGAGGAGGGTGGTGAACCTTCTCTCTTTCCCCCCAATTGACATCACTATTTGGACATTAGCTAAGACAGGTGCTACAGTCAGGAAGTCCTTCTGAAACCCTGTTCTACTAAACAGAGGAATTGCGAAAGAGGGGCCACAGCGTCACAGCTTACGCACATTTCATTCATTGCGCGGCTCTGATAAACACCTGATTGATGGGGATTCTCTGCCAGTCCCCCAGACAGCTTTCCGTGTCTGACTGGATCATGCCGTCTGCCTCCTCAGGGTCTGTGCTCATGTTGTTTCCTTGGCCTAAACGTCGTTGGGAAACCTCACCCAACTCCCAGCTTTCCTGACTGCCTTCGACGGATGCCTCAGGGTTGCGTTTAAACATCACTTCCTCCAGGAAGCCTTCCTTGAACTCATAGGCTAGATTTTGTACCACAGGGCAACACCCTGGCCACACACCATATTTTCTTCCGTTATGCTGTTCTGTATGACTTCTCTGTGCGTACTCTGGGCTTCTTCTGTGGGTTGCTTCCCCTGGATATGAGCTGTCAGAGGACTAGGGGTATCGCATCTTCTTAAAGGATATTCTTTAAGTTTTCATTTATTTATTTTGAAGGGGGAGGGACAGAGAGTGGGAAGGAGAGAGAGAGAATTCCCAAGCAAGCCCCGCACTCAGCGTAGAGCCCGACGCGGGGCTCAATCCCACGACCTGCGCCGATATCAAGAGTCCAACCGACTTAGCCGCCCAGGCGCCCCGACGTTGTTGCATCTTCTAGATACAGCACGACCCTTACGAACCGCTAACACAAATTCAGTAATACAACACATAATAATAACCAGCTCTTACTGAGGATTCCAACATTAGGCACTAGACTAAGCGTGTCACACAAATCAGTTCAGTCTTCAGATCGATCCCCCGCAGTAGGTACCATTGCTCTGCCCACTTTAGGGAGAAAGGGACTAAGGCTCAGAGGACTTGAGACTCTTGGTCGTACTCAAGGTGACACAGCTGTCAGATGGCATAACCAGGCCTGAAATGCAGCTCCACGTAGTTAACCATTATACATATCGGGCCTTGAAGGGACACGTGAATGAATACATGAGGAAGAGGAGGAGGAGAGGGACGGAAGAAGCACAGACTTTATAATACGACAATTTCCTAGGTGTCTCTAGGTGGTTCTACCAACAAGGGGAGAAACACAATTAACACTTACTTAGGACATTACTGGAAACGCTTTGTCTATGTCAACTCAATTACTCTTGGCAACCACAGTCCTGGGAGGTGCGTTCGATTAATATCGTACCATATCCAGAATTTGACCACCACACACCCCTCCCAAGCCATCACCCCATCTGCAGGCGAGCTACCATCCCCTCTGGCCCGGCTCATGGCTGCAGCCTCCCTGTCCCTGAACTTGTCACCCCATAGTCCTTTCTCCACCTAGGAGCCAGAACGACACTTTGAAAATACAGGTCACATCCCATCAGGTACCTTTTCAAAGCCTCCGGTGGTTCCTCAACGTAGAGTGAAATCCAGCCGCAGCAACTCAGCCCTGTGGGGGCCCCAGCCACCTCACTCCCCTCTGGATTCAGTCCAGCCTCTCTCCGCGGCCACGCCGGCCTCCCCCGGCTCTCCTCAACTCTGCCAGGTACGCTCCTGGGCGTTTCCTCTGCATGGAATGCTGTTCCCACATGTATCTGGGCTTTTACTTCCATACCTCCTCAGTCCTTGCTCAGATGCCCCCTCTCAGGGAGGACTTCCCTGGACACCTGCTACAGGACTGCCCCACTGCCTTCTTCCCACCCTGCACCTCTGATCCCCCTTCCCTGCCTTCCTTTCCCCACTAACAGCCAAGTACTGTGCGGCAGGGTTCACTTAAGGGTTTGTTCATTTCCCCCTTCCTCCAGCTAGCTCCCAGAAGGCAGGATTCAGGAGCTGGAGTCTCTCCGGCTTTTTCCTAGATCTCCAGCACCTGGCAGAGAATAGGCACTCACCAAATGTGTGTAAGAGGGAGGAACAAATGGACTCCCATTTCATAGCTGAGGACACTGAGAAACGTAATTGATGGCTGGCCAACGTCACAGGCAAGTGACTGGAGGGGTGGGCATCCAAAGGCCGCCGCCACCGGGCCCCGATGAAAGCATAACCACGCTCCCCCACTGCCTTCTGATGCGGCCGGAGCTGGCGGATCATAGGTTTACAAATCAGATGGGCCCGGGACGGGCTCCTGGTCAACACAGCTGTGTGAGCTCGGAAAGGTTCAGTCCCCTATCTCCAAACTAGCCTGCAGAACGCATATGCAGGATGGTTTGCATGGTCTCTGACCTGCCGTAGGTCTTCGATAAGCAGACGCGCAAAGTTTAGCATTTTTGTCACGATTATTATGACTATCACGGACAAGTTACCGACCCCCGTCGCCCTAGATTGAAACCGGTGGGTCTCAGGTGCATCCAGCACCTGGGCTTTATTGTTCTGCTGGAAAGGCAGAGACTCACTTCTGCCTAAGCTGCCAACCTGGAATGCTAATTCTTTTCATTTTCTGTCAGTGCCCCTGGTTTAGAATGGCAGGCCTACAGGCACACAGCGGATCGGGGTGAAGCTGTTTTGACTCTGACTTCAGGGCCCTTGAGAGAGCCGCTTGACTTCCCTGGGAGGAGTGTCTCATTCGGAATCATTTTTTCCAGGAGTGAGTGAGTAGCCTCATGACACCTCTTGCCATCTTGCCTTGAAGAGCCTGTCCGTGGTGGCGGCCAAGGCTGTTGGGCGTGGGAGGAATTTAAAGTTGTTTGTCACGCACTGGGTGGGGGAATTTGTGGTTAGCTGAATTTCTCCCGTGGTAAAATTTCTCCCATGGTAAAAAGAAGGTGGTGCCAACCTTCTTACCTTCTCCACTAATTTCCTATATTTCCTGAAGTCTTAGTGGGGTGGGAGGGAAGTAGTGTTCCAGAAAATTTCAGGGAAATAAGAAGCCAAAAAGGGCAGGCGGTAAGAGGTAATGAAGTAAAATAGAGGCATTAGCACCTTTCCTATTAAAAGAAACTTCCTAGGAAATCAGAGGACTATCCCAGGGCTCAGGAGAGATGATGAAATCAGACCCCATCCCGCCCAAGACAGAGTGCTCTCTGACAAAGGGCCTCAACCCCTGGCCAGTCATTGCTATGGAGGCTGCGTCTGTCTGTTAAACAATGTGCATGGAAACAGTGTCCCGGGAGTTTAGAATGCAGACAAACAAAGAGAATAGGGACTATTAACTTGGCAAAAGGATCGTTTTAGGTTTTGCGAGGGTTAGGATTGTTTACCCTTTTGTTGGTTGGTCGAGGGTGGAGCGCTCAGGAGGGAGAACATTGGCACCTCTCCTGCCCTCCCCAGAAGCAGAAAATATGGCAGCCTCCTGAAGATTTGGCCCACACCCAGACACTTCACACAGCTAGAAGAGCCTAATGCCCTTGTTGGTATAAAGAGCTCCTTCCCCACCCTACTGGGACCTGGAGGGAGCCCAGGGTCCTTCTGCCTGTGGTGCAGGAGTGACCCAGCCTAGTAGGCCCGTGTGGGCATCACTCTGCAAGCCCTACATAAACACCTCCACCATGGCCAGTCTACCTTAGGAAGCTTCCTATTTCCATGTCTCTCCCAGTTACTTTGATCACATGCTTGCTAAGCACTTTTAACACATTATCTCTGATTCCTCACTTTGGTCGTAGGAGGCAGAGGCTGTTATCCTCACCTGACATGGAATCAAACTCCCTGAATGCTTCAATCATTTTCTCAGGTTCACCCGCTTTGTAATAGAGTTGGGATATGAACCCAGAACTCTAATGGCCAAAGCCACACGGTTAACCATTAGTCACTCTGTTCTCCTCTTGGGTCTGATACTCAATCTGTGAACCCTGACTGTGGAATCTGGTTCCCATGCCCCCTTTCTCTAGGACTAGATCTTGCTCCCTGGACCTCTGACAAAAACTGTGTTGGACTTCTCTCATCTCAAATGCAGGCCCTTGTTAGCTGCTGGAACAAAGCATCGCACAATGGGGACCTAAAGAACAGAAAGTTACTGTCATCAATTAAGCACTTAATGAATGATTTCTGTAAAAACACTATTTCCACCGAAGTCCAGATTCTGAGATTTGGGGTAGACGTGAACTTTGGAGGAACATTATTTAGCTCCCTATAGACCCTGTTATACAGTTTATCCCCTCCAGAATTCAGTCGTTCGGATCCTATCCCCCACAACCACAGATTGTGATGTGTTTTGGATATGGAATCATTGCAGGTGTAATATTGGGATAGAGTGGGCCCCTAATCCAATATGGTGTCTTTTTACAAAGGGTAAACGTACAGAGGGCAGACAATCCTAGAACAGATCTTTCCCTCATAACCCTCAGAAGGAATCGAACTTTCCAACACCTTGATCTTGGACTCTTGGCCTCCAGAACTGTAAGACAATAAAGCACCTTTCATTAAGTCACCCAGTTTGTGGTACTTTGCTATGTTATGTTATCAGCCTTAGCAAATTAATATAGAAAGTTTCAGCCAAAGAACCAGAAGTGGGGTGAGCGATGACCAGGCCTTCCGCTAAGAAGGAACAGGCTCAGTTATGGCAGCTCTAAGAGACTAAGACAGGGCCAAACACATGCCCCTACTTCAGATCAGAGAAGTCCAACATGGTTTTTTGCTAGAGGTCCACGGATCAAGATCTAGGCCTGGAGAAAACTCATACACACCCCCAAAACTGTTTCATAATCATGCTGTGCCCTGACTCCTCCAAATCTTAACTTAGTGATCAGACCTCGTGGCCGTGGTTACCATCCAATCATCCATCCCGTGGTTGATTCAAGAAATATTTCTTCGATGCCTCACTCTATGCCAAGCACAAGCTATAGGGCCCTTGAGGTCCATAGTGAACTGAACACAGTCTCTGCCTATGTGACCTCATAATGGTCTAGTGGGAGAGACAAACCAGGAAAGAGACCAAAGGTGGTGTTGGGGTGCAAGGTGTCAGGCACTGTGATAGGACTGTGAGGGAAAGAGAAGGACTCAGCACAGGGCTAAGCTCCTGGCAGGCCCTGGCCAAAGGTGTCAATGTCACAGCCAAGGGGCAAAGCATGAACAGTCATTTTTTAGGGGAATCAAGAGCAAAAGGGGATATTGCAGTCATGGAGTAGAAGAAGTACAAAAGGCATGAAGGAGCACAGTAGACTTCTGGAATGACTGCCAGCTTGGTTTCCCAAACTGTTCCAGGAGAAGTGGAGAGGGAGCAGGAGCCAGATCATGAGTCACCTCTTCACAGAAGGAATCTGGCTTTGTCCTGATGGCAAAGAGGAGCCACCAGGCAGGCAGGGGAGCAACGGGGCCAGGTCTGAGCTTTGACTTGGATGGACAGCGTGGGAGAGAGGGGACGAGACTGTGTTGGAAGGATTCCTCATGCCTCTCTCCCCCGTCCCCGGCTTATTTCTCCACTGTACTCACCCCTATGGCTGCCCCTCCCCATGCACGGGGCGGGGGCTAGGCGAGATGTGAGAGTTGTCAGCCAGGAGTCAGTAGACTCCGGGCCAGGGTTTCTTTGGTTCCAAAACTAGGAAAAGCTGATCTCACAGATGTCAGAGCTTTAATATCTCCAGCCGCCCAGGCAGACGCTGATGCATCAATACAGAACCCACTTCACTCGGGGGTTGGAGTATTTTGGACTATAACCAAATTCTGTTACCTCAGCTCAGTCACTTCCCCTCTCCTGGCCTCAGTTTCCCCATTGATAAAGTATAAGCGACGTGGATACCCTAAGGCTGCTTTTAAGATTTTCGGGGTTTCACAAAATATAAAATAACATGGACAGGATATCTAGTGCTTCTCGTATGTCGAACTTTAGCCGCTTAGCATGATGCTTCTAGGGCCACACTGGAATTTGCCATTTTGAGCACCTACTACGTGCTAAGAGCCATGTTTATTGTCTTACGCGTATTATGTTCTTCAGAGAAGCTTTGCCTAATCACCTGTATCATCGCATACATTAACCTATCACATATCACTACTGAACCCATGTATGCATCTGTTTGCTTGTATCTCTTAACGAAGACATGGGGTTGTTTGTTGCCAAATCTCTAGGATAAAGAACAATACCTAGCACGTAACAGGTTCTCAGCAAATGTGTGTGGGATGGATGGTTGGATGAATGAATTCTGAGCAAGGTATTCTCATTGCTGGCTATGGGTCCAGACTCAGGCAGGCAAATGTTCAAGGTTGCAGAGACCGTGAGCTTGGAGCAGAGCAGCTGGATTCAAACCCGGGTCCAGCGTCCACGCCTCCCTGTGTATTCCCTCTGTTGCATGGTCTTGTCTTACCCAATCCAAGTCACTGCTGTGATTCCTCAACTCAGTCTCCTAATATTCACGCGACAAGGAAAGCTCTGGGCTCAGGTGTCTGCATTTGGTTCAGGAAATATGTATCATGATGGCATGAGTATGATAATAAGGAGAGACATGTTTAAAGCTCTGTAGCTCGTTATCACCCTACTTGGGCAGTCCAGCGTGGGCACGGTTAATTCTCACTTCATGCTTCTTTCATTTTCTCCTTTCAACTGGGTGCAGGAGAAAGTATCTATTATTGCAAGAGAGAATCATTGACTCCATTTCTGTCTCCTTGAAGATGGAAGAAAGCACTCAGTTTCAAAGAACTCCCTTAAGCGATTAGTATCATTCCGTGTAGTGCTTATAGAGTCCTGGATTGCAAACTTCTGAACGCCGGAGAGACCCCTTGAACTTTCGATTCTCTATTTCAAAAGAAATGAAAGAGACAGCAACTTAATTCTTCACTAACAAAGTACAATCCAGCTCTGGTTTGGAGGCGGGGGGAGGAGTTGGGGGACACCGTCTCCATTTCATATACCCTGCAAGTTGATACAGGATTCTTCAGCTGTGTCCCCTAAACTCCCTCCTCCCTGTTTGAGAATGTCTGAGAAAACAGGAACGTGGAGTAGCGCCTGGCCCACTGTGATCACTTGAGAGCTAGCCATCCTCTGGGTTGGGCGTGATCCCGGGAGGCATCGTGGTCAGCTTGGCTAAAAGTTCTGCAACAACCCCCAGAGGTTTTGACAGCCAGCTGTGGACTTCCTATCTGGAGAGGCCCAATCTTTATGAGTTTTGCTAAGAGAGTGAACTGCTGTTTGGATTACCTAGCAGTAAATGCAGTAGATTCCTTGGACTGAAAATTATAGTTGGGCTTCCGCCTTTGTTAAATCATTCAAAAGGCAATGCAGGAGGCAGCTTCTTCATTGACCCTCGGGGTCCCCACCCTCCTGGTTTTCACTGCAGGTGTACCTCCCTCCCCTTTAGCATGGGCGGGAACTGACCCAGTGACTGACTTCTAACCAACAGAATACGCGGCAAGAGTGATGGGATGTCACTGCCTAGAAGAGGTTAGGAAAATTGTGACTTTCATTTTGCTGCCTTCCCTTCCCTCCCCAAGCCCCTTCTCCTCTGTCTCCCTGGCTCTTCTCACTCTTAGGAAGCAAGCTGTCCATGGACATCCAGATTGCCGCAAAACTGAGGAGGGCCAGTAGTCAACAGCTGACAGGTAACTAGGCCTGCAGCCCGACTACCCACAAAGAACTCAATCTTGCCAAAAGCCAAGTGACTGAGCTTCCAAGAGTTTAATCTTGCTGCCACGCCTTAAGAGGACACAGGTCATCCTGTCTTGATTACAGCCTCTGAGGGATCCTGAGCCAGAAGACCCAGCTATGCTACGTGCAGATTCCTGGCCCACAGAGAACGTGAGATAATACATGTTGTCATCTAAAGCCGTTCGGTTTAGGGGAAATTTGCTGTGCAGCCAAAGATAACTAATGCGGGCACTTTTTACCTGAAGGAGTCACCCAAAGAACTGTGGGGGTCAAGGACAGTACCGCAGACATATAGGCAGCAGAAACTAGATTTAAAAATACATAATCAGAAAACATCCCATTAACCATAGCCAGAGGAATGAAATCCTCAGAGGTAATTTCAGTGAGAAATATGTAAGGCTATTTGTGTCAAAGTACAAAATACTATTGGAAAGTATAAAATAATACTTGAGTCATCAGCCTATAGAGCATATTTCTGGATGAGAAGACTAAAGACTCTAAACTCTTATTTATTTTCAAATTGTTTTAAAGTAGAAGGTAATTTCTATGAAAATCACAACAGATTGTCCCCTGAACTAGGAGAGATTAATCCAAATTTATCTTGTTAAAAAGAAAAACAATGTAAAAATAGCAGAGAATTGTTTCCAAACAGAAGTCCATCGTGGGAGAACTAATCTTATCAGATATTAAGATGCGATAAAGGTACATCGAGAAAAAGGGTGTGATTTTGACCTAGGCCTAAACAAACAGATGAAAGGAACAAAACGTGCATACCAGAAATATAATTCCTAAATGTTAACATTTTTGCATTTAGCGCATAAACTCATCGGAATGTTCAGATCAGAGCAAATATAAATTAAAACAAAGTAATAAACAAAGAAACTCAGGGTATGGAAAGAGGTGATGTAAATCTATTACTGGGAAATCATGTGTGTAGCGAACATGGAGGAGGTTGTTATCAACATTGAACAGATAGCTCAAACAAATCAATAAGAAACATGCTTGGATGTCTATAGATAAATAAAAAAAATAGTATCTCCTCCATGGCAGAAATGCGTTGGTTTAAAAAGCAATGCAAAGATGTTCAAACACACCAGTCGTCAAAGTCATACGAAACTGAAATCATCACAATGAAATCTCTTTGCTTCAATATCGAATTCTCCAAGTCGTTTTTGTTGTTGTTGTTGTTTTTTTTAATATTGGTATGGAATTCTTTCAAGTGTACTAAAAGACGAGAAAATTGTCAGGCATTGCTAATTTTTGTGTAAATTGTTGTAACCCCTTGAGACAGCGATCCAACAATGTGCCTCCTAAGCTTTATAAATATCCATCATATTTGACATGATAGTTCCACTTCTGAAATGTATCCTTACAAAGTCAGTATATATAAACACATTCATCACAGCATTATTCATAGTTGCAAACTTTTGAAAGACCTTAAATGTCAACAAAGAGGGTTGATTACTCGTATCTTTTTATTTTTAGCTGTAAAAATGACATTTAAATGTGAATGTTGTATCATGAAAACTTCTTAACATAAATGGCACCTTAAATAAAGTAGAATGTGCAATTTCTTCGAGAGGTTAGACATGTATATATTAAGATACATTATGGATATCAATATATGCTATATTTTTCAAGAGTAGATTGTAAACATATATTAAAATAACAATAGCTAAGAGCTCTATGTGCTTTGTCCCTGGAATGGACGGATGCTTCACAATTAAATCCTCAGAACCCTGCTAGTTAGTACCTTGGCCTCACAGAGGAGGAAACCACCACTGAGGCGTCGGAATACGCATCCAAAGTCAACAGCTTCCAGGCATGAGGCTGAGATTTGAAATTTGTCTCCCCCAAGGGAGAGCCAGCGTTCTTAACCTCTGCTTTTGACCTTACATTCTAGAAGAAACAAACAGAAACAATCTGCACGCAAATAATAATAATGACTATCTATGTGTGATAGCACTGGGAGTGAGTCTTTATTTTTTAAGGGTTTTCTCAAAAATATCACTTTCATAACTTAACCACGTAACACGGGAATTTCGGAATCATGAACTACCTACCAAACAAAAAAGGAACCGCAGAGGTATTATTATTATTTACCATTATTATCACCATCCCACCATCATCGTCTTCAATATCACCTTATATTTTTACATTTTCTAATGTGTATTTGTGAACGTGAATTAATTATTCATTATTTAGTATCATGGGAAAATAATCAAAATTAAGGGACATGTGATTACTTTTAAGATGGATTCCTTTGTTAGAGGAGATTAATGATATCACTCGCTCTAACAAGCTGATAGAAGGGGAAGTCTGCATGTTAATTCCTGGGGTCTGTGGTGGTACGACAATTCTCCCTGCACACAAACTTGTCCCATGCCTCACATCCCTTGTCTGTATCCACAAATGTAAGATGAGGGGATTGAGTTGGATTATTTCTAGACTACCTTCCAAATGTGTCATCCCAGGATTCAAATGGTGTCATTTAAATGCTAAAGTACATTTTCCCTAATAAAAATTCATTTTTGCCCCACTAAGTCACATATCCCTTTTTCTATAAGAAAAGTACACATCTTTAGAAAACGTGCTGGGGTTACCTATACAAAAATATTTTCCTTTATGCTCTCTGTAAATTAAAAATTCAGTCACAGAAAGAGATGTTCCCCAGAAGAGTGGTAATTTGCCTCTTTTCCACCTCAAGTGCCTGTCTGAAAGCTGTCTGCAGGACCCTCCTTTTCCAGCCTCATTGGCACCCTTGGGCTGCCATGATGAATTTCAGGGACTTTAACGATGTAGTGGCTCCCTATGCAGTCAATACACAAGTACATCGTTACTACTAAGGACCACACCCTTTCCTCGGTGCAGGGGCTGGAGAAATTTTCTGATTATGACTTAGACATTCCTGTGAATATCCTGACTCTGAAACTCCCAACTTCCTCATTTTTATTATTTATTTATTTATTTATTTATTCATTTATTTTTGCACATCTCCCTTGGAGCTAGATGGCTTCAAATCCCAGTTCTACCACTTTCTTAACTGTGTCATTTATATCTCCTAGCATCCCTGAATGTCATAGATCAATCTTCATTTACGTAAGGATTCCCATGAGAACTCATTTCTCAAAGGATTCCCATGAAAAGTTACAGACAATATGTAAATGACTAGACTTCACATCTCCTATATTTACTTATGCTATCAGGCAACATCTCAGCTTTGGAGAAACAAAGGCACGTTAATGACCTTAAAAGAACTACCTCTTTGACATTTGATGGAATCTTTTCCATTAAACTCTATCTCTGAATTCAGGAATTTCCTTGATCTTTCTAGAATTGCTATAAATGGGGCTTTCAATAAAATAGATGCCCCAGTGCAGTCGGTTACGCTCTGTTATGCCTGTTTCTGGAGAGAATGTACATAGAATGTCACGTGGTAGAGTAATGGATCAGGAGCAAGTTCAAAAGGGAAGCCTGGAGTTCTGCTTGGATTTGTTTGATCTGCCATGCTGAGAAACTTGCAGTGCAGAAATTGAGTGGACAGTCTGGAACTCTTGACAGAAATCTGGAGTTATCAGCATACAGAAGCCCTTTGAAACTGGTGGTGAATGAGATCGCCTGGAAGAAAATACACAAAGACAAAGGTACTTATAAGGAGAAAATCTTGAAAAATATCAACATTCAAATATGGAATGGTGGAGGAAGATGCATAGAATATAGGCATAGAAATGATATTGAAAGAGTTAAAAAATAAGAAAGAAAGAAATACAGCCTTCAAATAAACACAGTATTTCAGGAGAATTTGATTAATTGCCTCGCCATTGAGAAATCAAGTAAAAAGAAGACTGAAAACTATTTTTTAGATTCCACCACAAAGTGATTATCTGAGTCTGGGGTAGAAAACTATTGTTCTTTTCTTCTTTATTGGGCACTGTGCTCTACACCTCTGCTCCTTTGTGAAAAAGCACCTTCCCTCCCTCTTCAGTCTATACTGTTACTCTGGGAAATGTCCACTGGTATAACTTCATCTTGACTCCCAGCCACAGTTGCTTGAGTCAAGGGTAAGCGCCTGGCCCAAACCATACCCATAAGAATATGTAGCTAGCAATTGGGAATGAAATCAATATTCAAGCCAAGTTCGTCTGCTATCTTGCGTTGAGTGGAAATACATCAAGAAAGTTAACTGTGGCCATTTTGCTTCATTCAAACCATGAAAAAGAGAAAGCTTGTCTACAGCAAGAAAAATGCATACTGGTATATGAGTTTGTGTGTCCAACTTCTCCATTGTTCTAGATTCATTCTAATCTTAGTTTTCATAAACCTGTATCATTACAATAAATCCTTCTTTATGCCTCAGCTAATTCAAGGTTGATTTATTTTGTTTATAAGATGAATATTTTGACAAATAAACGAATTTATGCTACGGTAGCTAACATATATTATGAAAAAGTTACAAACTATTTAATCTTGAATGCTTACACTGGCCCTATTATTAAACCCATATCGTAGGCAGGGAAACTGAGGCACATAAAGGTCAAATAACTTGCCTAATGTCATGAAGCCAGTGAGTAGCAGAGCTACGTCTTAACAGAGGTACTCTGGATCCACATTTCATGCTCTAAGCCACTATACTATGCATTTACCACAAGTAGTCTTAGAAGCAGCAAGTGCTCAGAACTGGTAGGGTCATGGATAGTGGGAGGAATGACAAAGTATTTCTCCCGGACCAGGAAACTTGCCATGCCTGTTGTGTTGTACGGAACTAATATTAAAAACTATTGTCTGTTCATCTGGGGTCTTGGATGTATGTATTGAAGCTAAAGCTTAGAAGTATTTCATCAGGTCATCATAAATATGTGTGTGCAGTTATGTATGGCCTTCTGGAAGATACAATAAGAGGAGTATTATCCAGTTTAAGATATTGTAAATTAAAGCAAAAAAAAAAAAAAAGAATATTAGGACAGGAAAATATCTTTACTAAGGAAAGGACTTTCTACTCCTAATTAGAGACCCCAGGCAATTGTGTATGATAATAGAGATGTAGATTAGTGATATCTGGGAGGAGTCAGATAACTTAAGGCTATCAGAACCAGCATTTCTCTCCAGAAAAACTTCCACAATGTCCCTCATTTTGGGGACCAAAGTTTTGAAATCTTCTTTCCTAATCAGTCAGAATGTGGATCAAAGCAGGGCCAATATTCTACAGTAGATAATACAGACTTCCAGCATCAAACCCTGAAAGTTTATGTACAAAAGAAATCTCCCAGTGAACAGAATTGGGTGCAGCCATATGGTTGACCTTGAGTCTCATTCCTTGATCAAAAGAAGTGATTCATGAAGTTCATCTCCATGGGCTCCGTTCATCTCCATGGGCTCCATTCATCCTGTCATTGATCTCACTGTAATTGTCCAACAGAATGTGGTTTATGCTCGGGATCAATGTTCAGCATAAGCTACATCAACTTTCCTCCTTGTTTTTCCTGCGTCTCCTTCACCATTGTATATCAGTATGTTTGGAAAAATCTATAGAACAAAATAGTTAAAAAGTATTCTGAAATAAAAAATATAAGTATCAAAGCTCAGGTTTTACCATACATTAGCTGTATGAATTTAGGTGTTGTCTCATTTTGTTCACCACACACATACACACACACACACACACACACACACACAGATATACTGTGGACCCAGAATTCAGTTATCCACATCATTATTTCTAGATGTCAAACCTAAAAATTACTTGGTGTTCCTTCAGTCATTTGCAAACATTGTTTTGGGCTCCTAACATGGGCCAGACTCTGAGCTAAGCAACAAGTTGGTCCCTGCCTTCATGCATATATAAATGAGCGGGGCAGACAAACATTAATTATACAAGTCTATAAAAAATAATAAAGCTGCAACTCCGAGAGCCGTTATCAAAACTCATGGTGGGAAGGTTTTTATTCATTTAGAGTGGGGAAGTTTTGAAATTGTACATATGAAAGAATATGTGATCGGAAACCAAGAGGTGAATCATAGTGGATGCTCCTAGCTTTGTCTGTCTCATATCCACCACATTTCTGGATCTTTTCTGAGATCTGTCCTTCCCTCCACACATCCCATCTACAAGGTCACCATGAGAGAGTCTGTGTGATTACACAGTATGGCACCAAACCTTGGCCACTATTGGTTAGTGAAGAAATTGGTGCCTCACTCAAGTTGGATCAATTGAAAAGGTCCTCAGGGAATGTGGAATCCATCCGAGGGATGATGGGCCTGGCTGTTGTCTTGACCTGAAGTGATGCAACCCAAACACTATTAGCTGCCACCATTTCTTCTGTCTTACAGACTCAGAAATAGAGACCGCCTGTTTGCAGCAACAGAGAAGAGAGAACCAAACATGCGAAGAGACCCAAAGGTGAGATACACAGATAACAAGGGGTGGCTCCATTGGTGGCCGAGGTGTTTGTTGGATTCCATCGTTGGGTTCTGTGAGGTACCGCGGATCCTTGTTACAACTTTCCTTTTGGCCTTGTGCATTTGTTCAATTTGGGTTTCTCTTGCTTGTCATTAAATGGTAGAGTCCTGACAAATACCTCGTGAAAACAGTTTCAGTGAAGCAGCTCGGGTGGAATTCATACTGAAGTGAATCGAGAGTGGGAATTGGAAAAGTAGAACAGCATCAGTTGGCAACCTTTGTGAGAAATCGCTAGAAAAGTAGAGCTGGGCTTGGGGCGCCTGGGTCGCTCCGTCAGTTAAGCATCCGACTTAAACTCAGGCCATGATCTCGTGGTTCGGGAGTTCAAGCCCTCCATCAGGCTCTGTGCTGACCACTCAGAGCCTGGAGCCTGCTTCGGACTCTGTGTCTCCCTCTCTGTCTGCCCCTCACCCTGCCCCTCCCTCTCAAAAATAAATAAACATGAAAAAAAAGTGGATCTGGGCTGAGAGTAGGTAGGGAGGACGATAGAGAAAGCTAGTGACCGCCGAAGGTGTTGTTCCCTTCAATGATGCACATTAGTTTTTGCAAAGTAGCTGCCTTGCAAGAATGAATGGGTTATGATATATTTCTTTTTCCTGGTATTATTGTATTGTGCATATTTTAACAGTGAAGACGCCAAGAGTATACTTGAATCCAGATGAGTATATTAGTTTCAGCTTTCTGCATAACAAGCCAATCTAAAAGTTAGTGACTTAAAACAATGTTTTGTTTTAACTTCTGGTTCTGCAGATTGGCACTTTAGGCTGGGCTCAGCCACACGACTGTCCAAGGCCGAGCTGGTTTCGCTTATCTGTCAGTGGTCAGCAGACAGCTGGTGGTTTTCTGGGGCTGGATAGTGTAAGGTGTCCAAATTTCACGTGTGCCAGTTGGCTGGTTCCCATGTGGGGTGACAAGGCAACTGGACCACATGGCTTGTATCGTCTAATAGGCATGTCGAAGCTTGTCCCATTCAGGATTGGAAGAGCAGGATAAGAGGGTAAGCGTTATTGGGCAAGGACTTTTCAAGTCTTGCCTCCTGTTTGCTACCACTTTTTGACCAAAGCAAGCCGATGGCCAAGCCCGGAGTCAGAGTCAGTGTCACAGGGCACTACCGTGGGGTGTGCATTGAGGGAGGCTTGAACAAGTTGGGGCTATTACTGAAATCAATCCACTGCAAGAGGCATACCAAAAGAATATAGAAGAATGAAATGGGAGAACTGTTTGAGATGACCACATATAGCTTTCAGGTCCGTTATAGCCTTAAAATAGGAGGCAGATTTGCTGGAGTTCAACAATTGAAGAAGCCTCATTTGGGGGACATTTCAAATAAAATGTTGGTGCCGGTGCAGTATTTCATTTTCGTGGACTCCAATAATTTATTTCTTAAAGAGGAATGATAAAGCTGCCACAGAGACCTTCCTTTTCAGAGATAGGGGCAGCCCGTCACCAGCAGTGAGCTCCCCTCAGCTCTCTAATTACCGTCATGCTGACGGAGGTTAAATATTTATGAAGAATGTGCTTTTTATCACCCAATCTAATTTTTAAACTCAGATTCTCTAATCTCATTGAGATGTTAATAACCCGTGTTTTTCCTCCTCGCTTTTAGGTTTTTTGGCAGGAGTAAAAGATCTCTCCGTTCTCATTTATTCTGTGAAGAACGGCACATTGGTGGGCATAAGGACTGCATAAAGGGTGCTTCATAAAGAACAGCGAGAGGAAGAAACTGACAAGAAAGGATCTCCATTCAATTCAGTCAATTCAGAGAACTGTGGGTTTGCACAGAATAAGCTGTCCTTGGAGAATGGATTTGCCCTGTTTAATTGTTACACCAGTTCTACCTTTTGTGAGCAGGGTGCCCTTGGACAAATTAACCCCTCTGAGAGTTAGTTTCTTCGTCAGTAAAATAAAGATAATTTTTTAAGATCTGGTTCCATGTATTAGCTTCCTATTGCCGCTGTAACAAATTATCACAAACTTAGTGGTTTAAAACAACACAGATCTTTAAAGATCTTGAGATGGGAATATTTTTTGGATTATCCAGGTGGGCCCAAGACATCACTAGTGTTCTTATAAGACAAGGGCAGAAGGGTCTGAGTTAGAAAACGAGGAGTGGGTGCACCTGGGTGGCTGAACCGGTTAAGGATCCAAGACTGGATGTCAGCTCAGGTCATGATCTCAAGGTTGGTGAGTTCAAGCCCCATGGCGGGATCTGCAGTGACAGCACGGAGTCTGCTTAGAATTCTCTCTCTCTCTCTCTCTCTCTCTGCCCTCCCATCACTCGCTCACTCTCTCTCAAAATGAATAAAAAGTTAAAAATAAATAGAAGTGACCTTGGAAGCAGAGGCTGGGGTGATGTATAGTCTTGAGACAAGGAGGGCAGGCAGCCCCTACAAGGGGGAAAGACCGGGAAATGGCCTCTCACCTAGAGCCTCCAGAAAGAACCAGCTCTGTCAATCCATTTGAGACTTCTGACCTCCAGAACTCTAAGGTCATAAATTTGTGTGTTGGCTCATAAGAAAGTATGAATAAATGTCACTGTTGCTGTGGCTCTGCCTTGCCTGTTCAGGGACTTCTGCTCCACCTACAGGGAAGTGTCTGAGACCCCTAACAGGACCTGAAGAGTGCTCAGAGATTCATCCTGACCCTTCACAGCCCAGCCATTCAAAGCTGGTTATGTCCCATGCCGCCTCATTTCTCATGTATCAGGCCTCCCTGTTTTTGTTCAAAATACTGCCCACCTCTAGCTACAGAAGAGTCTCTCCACCCTCATTAGATGGTGTCATTCTACGAACGGTACAAAATTCAATTCGGGTATTAGCTTCTTCAGAAAGCCCACCCCCGAGACCCTACCTGGCCAATTCCCTCTTCCCCTAGCCTGGCCGGGGGCCTGCTCTTAGCATCACTAACTGTGGGTCCTTCCTACTCTTCCCTTTATTGCGGGATTTATCCGGCCATCTTGCGATTATTTCACAGATAACTGATTCCCTCATGGGATTCTAGGTTTGGAGGGTGGAGTCATCCCTGTAACCCAAGTGCCTTTTACTGTTGGGTGCACAATCACGAGTTCAGATGAAGTTCATTAGGATAAGCACTCTCAAGGCAGGGGCTGATCTGTGTTGCTCTCCAAGCTACTTTTCTAGACAATCAAATGGTAGTGATGCTTTTAGCTCATGGCAGAGACCACACTGGGGACTTTACCGATTGACTGAGCTCTTTCGTATTGAAACAGAAAACCAGAAAGACTAAAGTCAGGCAACATACGCCACAGGGACACCAACGATGCTGGCTTAGAGGGAAATTCACCTTTGGAATCATCAGGCGATAAGAAGAATGGATGGTTTCCGTAAATGGATGCTTTACGTCAAAGTTCATGAATCGGCAAGATGCGTCTGAGCACCAAACATCCTGCTTTACACACAGGTAATCTGCTTTCTAGATGCCCACTGCTCCTCTGAGGAAAATGAATGTCAAAGAATGGTCCAAGTATAGGGGCGCCTGGGTGGCGCAGTCGGTTAAGCATCCGACTTCAGTCAGGTCACGATCTCGCGGTCTGTGAGTTCGAGCCCCGCGTCAGGCTCTGGGCTGATGGCTCGGAGCCTGGAGCCTGTTTCCGATTCTGTGTCTCCCTCTCTCTCTGCCCCTCCCCCGTTCATGCTCTGTCTCTCTCTGTCCCAAAAATAAATAAAAAACGTTGAAAAAAAATTTAAAAAAAAAAAAAGAATGGTCCAAGTATATAAATTCTATGGAATTGACTGTTAGTGACTGAGTCCCTAGGAGGAGGGCAGGCAGGTGTCTCAGGTTTACGGTGTTCCAGATCTGAGTTTGACTCCTGGTTCTGCCATTTGCTCACTACACGACCTTCAGGAAGTCTCGTCATTCTCTGAGTCTTGGTTTAGTACAAAAATCATAATAATAATGTAGTAAATTTGAACTGTGCACTTCCTGTGTGCGAGCCACCTCGCTAATCACCTGACGTGAGTTGATTCACTTAATCTCCGCCTTCATTTGAGGAGATTATGTACCTTTTCATTTACATAAGAGGCGGCCCAGGGACAAAGTCGTTTAATGACATTCCCAAAGTCATAGCCCAAGTAGCTGGAATGTGACCTAAGCACCCTGCTCCAGCTCCAGACCCTCTGTGTTTGCCTCTGTGCGATGTCCCCCTGACTGCCGGGGGGAGTTACCACCTCCTGAAGCTGCTGCAGAGACCGACCCGGGTATGGAAGCCTACGGTGAACCCCTGGGAGCCAACTCATTATGAAGAATGGCTGCATTTCCCCCTCCCAGCACTTTTCTCTCAGCCTCATGTTGTTGACTTAGGCTGATCATCTTGGGATTTTAAGGATCTGATCTGGAGTGGACATACCGATGCTGTGCATGACTTACCTACCCCCGGCAGCAGCTGTGGCAAACCGCGTGGGGAAGCAAATGGTAAATGACTCAGTTGCGGGGACGCATCTTAGTTAACCATTCATGTCTCCACTGACGTTCTGCCTTCTGTTCTTTGTAAAGGCTTCGCAGATTTCCCCAGACCATTCCAAAGCCTTGTGGCTCTACCAAGTTATTTTACCCATTCACTCATTCCCTCATTCATTCAATAAAAGTTAATTGCACGCCCTCCACGTTCCAGGCACTGGGGACATGGTATAAACAAGACAGATGAGGCCCTGGTTCTCACAGAGTCTGCTTTGTGGTAGGGTATTCACAGGCAATATATAAATTAGCAAACAAATAAACAGAGTAAGTTCAGATAGAAACAGTTGCCAGGACGACAATAAAAAAAAAAAAAAAAAAACAAGGCACGTGACCAAAAGATGACCCATGTGGGCATTTGTTTTTAGAAAATAAGCCTTTGAGCGGAAAGGACTTTGAAGCTAAAATCTAAATGATGAGAAGAATGCCTAAGGTTGGGATGTTTGAGGCGCAGGAGGACAGCCAGTGAGCAAGGGAGGCAGAGGTCCAAGCTGAAGTCAGAGAGGAAGGGGGAACCCGATTAGGGAGGGCTTTGTGGCCAGGCCAGCAGAGGAGTATCACTCCTGATCTGATGAGTGATCTCATCAGTGATCTGATGAGATACTTCAGCTGCATAGATGGTGGATGATGGCAATGGGGTTGGGGGCAGGGGGGACGTGAGATGAAGGTAATGAGACCAATTAGGACCGGTTAGGAAGCCATTCTTGTACCCAAATGGAAAACGAGTTTAGCTCACGCTATGACTTGGAGTGACAGCGATGCCTTCGACATGTAAGATTTAACGTTTGCAAGGGATCTTTTGATGCCTGGCATGAGCCCACACCTGGAACATCGAATCCTTACCACCATCTTTCCCAGAAACCACATCGGAGACTTCTTTTTGTGCCCCTACAAGCATTTGAGGGTCAGGCAAGAGTAACAACTCAACAATTATTTCCAGGTGAGTTTTTTACTCCTACCCTCAGAAGCTCTCTGATTTCTACTTCAACGGGCCTTTAGATGTTAGACGTGGCCAAATATGGGCATTTGGAGCCAAAGCAGGAGCAAAAGTTAATGCACGTAGTGTTGAATGTGTCGTTGCCATGACCCCCCTGCACACTGCCCCCCAACAAGGAAGCGTACGTCACACTTCGTTTAGAGATGGCTGGCTAATTTTGGGGGATCTTCCCGAAGTGCATCAGTTTCTATGGTTCTTTCCTTCCCGTGTGCGTAACCGATGCACAGGGATCTACTTGGGGAGCAGCTCGGACTCCTGTTCCGAAATGTCCTGAAAGCACTCTGCACGTGTTATTGAGACGCTGGGTTTGTTGCCTGCTCACTGAGGGCCGTTGCACAGCTTTGGACACTTCATCGCACTTGGGGTCTCATCTCCTCACCACAAAACTTGTCAGTCACTGTGGGTTGTTGTTGTGGTTGTTGCTGTTGTTGTTTTTCAAGAGAAAGGGAGGCAGGTGTCTCTCCAGGATTGGATTTGGGGCATAATTCTGCAGGCTGGGAGACAGGCCCATGGGTCCCTGTGGGCCAGACAGCGAACTCCGTGAAGACAGGGCTCTCCCTGGCACTTGTCCGTGTTCCCCACACTGCTGAGCACAGGCCCTGGGGTCCCCTGGGAAAGAAAAGAAAATCACATTCCTGGGGCGGCCGGGTGGCTCAGGTGGTTGAGCGTCTGACTCTTGATCTCAACTCAGGTCATGATCTTGAGATTCCTGGGATGGAGCCTCGCATCGGGCACCTTGGTGACAGCGGAGCCTGCTTGGGATTCTCTTTCTGTCTCCCCCTGCCCCTGCCCTGCTCTCGCTCCCTCTCAAAATACATAAGTCAACATAAAAAAAGAAAGTCACGTTCCTGAGCGCCTGCCTACTGTATGCACAGTGTTTTCTAGACTTGAGATGTGAATATAGCTAATTCTCCAAACAACCCAGTGCAGGAGGTATTTCCGTGATGATGCTTATACTGATGATGACGATCCCCACGTTACAGGTGAGGACGTGGGTCCAGAGGAACCTGGCGCTCGGAGAGAGTTTGCCCAAGTTTACAGCTGCTCAGAGGCAGAGCCCGGACTGGAGCTCACGCATGTGAATCGCAGGTAAAACCTTACGCAGATGCAGACAGTGAATGAATGTGTCAAAACAGTGAATGAATGAATCACCTGACGAAACCAAGTTCCAGACACCTCAAAACAATCTCCGCTTCGGAAGCCGGGAGAGCGGGCCCCTGTGCAAGGGCTCCGTGCCAGCCTGAGAGATGGGGTTGCAGCAGGAAGAGGAAGTGCGACGAGCCGTTTGTTTCTCTAATGGTCCTGTGACACCAATAGTTAATTTTCTCGCCGAGGATATTTCCCATTGTGTCAGCAGAGCCGAGGAAATTGCTCATGGCAGAGAAAGGCCATAGTTATGCTTCTATTAGGGCCAGAGCAGAATGATGTTCAGTGCCGATGCAGTGAGTGCCCTCCGCCAAGAGCAGACAGCACTTGGTATCCATCATCCGTCCCTCAGCCACCCACCCCTGCCCTGCAGGACAGGCGGCCCATTCCATCCCCGCCTTGCTCCGCAGGAGAACACGGCCAGCTCTCCACACCCTCGTGCTCCCGACTCTGTCACTTACCAAACTCGCGACACTGTCACCTCCCTGAGACTCCTTCAGGAGCTGTAGAATGGCTCGTTCTTACTTCTGGAGCACTCCACTTCCCGCTGTGACAGATACCTGCCTGTCCACCTGCCGGGGAGGCTCCCGGGGAGGTCAGTGTGCAGGATCCGGCACTGGGCCAGCCGGGTCTGGGGCTGCACTAACCCGCAGGCCCTCAGGCATTAGGGCCACTGAGTCACGCCTTGCGATCGAGCCTCTGTCAAACACAGCAGCCTTTTCCCCAAAGGCTGCAGCCCATCCTGCCCTTACCATCTAACAGTACTTATCGATGGACTAATGGATACCAGTCCCTGGGGGCACAAATGTGGGCAAAACATAGTGCCTGCCCTCAAGAAGATCAGAGTTTATGGGGAAGAGGGGTGGAAATCGAAAGGAAAAGCAGAAAGCATTTATTGAATGTTTATCGCAGGCCAGGGACGCTAAGCGTACTTTACTTACAGCCGGCTCTGATTCAAGGCTTATTTTTATAACACAAATGTTTTCCAGCCCAACTGATGTATCAGGGAGCAATTTGAGGACAACACACATTTTGCGTTTGCTTTGTGGAATTTTGTCCACAAGAAACACTAGATAAATAAAGAAAACTGCATCCGCAGGAACAGAGCCACGTGGGAATACGTGAAACCCACACGTCAAACATCTGTGACACCTACTAGCCCCCAGGTCCCTCGCGTGGGACACGAGTCGTATCCTCCTGTCCACATCCTGTGCTACAACCTGCCACCCAATTTGGGGAGCCCAGGTGAGTCACTGGACTCAGCACCCGATTCTCCGTTTTGGCTCAGGTCACGATCTCACGGTTCATGAGTTCGAGCCCCAGGTCGGGCTCTGCGCTGAGAATGCGGAGTCTGCTTGGGATTCCCTCTCTCTCTCGCCCTCTCTCTCTGTTCCTCCTGGCCTCTCTATCTCAAAATAAATAAATAAACTTAAAACAATAATAATAAAAACTGTCCAGCGGTCCACCCAGTTTTATCCACTTTCCAATCACTCACGAGCTCCAAACGCTGAGTCTTTTTCAAGGGCAAGGGCCATATTTATTGAGGCATTTTATTTTTTATCCACTTACTATTTGTAAAGCTGTGCTACCATTTTTATTAAGTTCCTATCCGTTTGGTTAAAATGTGTCAGTGATGAGATTTTGGAGTGCCGTGCCAACAATTGTGTCTTTTCCCTTGAGCCCTGGGTTTTTTATTGCATGATGGTACATAGTGTAATGAACATTGCAGCAAAATTGGCTGTATACCATCTCATTTAATTTAGCTTAATAATGGCAGGTGGGCATTATGTCAGTATTTACTTTGTGGATGTTATTTTCCCCAGTTTACAGATGTGGGAGGCAGGGCTCGGTCACTCCAGGTCACCTATCTACTCTGTGACAGAGCTGAAATGAAACCCTGCTCAGCCTGATGCTCATGTGACTCTCCATCGTGGTGCTTCCAGAACGGAAGACACCTACTCCCTTAGGACGCAGGAGAGTCACGGAGTCGGGGCCGGCTTTCCACAGAGCATTTGAAGATTTCCAACAAGAACGTTCAGAGCTTGGATGTTATCCAGGGAAATTTACAGCACGACACAGGCCACGGCTCCTGGGTTTTGTTTGTTTGTTTGCTCGTTTGTTGCGTGCTTTGTGTTTTGTTTTTCTCATCTTAGAGAATGGAATCCCAGTCTTTCACCGGGAAGAATGGAAGTATTCATTCGTTCCCTCCCACAAGGAAAAGACACAGGCACTGCCCGGTGCTTGGATACAGAATGAAGCCAGTGTCTCCCCTGCCTCGCTTTGCTTAGAGTCCAATGGAGGGGACAGAAGAGACGAGCCCCAGGAGACAGGTATCGAGGGCGCTAAGAAAGGGAGCATTCCAAACAGGAGGGTGTGGGGGGAAGGTCTTCTGTAGGGGGTCCTCTGCCAGGGGGCCTCCTGCAAGGTCGATGCCAAAATGCAGACAGCATTTGCAGGGCTGGGGATAGCACCCAGGTACCTTTGGATGGAGGGATGGGGGAGACAGGGAGAGGTAGAGGAAGATGGGCTGGGAAACCCTTTGGAAGAGTTGTACTGAAAAGCGAAGAAGCGTGATAGGTAGGGGCACAAGGTTATGGGGTCTTTTGTTAAACCCCCAGCAGCCCTCGGAACGACAAGGATTGTCGGCGTGCCCGGAGTGATTTCAGTCTGGCTGTGTGACTGGCTAGGTAGGACGGGTCCACGGCCTGTCCTTCGTGCCTCCAATCTGCCGACAACGATCGATCTGCATCTGAAACTGAGGGTGTCGGGCCGAGGCGACAATCACTGAGGGGGTGCGGGTGTGGCTCTGGCTGCGGGCGAGGTTTCCCCATTTGGCTCCAAGGCTTTCCTTGTTTCCTTCTCGGACCTGACATCTCCCCGCCTGTGCCATCGCAGAGCTTGCGGCCCAGGAACGTTTTTGCCACCGCAAAAGCCGGGCGTTCCGTTGCAGACACTGTGGTCACCGCAGGCAAAGCGGGGCAGGGCTTTGAGCCAAAAATAACAAGCCTGAATCGCGGTCGCCCCGTTTTGAGGGCGAAGGCCCCGAGGCCTGTGTTGCCCCAAGTGCCTGCTTCATGCCTCTGTGGATTCCCGTGGCAATTTTATGACACACGAACGGTGACTCTTTAACTGCGCCCAAGTTCACGTAACACAGAGCTAACCATGCTACGGCAAACAATTCAGCGTCGTTGGTACCTTCCTAATCTGGTGCAACTACGATCTCTGTCTAGGTTCAAAACTTCTCCCTCATCCCACAAAAATCCCCCGTGCCCATCAAATCATTCTTTGTTCCTCCTGACCCCTGGTGGATTCTAATCTGCGTTCCGTCTCCATTGAGTTGCCTATTCTGGATAATTCATAGAAAAGGACCCGTAACACTATGTGACCTTTGACGGAACCGGAGGTTTGGAGGCCTCCCCCCCCCCCCCACTGTAGAATCAGTAATCTTTTTGCGGATGAATAAAGATTTGCTTTTATACATACGCTGCCTTTTATTGATTCACTTATGCACTGATGGCCATTTGAGTTGTTTCCATTTCGGGGCCATTATGAATAATGTCGCCCTGAACACTCATATACAAGGTTCCGTGTGGATGTGTATTCTCCTTCTCTTAGGTATATACCTAGGAGTGGGATTGCCGGGCAACGGGTTTAAGTTTTAATAATTATGTATTTATTTGGAGGTGCGTTTTTATTTTTTATGTTTGCATTTGTTTTTCAATGTTTATTTTTCAACGTTTTTTTTTTTTTTTTTTAATTTTTTTGGGACAGAGAGAGACAGAGCATGAACGGGGGAGGGGCAGAGAGAGAGGGAGACACAGAATCAGAAACAGGCTCCAGGCTCCGAGCCATCAGCCCAGAACCTGACGAGGGGCTCGAACTCACGGACCGCGAGATCGTGACCTGGCTGAAGTCGGACGCTTAACCGACTGCGCCACCCAGGCGCCCCTCAATGTTTATTTTTGAGAGCGAGAGAGAGAGAAAAACAGAGCATGAGCGGGGGAGGGGCAGAGAGAGAGGGAGACACAGAATCCGAAGCGGGCTCCGGGCTCCGAGCTGTCAGCCCAGAGCCCGACACGGACCTTGCACTCACGAACCGTGAGATCATGACCTGGGTCACCGACTGAGCTACCCAGGAGTCCCTTCTGGGAAGTTTCTGATCCGCCTCCCTTGTAAGGTGCTCATACGTGAGCTGATGACTGACGTCGGGAACAAGGGAGCCCATGCACACGTCTCCCGGTGGGTGCTCCCCGGCACCCACCCTTGCTGTCCTTACAAGTTAACACTGCCCTGCTAGAGAGACACACCTTCCAGGGAACCTCCAACCTGTAAACCCTCAGGTACGCCGGTGGGGGGTAGGTGCAGACTTCAGGACCTAGTATGCATCCAGAGAAGGGCTCCTTTCATTTCTAAGTTTGGCCCATAGGTAGGAACGATGGCTGTCGCTATGAATCCCCCAATGTGCTTCCTTCCCCCTCCTATTTCAGCCAAGAACGGGAATATGTCCAGGGTGAGCAGATAGGTGCTTATAGTCCAATCAACCGAGCCCTCTTCAGACAGAGCCAGATAAACCTGGAGTTCCCCAGAAGTATCAACCAGCACCATACTGACACATAGTAGGTGCTTATCAAAAGAGGTTCACTTCCCTCATTAGGAT
The DNA here is from genome assembly GCF_028018385.1 of Neofelis nebulosa. Taxonomy (NCBI): domain Eukaryota; kingdom Metazoa; phylum Chordata; class Mammalia; order Carnivora; family Felidae; genus Neofelis; species Neofelis nebulosa. The sequence continues at coordinate 199,380,546 of NC_080784.1, read as the reverse complement.
TTGACATATGGCTCCCGTGACAACTCCCTCACGTTCTAACATGCACGCTCTTCTGTGACACGGTGGCACTGTCCTGGCCCTAGAACCACAGGTAGCACTTAGACAGTTCGAAGACACTTTTCCATACTTCATTAGGAATTCTCACGTACCCCCCTGGGAGGCATGTGGTCCTTGCTTCCTATCACATATGAGGCGACAGGAGAGGTCAAGTGACTGTCTCCACAACAGAGCTGGTCACTGTTTTGCCAGACGTTAAAAGTTGAAGTGTGTGGGCCCCTGGATGGCTCAGTGGGTTAAGCAGCATGGAGCCCTGCTTGGGATTCTCTCTCTGCCTCTCTGTCTCTCTGCATGCCCCCCGCCCCCGCCTCAAAATAAACAAACATAAAAAAAAAAAAAAGTTGAATTGTGTTCTTCCCCCCACAATCCGAGTATTGACATCCTAATGCCCAGTACCTCACATGTGACTGTATTTGGAGACAGGGTCTTTACTGAGGTCATTAGATGAAAAAGAGGCCATTAGCGTGGGTTCTGGCTATAACTGGTGTCCTCATCAGGAGAGGAAGTCCAGAGACAGGTACGCACATAGGGAGAGCACCACGTGAAGGTGAAGGCAGAGATCAGGGTGAGGCTTCCATTGGCCAAGAAACTCCAGAGATTGTCAGTAAAGCACCAGACCTCGGGAGCCGGATGTGGAACAGATCCTTTCTCCCAGTCGCCAGGGGCTGCTGACAGCTTGATCTTGGACTTCTGGCTCCCAGAACAGCAAGACAATAAATTTCTGTGGCTTAAGCCCCTCAATTTCTAGTCCTTTGGCATGGCGGCCCTAGCCCCCTAAAACAGCAGGATTCAGTCCCAGGTTCCTCTTGAAGCACTGTGCTCAGCACCCACCTAGCCTGAGAGTCAAGGATGTGTTCCAGCACTGTGTGTGTGCCTTACGGCGACGATCGACCCTTCCTGTCTAACCAAACTCCTCTGACTTCAATTGTTTATTCCGACATGTACCATCTCTCCACTAACATGAGCTGCCTCCAAGAGGAAACCAGAGTTCCAGAAGAATAGTAGCCCAAGGCCACCAAAGGTAAGGTCTTACTTACGGTACATTTGATGATCCCCCAAGGTATGAATATGAAAACAATTTTTCAGAAAAGAATGATCCTACCTTCACACGTGGGACAATGTGCTCTAATGCGGTGGAAGGCTCCATCAAGAATATTATCATTCTAAATGGAAAAGCTTAAATGAGCCAAGTTTTACCAATTCCAGAAAAAAAAAATGTGGTCATTCTAGGCAATGCAATTTCCTGAGATGCAAGGAAGTAAGCATTGCACAAACGTACTCTACCTACGCTATTACTTGGGCATAGCCACCTGGGGAACAGGGTAAGACAGCACACGTTATGCTGACTGAAAGAAGATTCCCCAGGAAAGTTTCAGGCCCCACGTCCTCCAAGATGCCAGAAAGGACATCTACGCCAGTCCACTGTGGTATCCGGAAATAGAACATAATCCCTGTGATCATCTCTTACAAACGTTTCCCATCGGAAGGGTCATCAGGAACCGACAGCAAACGCTGAACAAACCAGCAAACTCCAGGTTAATCACTTTTCCTAGAGCTGTTTCTTTTCTTTTTTTTTTTAAACAATTTACTTCTTTTTAAGTTTATTTATTTATTTTGAGAAAGAGAGAGCACGCACGCACGTGCCCATGCGTGGAGGAGGGGCAGAGAGAGGGAGGGACAGAGAGAATCCCCAGCAGGCTCTGCACTGTCAGGAAGGAGCCTGATGCAGAGCTCGAACCCCCGAACCTCGAGATCATGACCTGAGCCGAAATCGAGAGTCGACCGCTTAACCGACTGAGCCACCCAGGCGCCCCTAGAGCTCTTTCTGGATACTGTGTTTGGGATGCAGAACGACCTTACTCGGTGCCCTTATGTAGCAACACATCCTTCTGGGGTGTGACCCAGGCAGGACCAGTGGAACTTTCCTTGAGTTCCTTAAGACTCCTTGCTCTGATCTGCACTCTTTGCAAGTGAAATCCAGTCCATCGATATTTATGAAGCATCTGCTCCAGGGCAAGCCCTGTGCCAGGAGTGGCTGACAGTCAGAGGTAGAGGACGGTGTTGACAGGGGATACACCTGGAGCTTTGCGGATAGAGGAAAAGGACACTGGCACAGGGCCTGGGGGGAGGGAGAGAGCAGGACGAGATCCTCGAGACCCGCTGTATCAGTTTGTAGGGCCGTTGTAACAAAGCACCGCGACCTGAGTGGCTTAAACAACAGAAATAGTTTCTCTCCCAGTTTTTGGAGTCTAGACTCCACACTGAAGGTCCGGCAAGGTTGGCTCCATCTGAGGCTGTAGGAATGGATGCGTCTCAGGCTTTTCTCCATGGCTCCTGGATGGCCATCTCTTACCTACGTCTCCTCACGTGCTCTTGCCTCTAGGCTTTTCCGAGTCCAAATGTTCCCGCTTCATAAGGACCCCGGTCTTACTGGAGGAGGCTCCCCCAGTGATGTTTTCCTAATTTCATTTCCTCTTTAAAGATCCCGTCTCCAGGGACACCCGGGTGGCTCAGTTGGTGAAGTGTCCGACTTTGGCTCAGGTCGTATCTCATGGTTCATGAGTTCGAGCCCCACGTTGGGTGAGCTCCAGCCACCCCTCTTTGGGTGAGTTCGAGCCCTGCTTGGGGCCCTGCGCTGAAGGTGCCGAACCTGCGTAGGGTTCTCTCTCTCGCTCCTCTTTCTCTGCCCCTCCCCTGGCTTGTGCACGCTCTCTCTCTCTCTCTTTCAAAATAAATAATAAATAAACATTAAAAAAATCCCCTTTTATAAGGACACCAGTCCCATTGGATTAGGGCTGCCTAATGACCTCACCTTAACCTGATTACCTCTGTAAGGACCCTGTCTCCAAATAAGGTCACATCCTGAGGTCTTGGGCATTAAGACTTCAACACATGAATTTTAGGAGTCACGCTTCATCCCATAACAGCTTTGGTTTTAGCTTGAAACACTGTTGAAGCACTCCTTCTCCCAAGCTGCTCAAATTGGCCAATAAAAGAGACAGCTTCAGTTTCCTCATTTATGAGCGGATGAGGGGGGTGAACATGGGGTAGATACCAAGCTCTGAATTCCTATGACCCACAATCACCTTGACATTCCTCACATGCTTGCACTGTTTCTCTTCAAGAAGATGAATCCAATTGATTCTAGCTTGTGTTAAGGAAGAGGACCCCAGGGCTCCCCTTAACTTGAACCTAGAGAGGTTCCAGTGTAAGGAAGCCATGTTCAAATCAGCGCCCTGAGATGGGGGTAGCAACATCGCCAAGAACACCATCCCAAAACTGCAGGTTTGGGCAGCAAGTCCTTGAACTTTGGCAAACACCCGCAGGACGGATTTGTCCTAAGAGTCTATCTAACATCCATCAGTTAGGGCTGTTCCTGGTTAAGACTGGGGCTTGGCGGGGTCTGAGGTAGAGGGAGCCCAGTCTTCGAGTCAGACAGCCCTTGGCCAAGTCCCTGCTCTGAGAGGGACTCATGGCATATGACCTTGTTTAGGCCAATCAAGATGGTTAATGATTTCTACCCCCACCAGGATTACTCTGAAAATGAACTATGTTCATTGATATTTAGTAAATGTCAAAAACAAACAAAAAAAAGCAAACCCAAAACATGCTGTGTCTTTTCCTGACTGTGAAGACATAAGGGTCTTGACTTAAGACCGAGTTTATCAGTAGACCAATGGAAAAGGAGAGGGGAAAAAAATGCGAGCTGTACCTTCTTCCCTCCACATTTGATGTTCCTGTATGAATAGCCTTCAATGAGGAAAGATCAGTGTAATAAGCCATTCCATTATGAATTCATTTTTAAAGTAGGGAAAGCCAATTAATTTGTTAATGGATGAGTGTACTCATTGGTTAATGAATTTTATAACTTGGTTAAATTCTGTACCTGTGCAATGAGGTCTTATTTTAAGCATGTTCACTTAGTACAGAATTTCATTTGGCAAATTGTGCTTTATGAATATTTACTTAGCAGAGTTTCACTTTTCCTCATTTTAATGTATTTAGTGCCCCTGTGTGAATTGTGATGTTCTATGGAAAGCAGTAAGGGCAGAGGTGATGATGCCTGCCCTGTGCCTCCAGCCTCCGAAAGACAAGTGAGCACTCCGTTTCTCAGAACAGTGGCCAGGAAAAAGCAAAAACAAAACTGAAAACAAACACAGTGCTAGAGGCTGAATTAGTTACCTGATGATGCTGTCCGGAAAGCAAGAGAGATCCCTAGCATGTGGACACAAGGTGGGGATTCTTAAAAGACCAGACCCAATATACTGTTGGTTCGAAACTTACCAATACATACTCAGTTTTGCATTTATTTTCTTTTTTTCAATTTATTTTTCTTTTTAATTCTTTTTAGTGTTTATTTGTTTTTGAGAAAGAGAGAGATAGAGTGCAAGAGGTGGAGGGCCAGACACAGAATCCGAAGCAGGCCCCAGGATCTCAGCTGCCAACGCAGAGCCCGACGCGGGGCTTGAACTCACTAACTGTGAGATCATGACCTGAGCTGAAGTCAGACGCTGAACCGACTGAGCCACCCAGGCGCCCCTACACTTATTTTCATTAAAAAAAAAAAAAAATAGTATTGAGTACCAATGCTGCCTGGAATTCTTATTGAACACTTCACATAAATTAGCTCATGCACTCTTTACCGCACCACTAATGGAGATATGACACCTCTTACACGCATGAGAAAGTAAGTTGCCGATGAGATAAATTTCCAAAGTCACCAAGAAGTGAGGAGGTTCAGCCTGGCCCCGTGACCCTGTGCGTCAGTCATAATGCTTTATACAAGAATGGGGGCAGGCTTGGAACAGAGTAGATGGGTCTTGACTCAGTAACATGGCCGCCTGGAGGGAGAGGAAAAATAATGATGATGATAAGTTACATTCATTAAGGGCTTACCATGGGTCAGACACTTTACATGTAATGCCCCAGTTAGTCCTCAAAGTAAACCATCGAAAGAGGGAATATTCTTATTTTACAGATGATGAGTGAACTTGCCCAAGTTCAAAGAGCTAACGAGTGACAGAGGCACAATTCTAGGATTACTACCCCTCTACTAGACGCCCACTGGAGAAGGGGCTGAGGCTGCTGACACCTGTCCTGCCTTGAGCAGAAATACTGCAGACACAGGGATGTGTCGTGTTCTAGAAAGATGTCTCCAGTCCACTCAGGAGCTGGGGTGACAGAAGGGCAACGGCAGGGGTTGACGCTTACAAATGCTTCTCAAGGGCCTAAAATCAATATTTTATTTACCCTATAGTTTATTTTTCAGTGGATGAAACTTGTGGAAAAGAAGTCTTAACTGTCATACCACAATATGTAGAAAAGCCATTAGTGCCAACTTATGGTCCATGAAAGCCACCCATTATAACATGTCACAGAGTCCTCGCACCCCGGCCATGGGTGCATCTGACCATGCTGTGGTCACCTTCTCAGTGCCCAAAACGCTCCAGAAGCTTGGTGTTAGGAAGGAGTCACAGTGTCTCACGAGCACAGACATACGCTTGTCAACATAAGAGCTTGTCGCTTGGAGACACACGTGAAGAAATGAGCTAGAGAACAGACATTAAAATGAAACTTTTTAGACATTTGGACGTATTCAACAAGATCGCTTTTAAGAAATGATTGGATAAGGTGTATTGTTCTTCAGAGAATAGTGGCCTTCTTTCAGAACTTACAGTAACAGGAAACAGTACCTGCCACAGGTATTTGGCAATGCAGGTAATAACCAAGGGACAGCCCAGTGGGACTTTCCAGGCATTCTCATATATTCCAAAGGATCAGCATAAAGATCAGTTAAGCAAGGAAATAAACACAGCCAAAGGAGTATTACCCGACACCTAAACTTTGATTTCTCAACAAAACCCACATTGAATGGCAACAATTAACAATTCGTTTTACTGAAAACAAACAAAAGAACAAAAAGCCTGTTCACGGTGTCTTCTAATGATAGTAATCACAAGTGGAACTTCCAAGTTCTAACAGGCCATCCTCGACTTTCTTGGGAATAAAACAGTGGAAATCCTCCCCTAGAAGTTCTCAGAACCCCTGAAGAGTTTTGAACACGTCACAATTTGGAATGAGAAGAGATGGTGTGGGTGTCACGCAAATAGCAGGCTCGTGCACGCACAGTTCCAATGACCATTGTGGGGGCTTCTGCATGTTGACACAGAGGGCTTCAGGTGCCCAATCCCATTCCATCCCAACCGAAGGTCTCAGGAGGGGGAAGAGTTGCAGAAAATAAACACAGAGAAGTTAAGGAAATCGCCGAAGGTAACTCAGCTCATTAGCGTCAGACCAGGTTCTCACCTAGGGCTCTGAAGGTCATTCTATTCCCAGGACGGGACACTACATCTCATTTTCAATTTTAAGGATCGCTTAAACAATTTTTTTTATGTTTATTTAGTTTGAGAGAGAGAGAAATAGAGATCGAGTGGGGGAGGAGCAGAGAGAGAGGGAGACAGAGAATCCCAAGCAGGCCCCTCACAGCGAATGCAGAGCCCGATGTGGGGCTTGAACCCATGAAGAGTGAGATCATGATCTGAGCCGAAATCAAGAGTTGGACACTTAACCGACCTAGCCAGCCAGGTGCCCCAACAATTGTCTGTTTGTCTTTAACTTTTCAACATGGGTTCAGATAAAGAACGATTAGAGGTAGCTGAAAGCAGACTATGCTTCATTGAAGATCAGATCGTAGTGACGAAGAATGGCTTCCGTAACTCTTCCCCACTCCGCCCCGGAAACAGCAACTTCTGACACAGGCCAGTGACAGCAACTCAGGTGCTAGTCAGGACCGAGTCCATGAGACATTCTGGGAATGAGATAACCAGCTAGGAAACAAGAATGCTTCTTTTTGGTTCACAGGAACATATGGGAAAATGTCAATTCTAGGCAGAGCTTCTGAATGGACTGTCCTGAGTCTCTCTATTGGAAATCTCACCACAAGGGAGGAGTAGAAAAGGCCACCATCACAAGTGAAAATATTTTATGCATTTTGGGGCAAGAGATTTATGAGCCACTGGTTTGAATAAATCAAAAGACACATCCATATCGGGGTAGGATATATTATTTATAAATGGCTGTATGTATTAGCTGACTCCTAGGTCCTTAAATGTCAACTCACTTAGCACTCCAAGTGACCCACGAGTTAGGAACGGATATTCTCATTTTCTTCCCCATATAATTAAACAAAGCTTCATGGCAGTCAGTGTGTCTGAGCTTTCACAGCTGGGAAATGTTGGAGCCCATTTACGCTCACGTCTGTCTTACTTTCCTCTGGAGAGCAGGAGGCAGACGGAGGGGGCATCTGAGCCCTGCGTCATCACAAACAATGAAAAGAAAGTACCTGAGGAGTTTGCTGGAGTGAAGAAGTCTCAGTAGGATACGACGGGGGTCTGACTTCAAGCCATCTATCTTCTACAAGATAGATAACAACAGAAACGCTTTGGTTAAGTGGGGATAAAAGTTGTTCCCTCTGAAGTGCCCCGAGGCAAGTCAAGTCACTTACTGACTCAAGGCAGGGTAGTTCAGTGAGTAGGCAGGTACAGCCTGAGTCCCACTGCCTTGAGCCCCAGCTTTGGCTAGCCCTGGTGTATGAACTTAGGCAAAGACCTGAACTTCCTGGTGGTACATGTGTTCCTTCGGGTCCCCTGAGCCCCCAATGCCAATATGGCGTTAGACACGTTAAGACATTTAATGAAGGAATGTATTAGCGTCAGCCCGTGATGCTGAAATAAAATACCACAGACTGGATGGCTTAGGCAACAGAAATCTATTTTCTCATAGTTTCCAGAGACGGTCAAGTCCAAGATTGGATGTGCTAGGCATTCATGTTTCTGGTGAGAACCCACTTCCTGGCTCTCAGTTGGCCACCTTCCTGCTGTGTGTTTACATGACAGAGAGAGACAGAGTATGATCTCTCTCCTCCTCTTCTTACAAGGACACAGTTCTATTGGATTCGGGACCCACCCTTGTGACATCATTAAATCTTTATCACCTCCTAACGAGCCTTATTTCTAGACACAGTCACATTGGAGATGGGGGGGGGGGACAGGTAGAGCTTCAACATCTGCATGGTGGAGGGGGTCCCGATTCAATCCATAGTGAGGAGGGAGCAGGAGGAAGTTGGGAGAACCTACAGAATTCTATGGGGTCTGATATCTGTGAAAGATGAGAAGAGAAGAAGACTTGATGAGGAGGAAGGATCTCTGTAGCACAGCTTCAGGGAAGATTTGGCTGAGCTAATAGGTGTACTTGGGCCAGTCTCCTACCGAACGAGTCTTGCAACTCACTGGAACAGTTGTGGAGTGTTCTGCCCTACTTGGCCATTGGGTTGGAAGGCGCCCAGGGAAAGTGTGCTCTTTCAGACATGGTAGCGCATTCACGGGGACAGCAGCCGGGACTCTCAGCAAATTGTGCTTTCTACCGTGAGAGATCCGGACAGTACCTTTCCATGGGTGCTCAAGGCATAGATGAGAAGGAGAAACCGATAATAGTGCCTAGCTCAAAAAACTCTTCGCAGGATTAAATGAGTTAATACAAAGCTCATGGCTTGGTGCCTGGCACACGGTGAGCACTTAGTATATATTAGCTCCTATTAAAGTGTACTTATCATGCACCCTGGTCTTTGGGTGAAACTTAAAGAGCTCCCATTACATATTCATCCCAGGTTGGGCTTGTTGACCATCAACGTCCCTTCGCACCTCAATTAAATATACCATTGATTTTATTGCTTTGTAAAAAATCTTCAGAGGAACATCAACACGGATGCCAGAAAAGGTTATTGCTCTATAAAAGGGAAGAAGAACTCAATTTTCCTGGACTTGAGGCTAGTGACTGTAATATGCAATTGCACTTGTAATGGTTATTTGTGGGCTTCTAGTTTGGTCGAGGTACCCTAGCGTTACAAAGTCTCTGAATTAAATGGAACATTCTAAGCCATCTGGTCCAAACACCACCTCTGCTGAGGTTTCCCAAAGAAATGGTCCTTCAGCCTCTCTTCACAAGCAGCAGTGATGAAAAACAGAGTGTTTCGCAAGGTCGGCTCCTTCTTTCTTGGACTGTAGTCAGCCTACCCTCTGTCTGGCTCTAGATGGTCTCTTCACTCTTCTCCACCCCATGCTTCTCTCCATGAGGCTGGTCTCTGTGGAATGTATTCTTGCTTCTAGTTGGATTGAGCCAATAGATTTAGGCAACATCCAGCAGGATACTGGTGGGTGGGAGGAGAGAAGTCAGGCTACCGGCTTCCTTGATTCCTGCCCTAAGGATAGTATAGGACAGGTAGGTCCCTGACTGAAGTCACTGCTCCTCTCAAAACAGTGGGTGCTTGTAACCGTCTTATCCTGTCCTTTTTATTAATCCAAATGATCACACTGTTCTTCATACTTTGCCCACAAACCCCTGCACCTTTGTAGTTAATCTATTTCCTACTGGTACTCTGCCATAGACGGTCCCTAACTGATAGAAAGTTCTCCGTTATCCAGGTGATGGAACCCCCCCGTGTCCCATGCCTTGCAGTCAGACAGAAGGGGTCTCACACATCTGCCCAAATCATATCCCTTCAAGCCCACAAGGACTAAAACCCCAACAGAGTCCTAAAAATCTGGACACGGCCACTTTCAAGTTGAGGCTTTTGTGACAAATATTTTGAGAGGCATTTTGTGAAAAATCAAATTTTTTTGATTGTTTTCCCTATGTATGCTGTGCTGAGCTCAACATCTCTTGTATACCTTCCATTCAAAAACTTATCTGAGGCTTTTAACAACGTACTTATATTTTCAGTCCTTGCCACTCCTTAAGAAAACACACTCCTGTGTGCGTAGCTTTGTGAGGCTACATGCTCTCTGAGTGTGTCATATGAAGCACGATAGGCTTTAATTTGTCCTCAACTGACTGTGCTCAAGCTTCCTCTGAAGATGAATTATACATCTTTAATGTTATTCAATTTTTCATCTTAAACAACCAGTAAAAAATGGTAGGGAGGGGGATGTGGGGAAAAGGAGAAAGCAGAGAAAAGGAAAAAAAGGACAGAAATGGATCTGATACTTGCAAAATATTAAATCAAAATCTAACCTACATCAGGGCACCTGAGTGGCTCTTGTCGGTTGAGCGTCCGACTTCCACTCAGCTCACGATCTCACACGGTTCACGAGATGGAGTCCTGCGTTGGGCTCTGCGTTGTCAGTTCAGGGCATGCTTGGGATTCTCTCTCCCCCTCCCTCTGCCCCTCTCCTGACTTGCACTTTCTCTCTCTCTCTCTCTCTCTCTCTCTCAAAATAAATAAATATCCTCAAAACAAAATCTAACTTACATCAGTAAGGTCCTCTCAAATTGCCTATGAAACGTTGGCCTGTGGTTTTTGAAAAGCATTTGCATCTTGAGAATGTGAGATACAGAAAGAGAGATTCTCCTCTTAACATCTGCCTTAAAAGCCACCTAATTAAGTTCCCTCACCTCGTTTTCTTTTCTCGGACATCTAGGACGCTTGAGGAACGACAGTCCATGTGAAGTGCTGTTCACACGGTCCAGCGTCTGATCGCTGCTTAAGGAAGGATCATGTATACGTTGACTCGAGCACTGCCCCTGTAGAGCTGTGTGACTTCAAGTAGGCAACTCAACCTCTCTGGGCTTTACTTGTTTTATCTACTGAATTAAGATGTTATGTGAGCTCATTTCAGAGAGCTCCGTGATTGAATGGTGTCAAAATCTATGAACCACAGTCCTAGATGTGACGGGGAGCTGTCGGACCCGCACCCTTCGTTCATTTAGGCCTTATCATGGAGAGGAAGAGAATGATGCTTGAGCGGGGACAGGCTGAGCCCTCCATCTGGGCTCCTATGCCCTCTCTACCACCCACCACAACTTACCACGGAGAAATGGCGCGGAGACAGAACATATGTTATTTCTCCGCCGGGCTCTGCTCGGTTCCCAGATAACAAGTCAGGAGTGTGTGCTGAGTCGAAGAGCTGAGCCGGAGTAGGGGGGTTTCAAAGACAGCAGACACATCAAACCCATAGCAGGTGCTTCACTGGGTTGTCCTGCAGCACTCTTTCCCATCTCAAGGCTTTGCACTTCACGTGTCTGGCTCCTTCTCACCCCTCGGAGCTCAGCCCGCATCTCACTCCACCCCAGATGCCGTCGCTGGCACTGACGACCCTATACCCCTCCTCCACCATGACCACCTCATCCCGGGATGCTGTCCGAGGAGCAGTGATCACCCCTAAAATTGCGAGCGCGTGTACGCTCGTCTTGTTTCCTGGGCCCCCAACTAGAAGTCAGGCTCCACGAGATCTGGAATGCCTCTTTCCTGTTCATCATCGTGTACCGATACCTGCCGGGTACTATAGCTGCATGGATACGTGTCAAATGAATAAACGAATGGGCTTCAGGAGAAAGCCCGACAGGAACAAGGTGCAGGACAGAGTAGTCTGCGGAAGGGAGGAGATCATGAGCGATCCAGACGGTGACCTATGAAGTGGAGGAGAGGGGCAAGAGTGGTCTGTATGGAAGAATATTTTATCACTCATGTGGGTTAGCATCACCAGTGCATGGGAGTAAAAGAAAGCAGACCTACTTTTACTTCCTTTCACTATTGGTTTTAAACTCTGGATGGACAATGTGCCCATCAGTGCCCACATCCAGGGCAGACTGTTCCCCCTGCCCTGCCCTTGGTACCACAGGATTCGGAAGCATGTCTTCTTCTAGATGGAGAGAAAGAAATATCCTCCCCCTTGGAGGACACGAGTATTTGTCTACTCTTTATTGGCTCTTGAAATATTCTCACAGCAAACATTTGTTGGTCACCCGCTATGAGGCCAGGGCTGCGTGAGGTAAAAGAGAGAGACAAGGAGACACAGGCTTTGTGCCTGGTTGGGGACTCCAGCCAAGAATGACCGGGACACTGAATGATAAGGTCTGGACACGCTTAAAAAGTGCTTCAGAGACGTTGTGAAGGTGTTTTCTACCTATGGGGTTAAATCCAAAAGGTGCGTATCAGCTGGGCTCTGAAAGTCACACAGGCCACTGTACCAAGAAGAGGAAAATGTTTTGAGCTAAAAAGTCCTAGAGGTGTGAAAAATTATGGTCTGTCTGGGAATCCTGGCTGGTGTATCTGCCACTCTCGTGGCTTGACAGGCCGCTAAGTACGTGGAGGAGTAGAGAAAGGGGACAGGAGGGTACAGTCAGGCCAAGCTTGCAAAAGGCCTTGAATGCTGCATTCAAAAAGCAAAAAAAAAAAAGCAAATTTGCCTTCCCTCAATGGTCAGCCAGCAAGGTACGTAAGTGGGGAGGGATCTCCTGTGAAGCAGAACCCCGTGTAAATGGTGGCCAGCCGCAGAAGTGGAGCCCCAACGCCATCCACCTGCCTTCTGCATCTGTGTTCCTATCCCTTATTGACTGCCGTGTATCTACACCTCAAATACCCGTTCGTGTTTATTAATGAGAGTCTAGAGTACATCACAGGAGTGTGGCGTTTAAAAACTGGAGGTTGTTTAAAGGATGAGATTTCCGGGTGCCTGGGTGGCTCAGTCGGTTAAGCGTCTGACTTCGGCTCAGGTCATGATCTCACGGTCCGTGAGTTCGAGCCCCGAGTCGGACTCTGTACTGACAGCTCAGAGCCTGGAGCCTGTTTCAGATTCTGTGTCTCCCTCTCTCTCTCTGACCCTCCCCCATTCATGCTCTGTCTCTCTCTGTCTCAAAAATAAATAAATGTTAAAAAAAAAAAATTAAAGGATGAGATTTCCAAAGAAAAACAAATTCCTCCACATTCGAACCCCTCTCAGTTCTACCAGCTCCCATGGCTTCGCAGCAAGAGCGTAAGGGTTTTTAAACTCCAAGTGCTTCTTACAGGTTGAGGACCCAAGCTTGAGGTGTTCCCAACATTGATTGTTGCCTCGTATGCCATGAATATGACAGGGTCTTGGGCAGGAAAGGTCCATTGTAGCGTGCTATGATTACGCATACATCAAATGCAAATGTAAAACCTTGCTTTGCGAGCATAATTCGTCCTGGAAACATGCTTGTAATGCAAAGCACTCATATATCGAAGCGACTTCCAAGAACCATTGGCTCAGTTGTGACCATGTGACGTTCGGTGTCACGTACTACTCATACTGCAAGACATCGCTCATTTATCGAATTAAAATTGACTAGGAATGTTTGCTTGTCCTGCAGAACACTCGCAGAAACCAGTTACTGCGAGTTACAATCCAAGTTACAAACCAGTTACGATCCAAGGTTTTACTGTGTTAAAATGACGCACGTGCAAGCAAAGGGAGCAGAGCAGAGAGAAACGGAGGACAGATTCAGTGTCCTGTGATGGGGAGAATTTGCCGGAGAGAGAGACCTTCCTGGGCTCAAACCCCAGCTTCAATTTCCTGTCCTCCAAGGAGGCAATCAATGTCAAGGTTCAGGGAGACAGAATACACCGAAGACGTCCGCTCTGCGTCCAAGCAAGGCCACATATACATTTAGTTCAAAACGATAGTGCCATTGACGCCCCTGGCTTGATGGCAGGGTCCCGGTTCCTCTCACCCATGTCTTCCAGTTCTTTCCTCCATCCCCAACAGGAGCATGTCACATGCTCACAGTGAACAGCTGTCATCACTGCCCAGTGAGTTGTCTGCTTAAGCTCAGGTTGTATCATACAACCCAAGGCATCTACAATGGCAACGTCGCTGAATCTCAAAGGCTTGGTATCCAACCTTTGTTTCTAGGTCCCACAAATCTGCAGAGCATCCAGGGACTTCGGCACAGTTTCCCCTTGCAACTTGTCCCTGTTGCCCGTGCGGCTGGGGAGGAAAGGGGCGGGGATGTGTACACGGAGCTACCGTTTCGTTGGACCGCAAAGAAGCCCTGTTCCGCCCACAGCCCCACCAAAAGATCTCATGACACCAGATCCTTCTGCTACTCTCCATGCCTCCTCTCCTGCACGCAGGTCTGAAAAAGGACTTTCAAGGATCATCTCCGTTTCCCCAGCGGTAAGGTACAGTTTAGAGCACATCCTACATCCATTGCCCTCTGCCGGTCCCTGCCAGGCCCCACTGGGGACCAGGGCAGCGCTGACTTAGCCTCTCCCACTGTAATGACTGACTGATGTCCCATATGAAATAAAAATGGCTTGCCCTCCCAAACCATTGCTAACCGCCTCCGCTGAAACCCTCTGCACGGCAGGGGTGACTTTTCTAGAACAAGATTTGCAAGTAGATGTGTCTCAGGACAGAGGGAGCCACGGCTGCGAAGAGATCCTCCAGTTTCCTCATCGAAGAGCATCCCAAAATGGTCACAGCTCTTCAGAGATCATTTTTCTGGCTCCTATCCAGGATGATGTAAAAAAAACAAACAAACAAAACAAAAAAACAAAACAAAACAAAACAAAACTAAGGTACTAATTTCAGCCAGAGCAGCCTGCGAGTTAAAATCTTGGCACGTGACAAAAAGAAAAAGAAGAAAGAAAGACAAAAGGGAAAAAGAGAGGAGCACGGAGGAAGGAAGGGAGGGAGAGAAGGGCAGATAAGAAGAAGAACAGACAAAGCTCCCCTCTTTTTCTCACCTAGAAGTCACAACATTCTGGAACTTGCCAGGACCTTAAAGAGGTCTAGTTCTGTGACCTTTACTGGGGAAGGAAATCTGAGCCTTGCAGAGGCGAAGGTATTGGTCTCAAATCACAGAGCTGGTGAAGAGCTGGACCAAGACTTGGTGCCCTGCTGTTGTCTAGAGAAACACCAGCTGGGGTGAGTATCGCTTCCAGGCTGGCACCAAAAATTCCAGCCTCCCGTCTGTACAGAGGTACTTGGTTTCTGTGCTGAGAGAGAAGTGCTTGTCTGAGCCCCTGGCCACCAGCCAGAGAAGCAGGGCCCTGGAAAGGGTTCAAGGGGACCGCAGGAACGGGAGGGAGCCTCCTGGCTGGGAGGAGTCTTGGCTCCCCACCGAGGAGTGCAGAGGAATCCTGCACAGGAAACTATTAAGAAACCCCTCCAAGAGAGTAAACAAGTCCAAGTGTATAGGTGCCGACAGAGGATGAAATACTGACCTGAACACAAAGTGGGTTCAATGTCTTACTTTGTTACTTTCTTTTTTCTTCCTCCTTCCCTCCTCTTCTTCGCTCGTCCTTCCTCCCCTTCCTCCTCCCCTTGCCCCCTCCCCCCGCCCCGCCCAGCTCTCTTCTTCTTCCTCCTCTTCCTCTTTCTTTCCCACCCCCCAAAGTGATTTATCTCTTCAGGTGTTCAAGCCCCAGCTGTCTAGAGATGCCAGCATCTATCTGCTTTCCCTGGAGTGTCACACACAGACACGCGGTGTGTGACTGAGGTCTTTGCCAATCCTTCGCGATGCACTCTGGTCACTCAGCAGTAAGTTTGCGCCATTCTGAGTTCCGACCCTGTCCGCGTCTGGCTGTGTGTCCTCGAGGAAGCTACTTGCCGTCTCTGCGCCTCACTTTCCAGAGCTGACCGCAGGGACAAAGCACAGACCGCAGGGAATCCTGAGGGTGATGTAGGAGATGCATCCAGTCACCCAAGTTCTTTGTCTCTTAGTGATCTTCAAAGTTGGCCTTCCTGTCCTCTCTGGTGTCAGTATCTATGCGCCTGATAAAAAAAGAAGAGCCATTTGTCCATTCATCAAGTATCGGTAGCATAAACCAGGCACTGTTGTAGGTCCCGAGGCTTCAGGAATGAACACAAAACACAAAATGCCCAACACAGAGACTCGAACTCGGGCTGTGATTCAGCCACTAGGAGGCGCCCCCTCAATTCCATCAGGCAGGGGTACACTCTCCAGTTCCCCTCCTGAGATCCCAACTAGAGAGCAAGTGTTTGATTACTCTGTGTGTTTCAGAAGAACCCGTGGCTCTTAAAGAAAAAAAAGAAAAAATCAGATTCCCTAAGCCCAGCCCCATTCCTGTAACTCAGCATCTGTCGGAAGTGGAGTCTACTTAGTTAAGCACTTCTTTTTAATTCAAGTTAGTTAACCTACAGCGTAGTCTTGGCTTCAGAGGCAGAACCACTGATTCACCACTTACATATAACACCCAGCACTCAACCCAACAAGTGCCCTTCTTAATGCCCGTCACCCATTTAACCTACCCCCACCCACCCACCTCCCCTCCAGCAACCCTCAGTTTGTTCTCTGTATTTAAATGAGTCTTTTACGGTTTGCCACCCTCTCTGTTTTTATCTTATTTTTTGCTTCCTTTCCCCTGTGTTCCTCTCTTGTGTTTCTCAAATTCTGCATATGCATGAGATCATACGGTATCTGTCTTTCTCTGACCGACTGATTTCGCTTTGCACAATGCACTCTAGTTCTATCCATGTTGTTGCAGATGCCAAGATTTCATTCTTTTTGGTCGTCGAATAGTATTCCATTGTGTGTGTGTGTGTGTGTGTGTGTAGCACATCTTCATCCATTCGTCAGTCAATAGACATTTGGGCTCTTGCTGTATTTTGGCTATTGTTGTTAGTGCCGCTGTAAACATTGGAGTACATGTGCTCCTTGGTACCTTGTGCGTATAAGGCATCATTAGAACACAGAAGGAGGAGGGGAGAGGGGATTTAAGAAAACCTTCAGGAATCTACTGAAGAATGGGGGCTGTGGCCAGTGGTAGGAGGGAGGCAAACGTAAGACCATCCATCAAGTCTCGGGTCAAATGTCCCCTGTCCTGTGATACCTTCCCCAATCCAGGTGACCACCATGCCCCCTATGGACCCTCTGTCTCTGTCCACCACTCTATCAGGGCTTGAAGATCCAACTGCAGTCTTCCTCTCCTTTCTGTCTCCTCCTCTGGGCCATGGCCTCCTCCAGAACAGGAACTGTCTGAGCCATTGGTCCCCATTTTGATGTATATCAGAAGCCTCACGCAATGTGTCAGAAGAATGCCCAGAAGGACATACAGTAGGGTTTCAGGGTGCAGACTTAAAGACACAAACTGAAAAGGGGAGATGGGACAGGATGGCCTGGGAAAGGAAGAAGATGAGCGAAGACTGGCCTGACTTTACCTTTACCTGCTCCCATCTCTCAAAGTGCCCCAGGGCTGAGACTCAGAAAGAAGCCCCAAGCAGAAGAACTCCTTAAAACCAAGAATTCTCTCCCAGCCACCTCCATTTGCAAAACAACTGCACTCCCTTCCCGAGGTCCCCGGGTGTGGCTGGGTGTGACCCCTCCTTTTATCTTGTGTTCTAAACCTGAGGCCCTTCAAAGATCAAGAGTCTGCACCTTAGGGCACATCAGAGATCTGCCCAAGCCCTGTGGGAGGCCCCATAACGGTCTCAAGATGTCCACACCTTGATCCCCCCAATCCCTGTGAATATGTCACCTTACCTGGCAAAGGCACTTTGCTGATGTGCTGAAGGTAAGCATTTTGAGACAGGGAGGTTACCTGGGTTACCAGGGTCACCCAATGTAATCACAAGGACTCTTTTAAAAGGAACACAGAGGTCTGAAGAAGACTGAGGTGATGTGGGACCACTGGCCAAGGAATGAAAACAGCGTCTAGAAGCAAAAAAAGGACAGTTCCCCCGGAACCTCCCCACACTTTGACTTTAGCTCACTGATTCGGACTTTGGACTTCCAAGATCACCAAATGTAAGATCGTAAACGTGCATTGTCTCACGCCATCAGTTAAGTTTATGTTCATATGTTTGTGTCCATAGAAAATGAATACAAGTGCCCTGCTACATCTTTCGGGTTAACAGAATCCCACTTGTAGGAGAAGATCCCATTCCTATACAAGGCAGGCATTCTGGGACTTCATTGTTATAAAAAAAAAAAAAAAAAGAAAAAATGACCCAAAGCTGGCCTGTGTACATTGGCACCTAGTTTGTTTACTTCCTCATGGCAGGCTCAGACCCCTGAGTTCAAAAGCCCACTGGCCCCTAACACAAATTTTTACATATCCAGTTCTTTTTAACAGCCAAACAAGCAGATTTTCAGCCCTGGGGACACTGGCTGCTTTGTGTTCTCGGGGAAAACCTCACCCAGCAACTGTTAGCCCTTGATAAGAGACCGCCCTGTAGTTACAAGTCCCCAGGCAGCTCCCGCCCTCCAGAGTTCTCTGACTCAGAGACTGCTGGCCTTGCTGCTGAGCAACATCCTCCAGATTTGTAAGCCCCGTTGGCTGAGTGACATCCCCTAGATTTGTGAGTCCCATTGGCTGAGTGACATCCCCTAGATTTGTAAGCCCCATTGAGATACCCCTCTCCCTCAAGGCTCCCCTGCCCTCCTCCCCCTCTGGATGGTGACCCCCTTGCCTACGCTGTGTGGACTCCCCTCTGGTGCTACCCTGTCCAAGTTCCACTCAGTAAATAATATTTTCCCTGGATCAGCCCCAAACCCCTCTCACCATTTATACCTAGAAGCCTCTCTTAGGAGAAATGTCCCCTGTCCCCTGCCTGCCCGCCCCCCCCCCCTTAAACTACTGAACTGTTATAGAAATCAAAGTATAAACTCTAAGGTGTCAAATTCTCTCCTTACAAGACTGTGTGTATTTGCACAATTAACTCTCTATGAAGTTAAACACAGAGCAGTCTCATTTCTAGTTCTACAGCTTTTTCCCACTCAATATCTAAGAAGTTGGTTTATGAGACATAATGATACGTACTCAATCACTGCACCTATATGAATGATGGATAAAAAGCAAAAACAGACAAACAAAAACCTGGCATGTTAATGTGCCCCCCACTATTAATTTGTTCTTTCAGTTACTTTATTTTTTTCAGTTCCTTTTAACAGACATTAATTAAGCACATCATTTGTTTTTGCTTGCTACTGACCTCATCTTTTTAGCGTCTATTTCAAATAGTGTGGTGAGCTAAGCTCAACCCGCGATGGTAAATTTTTGTCAAACAGAACTGACAAGGCCAGGGGTTGATTTTCACCCTGGAAAGATCAGACTGATGATGCACATACCCTGCAGTTGTGACGCTGACCACTTCCCACATAGATTGGGAACAGCCTCATCTGGAGAGGCAATAACGTCCTTTGCAGGATGGAGAGAAGGTGAAAACTCTGTACAGTCGCCGAACTGATAAGGATGAATGATTTATTTGGTTTGAAACTAAGCCAGCCACCAGTTGGGGACACAGAAAGTGGGTGTAATTAGGTCTGCTTCACGTCAGGTATCATGTGTATTTCCCATCTATAAACTGATAAATAATGTAGCGATTAGAAAGTGCAACTGTAGGGGCGCCTGGGTGGCGCAGTCGGTTGGGCGTCCGACTTCAGCCAGGTCACGATCTCGCGGTCTGTGAGTTCGAGCCCCGCGTCGGGCTCTGGGCTGATGGCTCGGAGCCTGGAGCCTGTTTCCGATTCTGTGTCTCCCTCTCTCTCTGCCCCTTCTCCCGTTCATGCTCTGTCTCTCTCTGTCCCAAAAATAAATAAACGTTGAAAAAAAAAAATTAAAAAAAAAAAAAAAAAGAAAGTGCAACTGTCAGTCAATGATTAGGCACAGAGTTCGCACTTTCCTGGAAGTCCTTCTGCATATATTGCAAATGAACCAAGAATGTGGTTGGGCTGGTTGCAATTAAATACAGGTAGTATAGAGCCTAAGAGTGCATTTTTGTCTTCTTATTTGGGTGTATGTATTTACGTGTGTGTATATGTGTGTGTGCGTGCGTGTGTGTGTGTGTGTGTGTATGATAAAAATACAGCATAAAGTTTGACATGTTAACCTTTTTTAAGTGTACAATTGGAGATCATTAATTACATTCAAAATATATACCCGTCGCCCCTGTCTATTTCCAAAACTTTGTCATTACCTTGGCAGGGACTTGGCACTTATTAAGCAACGGCTCTTCACTCCTTCTTCTCTCTCCAGCTCCTGAGAACCTCTACTTTACTTCTTGTTTCTATGAATTTGCCCATTCAAGATATTCCATGTAAGTGGAACCATACAGTATGTGTCGTTTTGGGTCTGGTTTATTCCAATTAGCATAACGTTTTCCAAGTTTGTCCACGTGGTAGCACGGGTCAGAACTTCCCTCCTTTTCCTGGCCGAATAGTGTTTCACTGTGTGGTGAGACCACGTTTCTTTATCCAGTCATCTTCTGATGAACATTTGAGTTGCTTCTGCCTTTTGGTGATTATAAGATTGGAGTTTAATACATAGATTGGCATGGCTAAACTATCCCCTGAACCTTAAAACTCTTCACGTTTCTTTTCCAAAGTTACCATAACCTCCTCCCCAGCAAGGTAAAAAAATACTAATACTAAAAATAAATAGGACGTTGTACATTGGGAAGTGGGAAAAAACCAATTTTAAAGGAGAAATTTTGGTAAAAATGAGAGAAATGGAAGCTCATTGAAAACTAGTTATTTTGGATCCTTGGAAAACAGGAGCCTTCTCTACCAAAACAGGTACATTTCCAAACTATTTTATTTTTTAAATTCCCTTGAATCTGCATCTGTCATGTATAGAGAACAAAGAAACAAAGAGACCATTTTCTTCTTCATTATTTGAATATTTCAGGAAAATAAAAAGAGCTTTATGATCTGGGTAACTGTCTCAAAGATTGTGTTTGTCTATGGCTTGGATTTATCTGCACGTTTATGTTGAGAGGCACAGACAAACTCGCTGACTTTGGATGTGTCGGTTTTGAGGTTCATGATGAAAGGTAATGCTGAAGCTCTATTCTATTACCAACAGTGGGTTCTTATTCACAGACCCTTTGGATGGGTCCACAAAGGGTGTGTGAAAACAACATTGGGGGCGCCTGGGTGACTCTGTTGGTTAAGCCTCTGACTCTTTTCCACTCAGGTCATAATCTCGCAGTTTTTGAGTTCTAGCCCCGTGTCAGGCTCTGTGCTGACATGTGGGGCCTGCTTGGGATTCTGTCTTCCCCTCTCTCTGCCCAGCCCCCACTTGTGGGCGCGCACACGTGTTTTCTCTCTCTCTCTCTCTCTCTCTCTCTCTCTCTCTCTCTCAAAATAAATAAACTCAAGGGGAAAAAAGGAGCAATGAATGTACATGTACTGAATGCTTACTCGGTCCCTGGATGGGATCACAGCTTCTAAGATGCACAATAATTCAGGAAACAAAATCTTATTCCCATTTAATACGTGAGCAAACTGACCCTCCGAGACGGTTAATCAAATTTGCCCAGAGTTAGCCACATTTTAAGTGATTATGTCAAGATTTAGAAACCCAGTGTTCTTACTGGGAGGCAGATAAGCAGATAAATAGAGGGGGAAAAAATGTAAATCACAGCTGAATTGGATACTTGAAGTGCAAATCAGAACTAGGTACAGTCTTTAATTGTGTGGAAAATGTAAATTGCTACTAAAGATAGAACTTCCAAATTAAGGCAAGTGGAAATGGAGTTTGCCATGCATTCTTTTTTAAATTCTGTATAAAGCTTTTTACATGCCGAGTTCAAGGTCCCAGCAGCATCCTCTCGCGCTGGACAGATGATCTAAGAGGTCTTGTAGGTGTGCCAGGGTTCTGACCTACATAAGACAAAGTTTTCCACGTTGATCCCAGTCCACAGTTTGCTCTAAGCATATATATATATATTTTTTTTCTCAGATGGTTTGGCTGGGCTTTATCAAAATACAGAGAAAGAAGCTCAGTGTGCATGCCGGCACCCTACTTCTGGAACAAATGATTCATGCACAATCACTTCATCACCATCACCCACGATCAAAAGATTGAACTGAAAATAGTCAAATGCCTTAGGTCAAAATAGCTGAAATTATATAGCAGGCCCAAGGACTTACAGTAATGATAGCTTACATTAGTATAATGGACTCTAAGGTTCATGAAAGCTTACACCTATATTAATCTCCCTTTTAAGTATGACCAAAGATCCATTAGGTGGGTGTTCTGTCCGTTTTATTGTCAAGGAGCAACCAAGTATGGTAATGGGCCTCCAAAGAGGACCCACCCCCGAGAACCACACCCTTTATTATTTAGCTCTCTTTGTAGTCCTTGCCCACACCAAATCTGGGCTGGCCCTATCGAAACAATGGGGTGTGGTAGTAGTTTGGAACGTAACCCTTGCAACTTGGGCTTTGGTCTTCTGGAGCATGCACTCTTCGGGACAGCCAGCTGCCGTGTAAGAAGTCCCACCCATGACCCTGCAAGGAAGCCCAAGCTGGCCACACGGAGCGAGAATGATGCCTCGGCAGCCCCAGGGGATGTGGTTATCCCAACTGAGACATCGAACGTGCGGCGAAAGAAATCCCTTGGACATCCAACCCAGTCCAGCCTTCAGACAATGTCAGTCCTAGCCACCACCTGACCACAGGTGAGCGTCCAAGCGGGACCTGCACAGCTGTTCCCAGACCACCCACAGAGCTAGGGGAGAGAACAGATGGTGGCATTAAACCACTACATTTTGGGGTGGTTTCTTACATGGCCATGGGGAACTGGAACACTTGGTCTGTTTAGCTTTGATTGCTTGTCCCACTGCACCAGAAACATGACTACGTGAGGTGGGTAACTTCCATGGACCACTATCAACTAGATATCCGTGTTACACAAATGACTGTGGGAGGCACTATGGTCCGCCTGGGGAGCAAACTGTGTAGGTGGGGAGTTCGATGGGTGATTGGACACCAAGTATACAGTGTGGAAGGCACCAGGAAGTCGTTCTGAGTTCTCATCTGGTTTCTGCTATTAACTACGTGAGCGTGACCAGCGACTACCTGTCCACACCCTCACCTTCTTCGTCCATAAAACAGGAAGATTGGCTTAAATGACCTCTAAGATCCCTTTGAACTGTATCGACAGATATCAACCGTTGTTTTTTTCTTTTTTTAACTCCAGTTTTGGGTAAGTTATCAAAAAGATGTAATTTAATTTTAATATATATGCACAGATGCAAACACATTCATAAGCTGGAAAAATCTGGAACCATGCAAACCAAAAATGTTGGCAATGGTTATCCCGGAATAGTCTCACTTGAAGGATCTGGTTGTCATACAACAGACACGTATCCCTTGGGTGACAAAAAAAAGCCCTGCATTGTGTTTGTTTTCGAGAGAGATTATAAAAAAGTGAGCGTGAGCCAAGATGAATGGCAAGAACATAGACTTGTCTTTGCCTTAGTTATCCACACGTAACAGATGACTACAAACTCAGCAGCTTAAACCAACCTACATGTAGCGCCTCGGTTTCCATGGGGCAGAGTTTGAACAAGCCCTAACGTCGCTTCGGTCTCACAGGCAACGCTCAATGCTTCAGCCAGGCTGCTTTGTCATGTGGAGCTTGGGGCCCTCCTCCAAGCTCACAGTCTGTTGGAAAACCCAGTTCTTTACAGAGGTGGAGCTGCGGGCTTTGTTTTCTTGCTGGATGTTGGCTGGCAGGGGTGGAGGGCATGGGCGGTGGGGTGGAGCCCTCTCAGGATTACTGGCCACCACCGTCCCTTGCTATGCTCTCCCCTCCTAGGCCTCTCACAACATGGTAGGTGACATTTCCAAAGCCAGTGGGAGACTCTCTCGCCAGTCCACTGAGTTAGTCTCATATACCATATATAGTCCAATGTCATCATCTTTGCCATCTAAAGTAACCCAATTAAGGGGCGCCTGGGTGGCTCAGTCGGTTAAGCGGCCGACTTCGGCTCAGGTCACGATCTCGCGGTCCGTGAGTTCGAGCCCCGCGTCGGGCTCTGTGCTGACAGCTCAGAGCCTGGAGCCTGTTTCCGATTCTGTGTCTCCCTCTCTCTGACCCTCCCCCGTTCATGCTCTGTCTCTCTCTGTCCCAAAAATAAAATAAACGTTAAAAAAAAAAATAAAGTAACCCAATTAAGAGAGTAAATATCTCATCTTATCTCAAGTCCTACAAACTTTCAAAGGGAGAGGACTATACAGGATGTGTCCAGCAAGGGCTGGGAGCATTGGGGAGCCATTCGTGAATTCTGCCCTTCGTGAATATAGTCTTATTGCTGAGATTCGTCTTAAGTTCCTGATCTCTGTTTTTGCCTTCCGGGTTCTAGCTGTTTCCATAGGCGGATAAGTTGGGGAAGAAAGTCTATTTTGCATTGAAAGAGAATGCAGCCTGGAGGGTGAGGATCGTCGCCCTGAAGACGGACCATCCAGGGGACAAATCTGGCTCTACCATTTACCAGCCATGCGACATTCAACATTTCTGTGCCTTGGGTTCCCCATCAATAAAAGGTTAATAGTAGTACCCATCTCATAGGCTGATGTGAAGATTAAATGAGATAATACCTACCTAGCTTTTGAGTAAACACTCAGCTATTCTCGCGTTAACCTCTATGGCGGATGACACCGATCATGAGAGTTGAGTTGCTTTTTTAATATCAGAAGAGTGCTTACAGAATTATGATCTCTTTTGTTTGCACATCGTCCGCTAACCAGGTAATACTCCAAGAATCTCTGTAAAGCAGGCATCGCTTATTCTGTTTTACAGATAGGCACCACACATGAAGAGAAGTTAAGGAAATCGCCCAGCATCACACACACACACACAGCTATGGAAAAGGCTGAGCCAAACCCATAAGTTTGGGTCTTCAGCATCCAAGGCTGGCGTTCTTTCCAGGGTTACCGACATGAGAAAGTGGGATGAGACTTGTTCTTCCTGACACCCGGTAGTAGAGTTCACATCCACGGGAAGAATCTAGGGAGTAGAGGTTTAGGTACAGGAAGCGTGCATTTTAAGAGCCAGGTTGGAGATGTCCTGGGGTGCCTTGGAGCACACTAGATTCTCCGTTAGTGCAACACAAGTACGGCATAGTGGAAAGAGCCTGGGCACTACAGTGAGCCATTCAGTGAGTACCTATCTGTAACTCCTGTGTCGAGCATGGGTCTTATTTGCTGGGGATATGATGGTCAGCAAAAAGCACGGAGCTTGGATTATTTGCCCAGAGGTTTGTAAGGATTAAATGAGATGGTATCTTGTGAAATGGTGTTCCGGGGAGGCAAGTCAGACCCCAAATCTGGGACGTGGTGGAGGGGGTTTTCCCATCCAACTGACTCCTGGACTCGAGTTGCAATTCAATCCCCAAACAAGTCCTTCCTATCTACCCTGCGCCAGGCACTGTGCTTGGCACGAGGGTGTCACAGTCAAGAGGAAGAGACATTCATGCACCAGCTCCCAATGAAATATTTGACAAACAAGAGAAATGCGATGCCCTATAAGTAAGACGGAGTGATGCCTTCATATTTGTGAGAACAAGGAGGTTTTCAGGAAGGTGCTGTTTAAGTTTGATATTGATGCATTAACACTCTTTTCATAGTCAGAGAAGCCAAAAAAAAAATAAGAGACTATCACTTGGTAACAGTTATATCTACTATTAAATTCAGCATTTTTATGTATCAGCCAAGAAAATGGACTCATTCCCTCTTGTCTGTTGTTTAATTGGAAGAACTATAATAAGCCTGTGGGTTGGTCATATTATGCGCACGAAGTACAGAGAGAATAAAACATTTCTGCAAATTGACTGTGTTAGGTCGGGCGCCGTAGAAGCAAAGCCTTAGGATGGGGATTCCTGTATCCTTGGGCGAGTCACCTGTTGAGGAGAGGATTATGGAAGAAATGGGTAAGGCAATGAAGGGCACAGGACAAGGGAGGGAAAGAAGCTTCAGCAAAAGTGTGGTTTCAGGGGCACCTGGGTGGCTCAGTTGGTTGAATGTCCGACTTCGGCTCAGGTCATGATCTCACGGTTCATGAGTTCGAGCCCCGCATCTGACTCACTGCTGTCGGCACAGAGCCTGCTTCGGATCCTCTGTCCCCCCTCTCTCTGCCCTCCTCTGCTTGCGCTCTCCCAATAAATAAATATTTAAAAAAACAAAGTGTAGAGTCAGGAGAAGCCTGGCCTGGGCCTGATACCACAAGGAGTTCTGGAACTTGCGTTGTACCACACGGGTTGTCCTGCCCCGAAGGTAGGAGGCTGGGCTGCCATCCCCCAACCACACCCCCTCCCTACATCCATCAGTCATTAGTCATAAGCAACCACCAAGAAAGCAGGGAAGCTGGCTGAGCTCAACTCCCCAGGCACCTCCAGGTAAGGCAGCTCCTTCAACGCAGGGGAAGCCTCCAGAAAGTGGTACAGGGTGAGCCCTGAGCAGCCAATCCTTTTGGTAGGTGGAGGTGGGGATACTTCCCCCCCTAGTGGGATCTGAATGGGGTACGAGCAGCAGTGGAAACAGTCCCACAGCCAGAAGTGGACAGGGAGACAGCAGCAGTGGGTGTCTGCGGACCGGCTCAAAACCCGATTTGGTGTCTCTCCTAAAATCCTAAATGCCTTTTCACCACTGAGCCACATCCCCACAGAGTTTATAGTTTTTACCTACTTTAGCCCATTGGATACTCCCCCCCCCCACCCCAAAACAGAATCAAGGAAATATCAGCCCACCTATATAGAGAAGGAAGTTGAGGTTCTGAGAATTTGAACCCAAGGCCACATCACATGTCCAATACTCGGCGAGGTCGGGACACCCACGGGCACAGCGCTCCTGGCTCTAAATGCTTTTTCCCTTGGGTGACCTAACGGGGACTTGGAGAAAAAGGAGTGAAGATCTCGATATGAGCACGAACGGAAGGACCGAGGCCATTTCCTACATCTAAATATTTCAGCCAAGCAACTCAAAGTTCCTGTGAGCGTTTGTACCTGTGGTTCTCACTCCTTGTTTGCCATTTGGAGAGCTCTGCTGGGGTTGCTCTGTGTTAGCGGGAAGGAGCCTGCTTTAGCATGGGCCCCTTGTATCAACTCCCCAGCCACTCTTTTTTATTTTTTTAAATTTTATTTATTTTGAGAGAGAGAGCACCAGAGCAAGGGAGCTGGGGTGCGGCAGAGAGAGACGGGGAGCCTGATGAGCGAACTCACGAACCATGGGATCCTGACCTGAGCCACAATCGAGAGTCAGACGCTTAACCGACAGAGCCACCCAGGGGCCCCAGCCAGCCACTCTTTTGTTTGAGGACCTCCCGGTATCACCCTATCTGTGCATCGTCACATCCTGAGGGCCCGTGATTTCTCTTACATGCTCTGCTCTGCGTAATAGACGGATGTTTGTGCCTTACTTCTTCCTCCCTTCGCCCAAGATTTCACGGGCCACAAAGTAGTACAGCGAGGTCATCGGAGACTAAGTTCCAGATGTAACAATCAGTTTCAGGCTCTGACATCCTGGGCAAGCCCTTCAAGGTCTGAATTTGAGTTTTCCTCCTCTGTAAAAATAGCACAATGGTATTTCCTACTTCTTGGAACTGTTCTGTGGATTAGAAGCAACACATTTAAAATACCAAGCACAGGGACGCCTGAGTGGCTCAGTCGGTTGAGCGTCCGACTTCGGCTCAGGTCATGATCTCACGGTCCGTGAGTTTGAGCCCCGCGTCGGGCTCTGGGCTGACAGCTTGGAGCCCGGAGCCTGCTTTGGATTCTGTGTCTCCCTCTCTCTCTGCCCCTCTGCTGCTTGCACTCTGTCTCTTGCATTGTCTCAAAAAGAAACATTTTTTAAAAACTTTAAAAATAAAGAAAATACCAAGCACAGAGTGGGTGTGCAATAAATGAGAGTTATTTTTCTGGGACAGATACACCCGTGCAGGAGACTGAGCTACACGGGTGGCTGCAGAGAAAGCTTCTGCCGCTCGGAAAGCAGATGTCGAGGCCATAAGTGCGTGATGCATAGTGAGCTGTCAATGTGTTTAAAGTCTGTTGCTCACCTCCCCTTCCTCTTTTCCCCTCCCCATCACTGCTGCCTGGATTCCTCAAGCTGCCCTTGTCCAAAATGCCTTGCTTTGGTTACATCCGTTGCCTTCCATGCTCCGGCTCCGTAACAATCCTTCACAGAAGCTTTTCCTCGCGAAGACCAGGGTCCTGTGGCCCAGGAGTTAAGTGATTATGCCCTTTGGGGATGCTCCTTTTTCTCTTCCTCCTCCCCAGTAGTGGCATTTGGAGACACGCCTCTGCCATCTGTCTCTCGCCTTCTGTTGAGGACCGTCAACGCCACGTTTCCCATCTCCGGGACCACGATACCCCCAGGGAGAGCGAACGAGGGCAGGTCCGTTTCTTACACCTGTTTCCTTCTCTCCATAACAGGGCCTGCTGACTCCTCCCAGGGATGTTCCCGAATGATAGGAAAAAGGGCGGAACATACTGCACTGGCCAGTCCCCACACAGCTAGGTGTCCTTCTCCTTCCTTCCTAGCCCCTCCATGCTTTTTATTTAAACCCACAACAGTTAATGACAATTAGTTCCTGTTGCACTGTCTGTTACGCTCCTGGGGCTTAAGCCCATGCGAAGCACACAGTAGGTCTCAAAAGAAAAATCAAATTTTAGCGAACACCTGAATTCTTGGTGATCTTGGATCCCACGCCTCTATAGGGCAGTCACCCGCGGCTATGGACTCTGCGACATCTCCCTTTAGGTGAGTACTAGTCTCCCAGGATTCAAAGGGCAAGCCACCCTGTATTCAGAGGCTCATCATCATTTTTGCTAGATTAGCGCATTTTTAGGCTGTGAGCTGGTAGCTAAATACTGTCCACGGGATTCTGGCGCTATCTGATTCCTGGAAGAAGGGAGGGGGCAGGGGCTGTCCTGACTCAAGTGCAGCGAATTTTCCAAATACAATAGCTGGGGCCCTGCTCAGCTGTTCCCAGCTGCCTCTGGACGGCCCCACCTAGAGGCTTCCTGGGATCAGGGGCTCATCTGGCTCCTGGAGCATTGCATTTGTGCCCCTAGGAAGGCGGGCCCAGGTCCAGGGTGGGGCCTCTCTGACTCTGGGAATGCTCAGGTGAGATGGAAGGGCCCAGGCTACTGGAGTGATGGTTCCTTCCTCCTTGTACTTTCTAAACAACTGGCTGGGGTTCTGCCATAAATGGCAGAAAACCACCAGGACCCCTGGCCCCTTGCCCATGGTAGACCTCTATGCTCAGTCAAGACCCCGCACCCAAATCAACAACTACCGAATTTGTACCCACATATCCACCCCCTACCAGGAACTGTGCTGGCCTGAGGCCCTAGATCATGTCACCAACACTCAGTCCCTCCCTTCTACCCATCACCTCTGGCCCCAACACTGCATGGCTTCAAGCATACCATCCCCATTAGGGTACAGGCTTCCATAGCTATTTTGCAAGAAAAAAACAAAACAAAACAAAACAAAACTCACACTGGAGTCTCCACATCAAATTCCTGGGCAATCTTGAAAACTCACGACCTCTCTGGATGTCTCTACTCTTTAGTTCTTTATTTAAAATAAAATTAAAAAAAAAAAGTCTTTATTTATGTCAGAGAGAGAGAGAGAGAGAGAGTGTGTGTAAGTCGGGGAAGGGCAGAGAGGGAGACACAGAATGTGAAGCAGACTCCAGGCCACCCGCACAGAGCCTGATGTGGGGCTCGAACTCACGAACCGCAAGATCATGGCCTAAGCTGAAGTCGGATGCTCGACCGACTGAGCCACCCAGGCGCCTCTGTACTCTTGTTTTTAATAGGTGTGAAAACAGCAAGATCCAGCAATGTGTTACAGAAGGAAGCCCTCTCTCCTTGCAAAGTACCCTGTCAAAGTGAAGTCGGCTATGAATATTTTGGCTACCCCCTCTGGGAGTTGGTTGTTTAATGGCAATCTTAATGGGTTCTGAAGAGGAAGGCGGTCTCTCCACTGTCCCTGCAGGGCCAGGGGTGGGGCAAGGGCCACACTAAGGTCGGGCCAGGCTGCAGCTGCCACAGTTAATAAGGTGACTCACTTCCCTGATAACGCGGCTGAGAAAAGTGCAGGCTATCTCTTGTCCCTTTCCTTTGGCTCAGGCACACCTCTTGAGGCGGAAGACGTTTGGCACCAGGGAAGGAATGTGTCAGGTCAAGTCAGGAAGAGCGGTCTCTGAGTCTGGGCCTTTCCTTTGCAGTTCAGAAAGACTAGAGTAGGAAAAAACCAAAACGCCCGAAATCTGTGCTTTGGCTCTCAGTGGACTCCAAGCCTTGGCTTGGAGTCAACGTGACCTTGGCAAGTTCCTTATCTTCCCTGGGCCTATTTCTTCCGCCTTGAACTCCTCGCCATAATAATTCCTACTTCCTGGGGCTGTTTGGGGGAGAACTTTCAAGGAGCGCTGATATAGAACGTCCATTTCACTCTGCTGCCTTAAATATAAACTTTGTCAGGACACGGGTGTATTTTGCTTCTTTGTAGTTTTTGTTTTACATAATGATTATGTTTTCTTTTCCTAGTAAGAAAAAACAACCCACGTATTTAATCCTGTAAAAGGCTGACCGAATAAAGAGCGCATGAGAAAACCGGGAGGGGGGGTGGAGCTTGTGTGATCACATCCAACAGGCCAGCTGTTCAGAAGCAGAAGTGAAAGTGAAATCAGGCCTCTCTCCTGTAGGGACAGGTACAAGGACTTCTTCCTTACACATCGCCACCGCATTGGGCGTTTCTTTTTGCAGTCGGGACCCTCGGGGTTTAAATCTCCCTTCCGTTTAAGGATTACACACTCAGAGTTGA
The DNA here is from genome assembly GCF_028018385.1 of Neofelis nebulosa. Taxonomy (NCBI): domain Eukaryota; kingdom Metazoa; phylum Chordata; class Mammalia; order Carnivora; family Felidae; genus Neofelis; species Neofelis nebulosa. The sequence goes on along the minus strand of NC_080784.1, from coordinate 199,350,108 downwards.
GTTTTAAAACACACACGTATTTCTGTCTCTGTGCATACGGAATAGGCATCTATAAATGGATATTGATCATTCAGGAAATAGATGAAGCTTTCAACCTAAGCAAACGTCTACACCATTAGGCGGCTTTTTCACAGCACCTACAAGATGGGAACACGCACACTTTGCAACTTCTCTTTTCTGAGTTTCCGGAGACCCCTTGGCACGTGGGGCCAAGCACACAGCCCCAAGACCATGCTGAAGGCCAACGGTTTAATCCCCTTTATTGTGTCGTCTTGCCCATTGCTGAGCTCAGAAACGGATGCAAGCACTCTTTGAGGCAGAGATGTGTAACAGGGAGCCTCTTGCGGGTATTAACGACTCCTCCAGTCTTAATATTGCTTTGTCCACGCGGAGTCTATGGGGGTTAAAAAAAAAAAGATCCACACTCCGGAACCTGCTGTCAAGAATGGGCGAACCTGAAACCTCCAGAAAATAACAGGGGATATCTCAGTGAAGACAGATCTCACAGTGCAAGTAAAAAATAAATCTGATGGCCACAGCGAGACATTAAAAATTAAAAAGAACAATGAAGAAAAGAGAGGGCAAGAGAGAAGCATAATTGCCATGAAAAACATTTCTTTTTAAAGTAACAAAGGAATATATAGATCTTGCAACGAATATAACACAGACAGCTATTTTGAGTCGGGGCAAGTTAATCATATTCAAAAAAGACAGGGTCTCCAGATTTCTGTGTGGTTTTTTTTGTTGTTGTTGTTGTTGTTTTTTTTTTTTTTTTTTTTTTTGCAGTGAAATAGTTTAGTTCCTTCATATAGAGACATATTACACAATGTTAACAACCATGAAAAACAATACAAAATGCCCTCAATTTACCAAGTAGAAAAATATAACTAGTATATATGGCAATTGTGAATCTAATACTGTACAGAAGTAATTTATGGACTTTACAAATAAATTATAGCTTAAATGCCCTTTTAAAATTCTCCTTTTTCTCTCTCTCCCCCAGATGTACACCGGAACTTACAACGGGAAAGGTTCCGAGCCTCACTTTATTGCTAATCAGTGCCAGTCAAATGTCCGGCCGACAAGCTCGAAGAATTTCTTATTTGGCTCGTGAAAGTATTCGTGCAGTTTACTGAGGAGTCTGGGGTCCACTCGGGGGTGCGCCCGGCCTTTGGACTCGTGCAAGCAGCGGTCCCGGCCGCTGTCCCGCAGGCAGTAAAAGCCCTTGGTTTTGTTAAAGTAGAAGTTCGAGGCGTTGATCTGCGGCGACAGCTTCAGGAACCGCTCGACCTTCTGGATCTCGGGGAAGGGGTCCCTGATGAGGCGGTCGCCGTCGACGATGTGGATGCGGCGCAGCGGGAAGAAGCGCAGCCAGTTGTGCAGGTGCACGTGGTACAGGCTGCGGTTGAGCGCCTTGTAGCCCACGTTGAGCCGGCCGTCGCGCACCAGGAACTCCTCGATGGACGGGTAGGGCTTGCGCTTCTGCACGTGGTTGTAGAACACTTGGGTGTAGTCGGACAGCACGCGCTCGGACGGGTCGCGCAGGATGAGCAGCAGCCGGATGCCCGGGTTCATGCTGTGGACGCGCTCAGGCACTTTGGGCGACGTGAAGTACGCGGGGGTCTTCTCCACCGTGAGCTGCTGCGGGGACGAGAAGGGCATCTGGCCCCGGTACCAGCCCAGGCCTTGGCTGTAGTGCTCCTCCCAGTCGAAGAAGTGGACCTCGTTCTCGGCGGCCGCCACGTCGGGGTGCAGGCTGAGCATCTCCAGCAGCGCGCGCGTGCCGCCCTTGCGCACGCCGATGATGATGGTCTGCGGCAGCTGCTGCGCCGAGCCGTTGGGGGGCGCGCCGTCCCGGCCGTCGCCCTGGACGGTGGCCGCTCTGCGCGACAGCTCCGGCTGGCCCGGCTCGGCCCCGGGCGCGGCGGCGGGGCGGGAAGGCACGGGCTGCAGCTGGGCCACCAGGAGCACGGCGCCCAGGAGCAGCGCCGCTGTGCTGGACACCATGGTGGCTTCACTGGGCCGGGCGCCGCTGGGTCATGAAGCGCTGCCGCGGGGAGAGCCTCCCGATCAGTGACACATGGGTGTCGCGGGCCGCCAGTTACTAGGAAACAAAGGGGGGGAGATGTTAACCCCAAACGCACGCAGGCCTTCGTGGAGCTGCCAATGCCGTGTGATCCCGGGCAAGGCGGTCACCTCCCTACCTCCCTGGGGCTCCCCCCCCGTTTCTTTACCCCGTAAGGTAGGGCCCGTGGCAAACACTTCCTGTCTGAGGGGGGCCGAATGGGAAAGGTTTTCGGCTTTGCGGGACACAGGCTGGACGACGGCCCCAGGTATGCCCGTTTGGCTCCAGAGGCCACAGACAATTTGCAGAGGAATGGGTGTGGCTGTGCTCCAATGAAACTTTATTCACGAATCCTGGAATCTGAATGTCGTTATCATTTTCATGCATCACTTTTGAGTTTCTCAACAACTGTTTTCCACAATCTGTATGCTCAGCTCTCTGCACAGACACGGGGACAGATCTGGCCCTGCGGTCAGAGCTTGCCCAGCCTCTGCTGTAAAGGAAAGGGCCGGAAAGGTCTTTTGGACCTCAGCAAACATCAGTGAAATACCTCCTACCTGCCAGCGCCAGGCAGTGGGGCTGGTGATCTAAAAAGCAGACGCTGTTCCTGACCCTTGCCACCCCCCAGGGGCTCCTGATCTAATAGGGCAGGTGAACCTGTATGGAAGACTGAATGATTAGATCTATTTTTTTTTTTTTTAAGGTTTATTTTTGAGAAAGAGAGAGAGAGAGGGCAGGGCAAGGGCAGAACGAGAGAGGGAGAGAATCCCAACCAGGCTCTGTGCGGACAGCCGTAGGCCTGGTACAGAGCTCCAACTCCCAAACTCCAATATCACGACCTGAGCCGGACGCTCAACCGACTGAGCCACCCAGGTGCCCCGACTAGTCCCGATTCTTTTACGCCTCCTCTCTCTGCATCCAGCTCTTGCTACGGCCTCACCATGTGGTGGGGTGTGCTCCCCGACGATTTGATTTGGGTCTGGCCAACGGCCCGTGAGCGGAAATGACAACGTGCCGGTGGCCAGCCTTTGCGTGTTGGCACTTGGCCTCTTGCTACCTCGGCCATGACCACGAGAAGAATGCGCCCCGGCCAGCCGCTGGGCCCCAGAGGATGATGGGAGACACGTGTAGCAGAGCCCCCACACCAGTCCACCGTGCACCGCACAGCCATCCTGGCTCGAGTGACAATGCATCACCGTGGCCGTAAGCCAGTGACTTGTGGGGTGGTTGGCACCGCAGCATAAATTTGGCAAAGGCTAACTGGCATGACCTGGCTGCAGGCGTCGGTGCTGGATGTGCTCCGATTATAGTTTGCACAGGGCAGCGTGTGGACACAGGTCCGCTCATTTTGCCTGAAACGACTGGGGACGGCTTCCTGGGAGAGGAAGTGTTTGAAGCGAGCCCAGAGGGACAGACAGGTAGGCCGGCTGGAAAGAGCAAAAGTCCTTCCTGTGTGCAAGGCCGTTCTGCTCATCAAGTGGTTTTACGCTCTGCTCAGTTGATTGGCACCTTGACCCGACAGTTACAAGGTGGGAAGGAACAGCAGGTACCGAGAGGAGTCTTACCCAAGGACACAAGAATTTAGTCCGCTGCAAAATTCATAGCCCCCGTTCAAAACTCTGAACGCAGGGCTCTCTTTGCACAAACTGCCTGCCTTCTCTTCACCTGAGATTTATGACACTTAGGCACTGAAGTCCCACAAGGACACAGCCACTGCTGGGCGAAATGGCAAGGGGTTCCCCAAAACAAGAGGACTCATGTCCATGTTTCAGGGAGCTGATAAACAACAATCATCAAGAGGCGTTTGACCATCTTCCAGAAAAAGGGCATTGGAAGCTCTTGTCTGAACACAGTTAAGGAAGGGTTAGTGACAGGCCTGCCTTGGGGACTATGGGGATTATAGAGCCAGTAAACGTGTTCTCCACCGAAACGGTCCGTCATCTTCTTTATGCCAGGTTTAAAATCCACTTTAGGGGCGCCTGGGTGGCGCAGTCGGTTAAGCGTCCGACTTCAGCTCAGGTCACGATCTCATGGTCCGTGAGTTCGAGCCCCGCGTCGGGCTCTGGGCTGATGGCCCAGAGCCTGGAGCCTGCTTCCGGTTCTGTGTCTCCCTCTCTCTCTGCCCCTCCCCCGTTCATGCTCTGTCTCTCTCTGTCTCAAAAATAAACGTTAAAAAAAAAAAATTAAAAAAAAAAAATAAAAAAATAAAATCCACTTTAATAGTTTAACACTGTGTCCAGAATGGATAAATGAAGAATTTCTATGGTCTTCTATTTTTATAATCAAACCTATCGAATTCCCTGCCTCAGTGATCAACTCTATTAACTGCTTTGAAAAATGTGTATTAAAATGTATTCACTTAAAAAAGCAATTAAAAACTGGAAACGTGTAGGGGCGCCTGGTGGCTCAGTCGGTTAAGTGTCTGACTTCGGCTCAAGTCAAGATCTCTGCGGGTCTCGAGCCCCGCATCAGGCTCTGTGTAACAGCTCAGAGCCAGAAGCCTGTTTCAGATTCTGTGTCTCCCTCTCTCTCTTCCCCTCTCATGCTCTGTCTGCCTCTCTCTCTCTCAAAAATAAACCAACATTAAAAACTGGAAATGTTTAGAGAATCACAGAGCACTTGAGAGGGGACCTTCAAGATCAGTTGACCTAATTATTTAGGGGGGGGAAAAGAGAGAGACAAAAAAACGTTTAAGGAGAGATGACCAGGCAAGATGTTGGTGCAGAATGTTCTACTGATTGAATGATGTCAAGTGAGGGGAAATTTTGCTTACTGAGTAAATGCTTTAGTACATTTCAGTCAAATTTCATTTCCTTCTCAATGTGGGACTGACCCATATATGGATGGATCCTGCTGTGCTTGCCTTTCACGTGTCTGGGGTATACGTGTATGCCCACGCATATGCATACTTGTATGTCTGTACATATATGCATGCGCTCACATGCGTGTGAGCCCATGTGCACGGGGTGAGGTAGGTGAAACGCAGGAGAGAGTTAACTACTCCACACTAGATAGTTCCACTCTTAGTGATGAGTGCTGCTGACCCCATCCCATACCTCTGCATTCGGACTCAGGAAGCAACCACACACCCCAGTCCTTCCACACCTAAGGGACAGAATCAGGGGCCAGATCTGAAATTCAGATTTTCTAAGTATTCACACTTTTCTTTCGCTATTATGAGGCATCCTGCTTAGTACAGTGCACATCTGAGTTTTTTTTTTTTTTCCTAAAGGGGAATTACCAACAGCAGAGGAGAAGCTAAATATATGTCTGTGTGTGTGTGTGTGTGTGTGTGTGTATATATATATATATATATATATATATATATATATAACCTGGGCAGTTAGTAGTCTAAAAACTCCTCACTTCTACTTTAATACTTTCTAAAAATGTATTTACTTATGTCTAAAGTCTTGTACATTCCAAAAATATTTGAGGTAGATAGGAAAAAAAATTAGCTAAAGTCTCATACACGTATGCTATATATATAGAGGGAGAAAAGCATGTATATGTATGAGCTATATACATATGTATAGCATGTATATGTATGGAACTTTAGCTAAGTGTGTAGATACACACACACACACACACACATATATATGGACATCTAAATACATATATAATATATTACACACACACAGTGGTCATTGTGAGACAACTTTCTCGTGTAGTAGTTTGGTAATTTGAACTCAGAGGCACAGCCAGAATTTCTGGGCCTTTAAGTAACACTCTTGGAAAAGAGAAGACCTTCCAGGTCAGGTGAACCTGTAAGCGAGGACATCGGAGCCACACTGATCCTGACAACGGGATTGTGCACATCAGAGCACATGAGGGCCACAGCGAGGAGGCCCAAGATGGCTTGTCTAAGGTCACAGAGAAAATCAGGCCTAGACCTCATGGTTCCAGCATTCCAGTCCTGTTCTCTTTCCGCTATTGTTGCTGTCTCCCTAGCATGTGGCCTTAACAAGTAATAATGGTAAAGTCTTGGGCATCCTAAAGAGGAAAGGCCCTCAAAAATCTAGTCAACAGTGACAAAGTCCCAGGCCACCTCCTCCAGAATCAGCTGACACACAGGGTAGGAACAGGACAGCATGAGGTCAAACTCATTTGTTCCCTTCAGTAGAGGAGTCGAAAGGGATCAGCCAGACTGTAGGGTCAGGAACCTTGTCTCTAGGTTGGATTTATTCAAAGTGACTTAACCTGTCTTAGCCTCAGTTTCCCCATATGTAAAATGGTAATAACTGTGCCCACCTGAAATGATTTCCTTGAGACTGAAATGAGGTGATCTGTATTAACAAGCCCCGTCCATTAGAAATATGAACGTGAGCCACGTATGCCCTCGTTCATTTATCAAACAAATATCTAAATTTATTGAACGTATGCTACCTATCTGATATTTTAGTGAAGTTACGAGAGTAACTTTCCGTTTTTACCAATACCTTCTCCCCTCCGTAATGCCAAACAGCACCTCCCCCTAGTAGCTGTGCAGGATATAGATGATAGAAATAAACGTAGAACACACAGGTTTATTACATTTCCAGAAAAATTCCATTATTTATAGGCAATCAAGCGGCGCTCATGAAGGTAACAGTCACCCCTCCTAAAGGTGACAGGGACCATTTATTTAGACATCCCTGACAGTCACATCTTGCCCTAGGACAAAGCATCTATTATTAGAGCTTTTATTGTAAGTGTTCAAATGACCCAGGAGCCACACTAAAATTTTAAACTTTCAGGAGCCACATTCAAAAACAGAAATATTTTTATGTTCTCCAAAACGCTATCACTTCAACACATAATTCCTATATAATATTAAGGGGATACTTTCCACCTCTTTTGTATGAAGTCTTCAGAATCTAGTGTGTGTCCATTTATTTACTCCTACAGCACGTTGCAAGGCCACACATGACCGGTAGCAGCCGAGGTGGCCGTTCAGAAGTTCACAGCGCTGAGTAGGGCTGCAATTTAAGCAAAGAAAGTGCTCTCTGAAAGTCAGATCCCCACCCCCCCCCGCAATGCCCCACTCACGAAGTAGGAGGAGGGCAAGTTGGAACTTTTAGGCAGCACAGAGATGAACTGATTATCCTCCCTCCATAAGTGAACTAACGAATATTGAGCAAATGGAACCTTCTAGAAATTCGGAGCCCTGAGCTGGCATGGGCAGGGACAAGAATGCTCCAAGGCACCTGGAACCCAGGCCACCTGCCTTGCCAAAAGCAATGACGGCAGCTCCCATTTGCAGTACCTGTTACTGAACAGACCCTGGGCTGGCATCGTCCCACACTGGGCCCCCGCAATGTTCACTGCAAATCTTCACCAGAACTGATCTCACTACAAGAAAGAGGATCAGAGAAGTTCGGTGGTTTGTCCAGAACGGTCGAGGCTGAATGCGGATCCAAACTCAGTCTGAGCAGGCAAAGCCAGGGATGTCACTGTCCCTGTCACTCCCCGGCGATGCCTGGAGTGAGGGTACGAGTAGTTCCTGGCCCTGAAGGAATGCTTCCCTGGTCCTGTTGAACATTCGTGCCAGGTAACGACCCTTTGATGAGGGACAGGATTTCATGGAAGGATGAACAAAACAAACCCTCTCTTTCCTTTTGTAGATGGGTTAAAAGTTCCCCAAGAGAGATCCAGCCCCCTCTCTGTTCACTCCCCTTTATCAAGGACACAGTGATCAATCAAGCCCTGAGCTACGAAAATTCAAAAGACGAGTCCTTCCCATCAGCAACACGAAGCTTCCTTGGGCCCCCCGTGAAGGTGCTGACCACCTGCCAGGGACGGGAGGCACGAGGAGAGCCCACGGGATTTCTCAGATGGAGGTCTCCTGGTACCTGAAATTAAATCCAAATTCCTTTCCAGGCCTGGGGATTCCCCCAGGATGGGAGCTGCCGGTCGGTCTGTCCCTCTGGCCTCAATCTGCTCCTTCAGGCCACACTCCCACCTTGCTGACCTTTCGGTTCCTGTGAACACTCTGAGCTCCCGCCAGCTCTGGGCGCTGGCATTTGCCGCTCCCTCTTTCCAGGATGCTGGGTCCCAAGGCTTTCTGGGGCTGGTTCTTTCCTGCCAATTAGCTTTTATTTCAAACACTGGCTTTCCCTGCAACACGGGCCCGCCTGCTCTCTTGTAACCATATTCTCTCCCATCACCCGGTTTCGTATTCCTCATGTACTAGCCCAACCTGGATATGCTTGTTTATGGTCTGGTCTGCCCCTCCACCCGAGAATACCAATTTCAGAGCCCCCCATCAGTGTCCTGATGCTTTCTCTCTGCTGCCATCCCCCCAGGGCCTGGCACAATTTCTGTGCACAGACCTTATTTGCTAAATGAACATATCGACGGCAGTGCAAGGTTAAGCGAATGGCCCAAGGTACTGAGAAAGGCTTTTAATTCACTAGAAAGACAGACTGAACAGTTTGTCCGTGAAAAAGACTGTGTCAAACGGTAGTGAGGTTTTCAACCTGAGAGAGTCAGGCAGGAGCCAGGTATTGAAAGGGGGACTCAAGATTTCTCATGGTGACTGGACGAGATCACCTGAGAATCTAGAAAATATTTTAATTAAAAAAGGGGGGGAGGATGCAGCGAAATAACCCTTGGAAATATTTTAATTTTCTCAAGTCTTCTCATTACATAATTCACATCATGACCTAGATTTCAAATGTAATTAACTACAGTATATTCCCCGACTCCCACCACTGCAACATATCTGTGGATAAAGTGGAATAACGAGAATATTCCACGAGAGGTAAGTTTAACGCGTCGGAAATAGTGCTGCCCGTAAGCCCTCTGTCTGCCCGGTATCTTCCCAGGCCCTCAACAGAAACTAGTCGTGCATCTGGCACAGACCAGAAGCTTCTCTAGGATAACAGGGATTCTCAGAACAGTCAACCACGAGTGTTTTCCGGGATTTAGCAAAAGCGTTGGAAAGGAAGACATTTCTTACTTGGTGCCCACTGGGTGCCAGGTGGTGAGCACCAGTGTATAAATCATCTCTTCCGATACTCGCAGCAAAACTGAGCAGTGGTTATGCTAATTTTATCTGACTTCTCTGAAGCAACGAAAAGGTAACGTGCAGTAGTGGGAAAGCAAAGGCTGTGAGGACTAACACTCCGTGGGCCGTCTCTAAAGCCGGTTGTGCTTCTTTTCCTTTGACTTGGGAGGTCTCCCCGTGGGCAGCGGGGAGTGCATGCGGGGCAGAGGGGAGAGCTTACAGGAGAGCATAAGAAGAGTAGACAGGATGGGATCTATGCTACTACCAGACAAGAACAAGCATCTGAGAGTGCTGAGTGATTTAATCTTCTGGAATGTTGGGGCGCCTGGGTGGCTCAGTCGGTTAAGCGTCCGACTTCAGCTCGGGTCATGATCTCACAGTCTGTGAGTTCGAGCCCCGTGTCGGGCTCTGTGCTGACAGCTCAGAGCCTGGAGCCTGCTTCCCATTCTGTGTCTCCCTCTCTCTCTGCCCCTCCCCTGCTCATGCTCTGTGTCTCTCTCTGTCTCAAAAATAAATAAAAACATTAAAAATTTTAAAAAAATCTTCTGGAATGTACTGAAGCCTCAGTAAGACAGTTTGAACAACAGAACTGTCATTTCCGCATTCAACCAAAGTTCCGGGCAATCAACAGCCAAGGTTTTTCCTTCATCTTTAAGAGTCAACAACGTCTTCACTTTCACCTTTAAGCAACTCCTTAAGGGCTCGTCGTGATGGTGTCGAATTTCCATCCTTGGCAGATCATCTTGGAAAGCAAGAAAGAGGAAAGAGATTCGGCTTGCGCCTGTCAGTCTATGAAAGGACAGTGATATCTCAAGACTTCCATAAATATTTATTTTCTTGAAATTGCCTGCACATGACACTCTTCAACAAATGTTGACACTCACTTTTGTTCAGATTTACTTATGGTAATTCCTGAGAGGCCTACCTCACGTGGGGTGGAAAGGGTTCAAGGCAGAAAAGACCCAAGGTCAGTCCACATAATGTAAATAAGTTTCCGTGGGTCACATTTACCTGGGGAAAGGAAGGGTCACTGGCCCCATTCTCCCCCCGAAACATAAGAGGACTTTTCGAACATTGCCTCCTCCGGCCTTTCTACGCCTCCTAGCATCCACACACAGCAGCGCTGGGAGTTTCCGTATTTACAAAAGGCTACCAGGATAATGCACAAAATTCTGCAGGAGTCAAGGAAGAAGCTATCTGGGCAAGCCAGGGAGGGCAACGTGGTGGGGAAGGGGTTTGGGGCCAGAAGATTTCAACGATAGTGTTGTTTCTAGGCCTCTGAGAACTCCACGGTATCATGAGGCTGACAAATGCAACCTGTCCCGTAGGAAGTCTGAAGCCAACCCACACAACGTTCTTCTCCAAACGAGACGAGATATCAGGGTGGAAGGACCTTCATGAGGAGCGGCCAGTGTGGGGTGAGTAGAGCATCGTTCCCAGGAGCCCTGGGTGCCCCACTGCAATCGCCTAGCACAGGGCTTTCCAAAGGCAGACGTGCCCACCGGTCCCCCGGAGATCTAGTTCAAAATGCAGACTCGAATGGAAGGGGTCTGAAGAGAGGCCCAAGAGTCTGTGTTTCTAACCAGCTCCCAGGGAAACCGGCCTACCCACCCTCAGCCCTTAGAATGGCAAGGACTCTGTGAGCTCCAAATGCTCATGCCCATTCAGGTTCAGATCCTGATTGCTCTGGCTTTGGGTGGGGGGGGGGGGGCAATTTTCCTCTGGTGTTTGTTTCTTACTATTGCTGGGGCAGTTTGTTTTTAATACCGGGATTTTAACAACTGTGGCAGACGAACTAGAGAGGGATCGGTCCAGCCACAGAGGTAGAATTATCTGTAGAGCAGGGTGGAGGGGCCACGCTGGAATTAACAGAGGATTCAGAGCCAAAAACCCCGGCTTACATCTCTGCTCTGTGATTCCAAACCCCCAAGACAGCCCTGAAACTTGGGAGCCTCAGATAGAAGGCACTGGCTCCATATACTAATTGCAAGGATTAAATCAAACACCCTATGTGGATGCTGAGGATGTTCCCATATTGCCTGGCCCATGGCAAGCCCTCAAATCATGGTAGCTATTCTGGTCCCTAAAAATAAAAAAAATTTAAAAAAAAAAGGCGGCTGTGTGGTATAAATGGGATCTGGAGATGATAATTAGTCAAACACATTTGTTCATGATCCAAAGTACTGTGGTGACTCAACCAGGCAGGGGCTCAAGGAAGAAAGGACAATGGCAGGTAGAAAGGCTCCAGCTCTCTGTGACTGAAGGGGTGTGCGGTGTAAATGCCCCCCTTGGTAGATCCTGAACAGCCAGGTGAGTGCAGCGGTGAGGCCCCGGGGAGGGAAGAGGGAGGAAGAGACACTCAACATGTTTAATCTGCGTGGCTGTGCACAGAAGGCAGCAGTGACCTAAATAAATCCTTCATTAGAGGCAGAAACACACTGGCACAGGCAGTGCTCAGCAGAGCTCTGTGACAGGAGGGCGGACGGGGCCTCTCTTATTACTCGGTGCAGCTGAGTGGAAAAGGGGCCGTGCTAGCAGACAGAAGACGGGAGACAGGCCTCCTCGGTGTACCTGGGTGTGCGCAGCATCAGGCCAGGGGGGACCCAACCTCCTGACAGGGGCCATCTGATTGGGGGGGTGGGGGCGGGCATGGCTGGGCCCCATGGGTGGGGACAGCCATGAATCCCTAACATGTCCCCAGAAAAGACACACAGGGTGTCCGCAGCCAAAGGGCCATCTGCCATCATCCTGTCCCACCATTATCCCGGCAGAAGGGGTCAGTAGGGTAGGGGGAGCATGCGGACCCCAAGGTCAAGCACGCAGGGGGCTAAACTGAATTGGAAATCCAGGTCTCCGGACTCCTACCCCACTGGATCCCAGAGACATGGAAATCGAGGCTTGTCTCGTGCTGGGGCAGCGAACGTTAGAATAATTTGCTGCTGAAATACACATGAGCACAGCAAAGGACATCCTTCCCCTAGACGAGCAAGGCGGAGGGAGGATTTATCTCATTTCTTGAGCCAGCCTGTAGACAGACGGCGTCTCTGTCTCCCCTCAAAATCCCCACGTTGAAGCCTTCAGCCACGATGGGATGGCATTTGGAGGTGGGGATTCTGGGAGAGAATGAGGTTTCGATGAGGTCATAAGGAAAAGGACCCAAGATGGGGATAGTGACGGGGTAAGAAGGGAGACCGAAGGGGTCTCTGTGCCAAGTGAGGATGCAGCCTGCAAGCCAGGAAGAGAGCTCTCCGCAGGGGCTGAGCCTGGGGACATCCTGGTCTTGAACTTGGCAGATGCCAGAACTGTGGAAACGTTTGTTGGTGTTTTAGCGGGTCGTGTGTGGTACTTAGTTACAGCTGCCTGAGCCCACCGACACACAGCCCTTACCGGTAAAAGCAAAGACAAGTGGGCTTCCTGGGACTGCTGTGTATTTCCTGGGGTAACAGGTGACATCAAGGGGCAAAGCTGGCTGGACAGTGGGGACTGCAGCCAGCACCCGTGGATGTGATCTGTCTTAAAGAGGCAGCAGCTGCCGAATCCCCGGATGCTGGAGAGGAAGGACCCGTGTGACCTGATCTTTGAGGTTTCCAAGATTCAACTGTGAATATTTCCGTGAAGGCTCCTGATTTTCATGAACGTCACAAACAGATATTAGTTGTCAAGTGTGGTGAAGGTCGGGAGGTGGGGAGGCTGATGGGCGAGGCTGCGGAGACTGATGCCTGAGGTCCAGACTCTGCCCAGAGGTGATCACTTGGGCAAGGCACCCACAGTGTTTCTAAAAGTGTCCTGAGTTACTGGGGATATAGAAAGAATCTAGCCGCTGTCCTCAAAGCACCCTGCAGAGGAGAAGACAAGCATGGAAGGGAAGTGATCACCACATTCAGTGTGAGCGTAGATGCAGCCACAGTTACACGACAGCCCAGAGGCAACGCTGAGCTGGAACGAGGGCAGGGACAGCCCGGTAGGAGCCCTCGGAAAAGGCAGCCAATGTCCAGGCACCATCTGGGAAGAGACCTGGGGTCCGTTTCTGCACTGGGGCTGCTTCGGAGCTGCAGCCTGTGGGACACGGTGGTAAGGCTGCCCCAGCCGGCAGGCGTGGGGTCCGGAGAGGCGGCAGGCTCAGGGATTTAGAAAGACGGGGAGGGGGAAAAGAGCCTTGGCAATGGAAGGCAGCATCAGGTCCTGAGCCTGAATCCCAGCAGCACCATGCACCCGCTCCAAGTGGGGGCGGGTTAACGGAAAATCTTGGAAACTACCGCGCACGTTTGGCCCAAGAGTCCATCTTTCCTTTTGAACATGCCTGTTCTTGGTTTCACACGATCGTTTAAAAACAGACATTGAAGTGAGCACTTGGCATTGACAGGCACCGTGAAACTCACCAGCGGGTCAATGAGGAAGCTGGTCCTGCCTGAGAGGAGCTGAGGGGAAGCAGGCATGTGGACCATTAAAGTGGGGGGGGGGGGGGGGGCGTGGCTGGTTTGGATTTTATACCGGCCGTATTTCCTCCTGTCCTGAATTAAAGTGTTGCTCTTCACGTGATGGCACCGACTAAAGCAACAGCTTGTAGTGTTTTCCCCCACCACACACATTCCCACACGTGACCGTGATTTCCTTCTACCCCTCGCTTGAAACAACTTGAAAAACACTATTCAAGTTGACTAATCCTCTACTCTGAAGCTTTGGGTTCTACGAAACGAGCCAGTATTTCATCTGCCTCTGACGGAAGCATTACGTTCTGTATAAGGAGTTTACTTAAACTGGGAGTTCCTGTCTTATTTTCTCTCTCCCGGAGTGCCCCTGAATGTAGCCAGAACACCTAGACCCTGCCTTTGACCCAACCGTCTCTGTGATCTCTTCTTATCTCGTTTCAGTACCTTCAGATGAAACATCCTACTACACGTTAAGTTAAATCTATCACCACCCTGATGATTCTCTCTGAACGTTGATGCCAAAATGATTTCTATTTTATACTCTTAATATAGTATTTACTTGTTAGGTCTTACAGTATTTGAAACAACCGGGCATCAGGGGAGGACATTCAGAGATCATCGCGACGCGGGAGGCTGGTGGTTCAGAGAGCGGGTTTGAGTCCTGGCTCATCCCTGACTCCCACTGGGTGACCAACAGCGAGTGATGTGGCTGTGTGTGCCTCATGTCCTCCCCTGAAATGTTGGGGTGGTGAGAGCGCCCACTCTGCAGATTGCCATGAGGACAAAAGGGCACGTTACTACATGAAGTGTAGCTTGTGTGTTCGTGTGTGTGCGCACCTGTGTGACAGCTCCAATGAGGAACTGAATTTTCAAGACTTCCTGCTAGTCTCACACGCCTTCAAGGCCATTAACGCATTAATGAAGGCAACCCACACCTTGAGGCCCTGCAACCTGCTAGCCCATAGGATGCTTCCGCGACAGGAGTCTCGATAGGCATCGAAACAACAAAACTGACGGACCCCACGCTGCCTTTCGACTTTGACAACCACCTTCACTTCCCCCACCAACTGGTCTGAACATGCAGACCGGGCTGTGGACTCCAGACTGGCACCCAACTTAAACCAGCAGGCTCATTAGCATCCAATGTACCCCGGAGAAGGAATAGGTTTGACAAGGAACAATAGTTCAAATTAAATGAGGCTTGAAGATCGTGCTGAGATTTCTGGTTTGGCTTTCCATCATTTGTCTTCAAATGCTGAGAGTCATAAAGACTAAGACATTGAATAATGTTGAGTCACTAAACCGGATTCCAAGAGGATTGCCTCTTACCATGACTATCTTCCTTCTTCCCTCAGACACAACCCAGGAGCCTAGGTCATCCACTCAGGACACAGATGCCAGGCCTCCTGTGTGCTGGTCCTCTCGCTGGCATTGCCCAGGGACACGGGAAGATGTGTCCTCTCAGCCCCAAGGGGGCTCACTGTGTAGGGGGCAAGACAGGGAGACAAGCACTTCCAGCCCAATGAGATGTGGGAGGCTATGGGAGGGACACTATTTTAGCAACTTAAAAACCATCCAAGAAGAGGGTAGTTTGGGACATGCTTCATGGAAAACACCCCTGAGAAATATTCCGAGGTCTGGTGAGGACAAAAACCAAGTTCAATGTTTTTTTTTTTTTTTTCTTGAGAGGGAGAAAGAGTGCAAACAGGGGAGGGGCAGAGGGAGGAGAGGGAGAGAGAATCTCAAGCAGGTTTCATGCTGAGTACGAGTGTGAGACAGGTCTTGATCTCCTGATCTCACCACCCTGGGACCAAGACCCGAGCCAGACTCAAGAGTCAGATGCTTAACCGACTGAGCCACCCAGACACCCTCAAGTTCAATGCTTTTAACTGAGGTTCAGTGTAAAGCAATAACAAGGAAATAGAGAAATGAATGCAGGGGTGAGGGAAGATCAAAGCAAGGGAGTTCAGATCTACCAGGATTTAGACCCTGCCTTAGGTATTTGCCCGTGGAAAAGTCACTTTCCTCTCTGGGCCTCAGTTTCCCCACCCAAAGACAGAAATCTTTTCTTATCATCTTGAGTGGCTACAAGAATTAAATGAGAGGGGCGCCTGGATGGCTCAGGCGGTTAAGGGTCCGACTCTGGATCAGGTCATGATCTTGTGGCTCATGGGTTCCAGCCCCGCGTCGGGCTCTGTGCTGACAGCCCGGAGCCTGGAGCCTACTTCCGATTCTGTGTCTCCTTCTCTCTCTGCCCCTCCCCTGCTTGCACTCTGTCTCTCTCACTCTCTCGAAAACCAATAAACATGAACAACAAAAAAAAATTTTTTTGGAAGAATTAAATGAGGTATTGCAGGGGACAACAACAACAACAGCAGCAACCCTGGCCCACCTGTACAGGACAGGTGGATCCTTCCTACACAATCATATTTGCTTAGTCAACGGTGCTTGATGACATCGGCCTGAAGAGAAGCACAAAGGAACGATAATCACAACAATTTCGGTTTTATAACAACGGGTCTGCTTACATAACTGTCACTAGTAATGAGAGAACCACACCCTTCCCAAAGTTGGCAATAAGAAAAAAGCACTCTTGGGTGCAAACAGGAAATTCTGCTGTGTTGATAGCCAGGCAGAGAGATACAGATGACAAGAAAAAAGCAGAATTAAAAGCCTAAAGTGGCTCTTAATCTAATGTTTTTAAAGGACAGCCATTATGAGATAATTAGCCTTTGTGCCATCTTTAGGGAAGGACCATAAAGCACCATTCAAGTAAGAAAAGGCAGCAGGTGAAGCCAATTCTCAACACATGGGGTCGTGGAAATCAGCGGGGCCCGGTGGCCTGTGTCACCAGGATCCTCACGAATGGCTCCCTGCCAACCTACAGCCCTTCTGCCACTTTTGCTGAAATTGACGGTGAAGGAGGGGTAGCTGGGGATCAGCAACGGAGAAGGAATAGCTGGGGATCAGCCGCGGAGAAGGGGTCGCCGGGGATCAGCAGCCAGCAAGGCAGGCCCCACCCCTCAAGACTGAAAGTGTAAAGAGGTCCCCGGACCAAGGCTGGGAGAGGCTGGGGAGGCTCGTGGGCACACAGCTGTTACCGGAGCTCTACAAAGGACAGGCCACTGGGTGGAGGTGACTCTACCCAGGGAACATCTTCTTGGGACAAAGGAGAGCTGCCCATCTAAGCTCGAGAAATCTGAACGCAAACATCAGCCTCCTCTCCAAGAAACAGAAATATCTCTATTTATAATAATGGCACTTTCGGGGCACCTGGGTGGCTCTGTTGCTTAAGCGTCCGACTGCAGCTCAGGTCATGATTTCACGGTTCGTGAGCTGGAGCCCCGCGTGGGGCTCTGTGCTGTCATCGCAGAGCCCGCTTCCGATCCTCTGGCCGCCTTTCTCTCTGCCCCTCTCCCGCTCACGATCTCTCTCAAAAATAAGTGAGCTTAAAAAAAATATATGTTTATAATAATGACACTTTCACTTCTCAACTCCACCGGAAACCCTCCCACACCCCTTCTCACCATGCAGGTCCCCACGTTCTTCAGCAATCCCGCATCGATCTCCTGGACCAGGCACGGGGGGTGCACAGCTCTAGAAGCGGTGGTTTGCCCCGCTCTCCAGGGAAGCTGTTTCCTGAGGGATGCGGCCGAAACAGCAAGTGATGACACTAATGTCACCTGTGTGGGAAGGCACACTCCAGGACAACTGCACAGGCAGGGCCATGCTAAGGTAAGGGAGACGAACACCCCCTCCCCAGGCAGCCCCTCCTCCCTTGGCTGCTCGTCCCAAGTGGGCTGGTGGCAGGCCTCGGTTCACGAAAGTCTCCCAGAGACCTAGAACGACAGAACACCTGCTGTCTCAAACGGTGCACATCACAAGCGAGAAGGGAAGAGAAAATGCACAATGCATGGGCGGTTCTCAAAGCTCTGGGCCAGATGTGACACGCGTCACTTGGCCTCACTGTCCTTGTGCACAGCAAGTCACACGGCCACGCCCACCTTCCAATAGGAAAAGTGCAACCCTCGTGTGTGTCCACGGGGCTACCACACGCACATTTATTCATCACGCAGGGGGGGCAGCGGACGGCGAGGGCATCCAGGACAAGCCTGTGACACGGCCCGTAACTGGGGAGGATGGGGAGAGGGCAGCCGGGCACAAGACTGCACAGGGCAGAATTCTTGTCCACATTCCTGATTTATCTGGGGGAACACGGGGTGGTGGTGCTATGGTCTGAATATGAGGCATTGGACGGAACAGCAAACAGCGAGCGTGAGGCTTGAAAGATGGGAACGTGGACGCCATGCTGCGGGGACTTGAATTTCATTCCTTTTACTATATAAAAAAAACAAAACGGCCAAGGGAAAGCTAGCCTCTGATCACCCACTATGCACGTGAAACATCCTGTACGAATCACCACATTTAATCCCGACAACCCTAAAACAGAGGGTACTGGGGTCTTGCATTATTTCTTAGGTGCCACCTGCCTGCCAGGCACTGGTTCAGGCTGGTTCCAGGTTTGGGGGCTCTAGACAACACCTCCGTCCTCCTACAGTTTCACCTACTGAAACAGATGAAACATTAAGTAAATAAGTGTATAAACACGCATAATTAAAAATCACGAACAATATGTGACTTCTGGAGAGACTACCTTGCCCAGGGGGATGCCGCCATGAAGCGAGGCGGCCGGGCACGGACCTCCCCCTGTGTTTCAGAGTCCTGCACTTAAACGCTGATACTGTAAATAATGGGGCTCCTTGGGATGTTCTGCATCGGGGGACAGGGCAGGGACCCGATTATGTTTTTGCGAAGTCTGCTTGGGTCCGGGGGAGAGCTTAACATAAATACTGCAGATTGCAAATAGCCGTAAAAGTGATGGAGCTGGGGAGGCAAATAAAAGTGAAACCAGAAGAATACAAGATGTGTGTTTCAGCTGAAGACAGCAATAAAAGAGACAGGACGCGGAACAGGATCAATTCCCGGCTACAATGTACAAACATGAGCGTAATAGTTGCTCAAAGGCAACAGGGACCAATTCAGGGTTACGTAGTTGATGAACTGTCCCTTCCCACTGTTTCAAATGTCTGTGTGCCTCCATTTCCTCTTCTGTGATTCTGGCCCGTGGCATGTGACCAAGTTTTTGGCGAATGGGACCTATAGGGGAATCCTGCACAGGCTTTTGAGAAAGATTTCCTTCTCCAATGAAAAGAAGAGAGTCCCCCCACCTTGTTCTTTTTGTAAGAGCAGAACACTGAGACAGGCCACCCTGGGGAAAACATCATGGCCCTCTCACCAGCTGGGGGGGGGGGGGTGGTCAGCCGGAAGGAGGAGGCAGACTGAAGGTGAAATACTATCCTTACGGACATTCCTGATCTGCTTTTCAAACAAAATAGCCTTACCAGCAAGAAAAGCTAACCGGGGCCACTCAGTACTGCATTATAGACATTTGGTCTGTACCAGGCTCTCAAATAGGTGTTTTACATGCATCATATAACGCGACTCTCACCTCAAAAGTCCATGAGAAGCATAAACCCAGTGAACAGGTAAGGCAACTATATATAAGGTTTGGAAAAACAAAATCATTTCCCCCAAGTCAAATAATATACTCCTTTCTGGGGCAAAGGGTACCCTTTTGTGCCCAGAGTCACTATGAACTCTAGACTGGCCTGGCCCCAAGAATGCTTTCCCCTTGAGAAAGACTGAGGAGGATGGGTCCATCCCCCATGGAAATGGTGGGTTCCTATGATGTGTGTAGATGGGGCTTAGAGACCAGGGAGGTGTAACCATTTCATAGGGAATAATCAGGCAGAAGAGATGCCCCCTGAAACCCTCTTTACTAAGGGCTGATATTTAATGAAAGGAGATTTAAAGCCAACTCAAGAGTAACAAACTCCCTTGCAGCCAGAGGAAGACGACGAGGGGACCGTGGCCGGTCCCTCCACCAGACAGCACTGGGTCCCCCTGTCTTCAGTCTGTACCTGTGATTTTGTGCTGTCACTGAACTGGAGAGAGGCCCCAGCTTCACCTTTTATATCCCATTCTCCGTTCTTTCCAGGACCACCATTACAGCTGTGTGTCTTTCCCTCAAGGCCATGGACATTCAGTTGGGGTCCTGAGAAGCTTCGGGGAAGGGAGTGGAGGTGGCATTGACTGAAATGACAGCACTGGGATTTAGTCCGGAGCTTCCGAAGACTGCCCCCGTTACAACAGGTCACGGCCTTCCACGTTCTTCAAACTCTGCTGTCTGCTTTTAATGGTTTCTCCGTCCAGGCTGCTTCTCTAAGTTCCTTTCTCTCCCCCTCCCTCTTACCCAGGTTCCCCTCCTCTACTCGGTTCCTGCCCTCACATCTCCTTCCTTACCTTCTCTGCATTGCTGCTTCTAATCCCTTGGCCCGGAAAATGAAATAATAAGGTTGGTTTAAATTCTATAAATGAACACTCGAGAAACAAAGAGCAAGAGACTCAGACAGTCTCCCCAGAAAACGACGCATGAGATCAGTCCTGGTCCCTGACATTCTAGATAGAGCCTGTTTCGCTTCCTTCTGTCGCCTTAATAATGGTATCTTTTTTGGTAACGTTAACTGTGAGTCAGGCACTGTGGGATGCTTGCCTTGCTTGTTTGGTTTAATGTGCACTAAGCGATCCTGTGCTGCAATTGTAATTATGCCCATTTTGCAGATGCGGAGACGGAGGCTTAGCGATGAGAAGGAACTGGCCTCTCCTGCTGCTCTGCGGCCAAGAAGCACCCGTTGCTTTGTGGCTGAGAAGCAGCAAGGTGGATTCTAACTAGATCCCTGGCTGGGTAAGCCTGGGTACTGACTGTTGTGCTGTTTCGCCTATTTTCTGGCCCACGCTGCAGGTAAATAAACACTGCTAGTGAGCAGCTCAGGTTAAATGAAGAGTTAGTAATGTTCTATGAAACAGAAACTAATGACCTGGCCATGGGCAGTATTGCACTACTGAGAAAACCATAAAACTGCTTTGGAAAGTCCACGGCAACGGAAGCCTTGTTAATTTCGCTCCCCACCAGGTTATCACCTAAAATGGAAACACAGCATTTTCACTGCCAACCTCAGAGCAACCTACTCCAGCAGTCTTCAGGGAGCTTTCTGACTCAGTTTATCACCTGAGGTCATCTGCTAGGAGGAGCGAGTCTGGAAGACCCTGTAACAGTTTTATTAGCTTTGGGTTCGGCGGAAGGGGGAGCAGTGGCAGGCGCGGGTTTTCAAAGCCCAAAGTTTCCTTCAGTGGCCTCAGCGGAGCCCTCGTTTGGACCTTGTCTTTGCAACCCCAGCCCTACGGGAATGTGCTCGGTGCAATATTTGACTGTATCCTGGTGGCCTCACGGGGTTGAAACCCTGTCTTCCAGAAGTTGTTGGGAATAATCTGGTGCACGCTGTCACCACTTGGGAGAGAATCTGTCTCACTTATTAAATGCACTGAGAGATCTGGTTAGAGCCACAATTCTTTGGCTTCTGTGAGCAAACAAACAAACTTGCCTTGGATTGAGCCGCGGCTTAGCTCACCAGAGAAAACAACCCCTCCTTTTCTCCTTGGACCACACCCCGGTCCAAGGTCAAGATTATATCACCTTCAATATTACTGTTCTCCCCTCTCTAACTTCTTAGGATTCTAGGACTTTCACCAAAATAATCTCTCAGAACAGTCCCCACGAGAATAGGAACACTTAATAAAATACAGTTCTCCCAGTCAAATTTATATTTCATAAAACAATGGATAATTTTTTAATACTTAGTATCTGGGATACACCTGTACCAAAACATGACAGGTTGCTCAAATTGAAATTTAACTGGATGTCCTATATTTTTACTTGTAAGCTCTGGCAACTCTACACAAGAAGAATATATGTTTTCTGGAGATTTTGCTAGGCATTTTCTAATGGCAATCTCCTGTAATTCTCATTAGAACGTTAACAAAACAGAGGCCCAGAAAACTGTATTTCTCAGGATGACGGTCGGTGAGGGGACATCAGCCATTCAAACAGATGTGACTTCAAAAGCCACGTGCTCTCCACCACAACAGTAATTCCAAAATCGAACCCCAGAAATCTGTCACTGTCACCTTCTCCCTCCTTCCGATCCTGGACGCTGGGGAAAAAATACCTGGTGTAAGACATAATTTAAATAAAGTGCCAGCAAGTTTTCCGAAGGAGACGCCCAGTCCGTGCTCACTCCTCGCCCCTCAAGTATTTATTTTTCTGAGCACAGCAAGGCAAGCATGCTTTTCATTTCAGCTGCTTCCGCAATCACCTTTCTCCCGCTGTATTTAACTGCTGATACAGGACTCTGATTGACTCTCCTAAACTAAGGAGTGGAGACATTTACACGAAACAGCTTACTGCGCGTGTACCTAATCGGCAGGAATTCTAGGGGAAATTCAACAAGACACAAAATGCATCTCGGAAAGTGCTGAAATGGAAGTTCTTGACAAATAAAAGGAGATGCGAATGTTTTAAATCTAAATATATTTCTTCCTTTAAAGAAAATGCGGGCTCCTCGGTCCTCCAGGGATTTAAGGAGTCTCCACCTTGGGCCATCTGCTCACTGCAGGTGGGGAATCATGGCTGCAAATCTGGGATCTGCCTCCCTCGTTCTGGGGATCTAAGAAAAGTTGCCTCAATTCCAGACCTCAGTTTCCTTAAATATAAAAAAAAAAAAAAAAAAAAAAAAAAAAGAAGATGCTAAGAGCTCTCCGGCTCTCTGGCTCCCTTGAAGGGCTGGGTGCAGGAAAAACAACAACAACCAAAAAACAAAAAACAAAGGAGAATATGGGTATTATCACTCAACATAGAAGTAAGGAATTATCAGTGTCATCATTTTCTTTTTTTTCCCCATTTTTTTATTCTTTTTAAATCTTTTTTTCATTCTTTGCATGCCAGAATGCTTTGGAACAGCCCAGATCTGCTCAGCAAAGGGTTCCTGTTAACCCGCTATTCACCTGGGGTGACCACATTAGGAATCCCTAACTTGGACAAATGACTCAAGGAGGGCTTGGGGGTCTATACAAAGGGTGACTCCGTTTTACCATCCTTCTTTGGCTTTTCTCTCCATGCCTCTCTCTCTTTCCTTAAATATTTCTTCCCCAAGAAGCCTTCCCTAGTTCCCCCCGGAAAGAAATGTTGCCTCTTGTTTCTTTTCTGAGCAACCACTTGGAACCAGTAACACTGTTCTAGGAGCTGGTGGGAGAAACATGCCTGCATGCCAGATGTCTGCCCCCCTGGGGCACATGTTCTGATGGGGAGTCACAGAATAAAGCAAGAGAGCCTGAGAAGTTAACACGATGACTCCAGATAAACATCATTGCTACAAAATCATGCTATGAGAGAAAAGGACTGCAATGAAAGAAATCAACACATTGATTGGAGGGAGGTATTCTCCAGGAAAGGTGTGTCAAGGACCCAGGCAAAGCCCCAAGCACTATGCATTTACCCCTCCTGTGTAAAAACATGCTAATTGATCTGACTGTCATACTCACTCTAAGTTCCTTAAGAGTAAGATCTATTTTTTAATCTTCTACACTGCAGTCAACATCAAAGCCCAGGGTAAATTTGGCAGAGTGCGTATCAGAGTTTCAAAGGGCACAAGTACCTTTCACACATAGAAACAGTTTTTAGAATACCTCATTTGGGGGGCACCTGAGTGGCTCAGTTCAGCGCGCAGAGCCTGCCTCTTTTCTTCTGTTCCCTTCTCTCTCTCCCTTCCCGGCTCATGCTCTCTCTCTGCTTCCTCTGTTCCCTTTTCTCTCTCTGCCCCTCCCTTGCCCATGCTCTCTCGCTCAAAAATAAACATGAAACAAAATTAAAATACTTCGTTTTTGTGATACAAAATGAACTTTCAGAAGGATACAAAATGTCATTGCTAGGTAAAGAAATTAAAGGTTCAAAAAAATCTTCACTGATGGTGGGGTCCTGGCTTCAACCAGGCAGAGAAGCAGAGACAGAAAGGGTTCCTAGCACAGATCAGATGCTTGATTACAAAGGTACTGAATGCCGGAGTTCCAAGTGCCAAACCTCGATAGTTAAGGCGGACGTCCCACAATGCTTGCTCACTTTAGTTACCTACTCTTCTGTGATCATTTATTAATGTCTTCCACGCTGGTCTCCAATTTCCTTGAGGACTAGTCCTTGATGGGTTTTGTTCATTAATGGATTCCAGCACTTACTCCAGTGTCCGGCACCCGATAGACACTCAACAAATGGACTCAATAGTCGATTTCATTAAAATTAACAGTATAGTCTGGGGCGCCTGGGTGGCTCAATTGGTTAAGCGTCTGACTTCTGCTCAGGTCACGATCTTAAATTCCGGCCCCAAGTCAGGCTCTGTGCTGACAGCTCAGACCCTGGAGCCTGCTTCGGATTCTGTGTCTCCCAATCTCTATCTGCCCCTCCCCTGCTCTCTCTCTCTCTCTCTCTCTCTCTCAAAAATAAACATTATTATTATTATTTTTTAAAGAGTACAGTCTGTTTTCAGGGGTTTACCTGCAACAGCAACTCCTAGAATACGATCAAGGGTCTAAACTCCCACACCAACAATCTTTTATGTCAGATTATGACATTTCACTTTGATTACACTGAGTCAAGAGACTGAACTTTGAGATCCCTGGTTCCTGGCCTAAGGTATTAGCCTAGCACTCTGGCTTTTCATATGGCCTTCTCCTGATTTCTCCTTAGCATATCACTATCCAAAGGAGGACAGATTATCATCCATCTTGCTTTAATCTGTCCTGTCCCCTGGAAGGTAAGTACAAGGTCAAGAATTTCCACCTGTGTTATTCCCTCCTGTGCCACCAGTGAGTAGTGCAATCCTCGGTCCATGGCTGGAAGTCAGTACACATGTGTTAAAGGTCTAAATGTGATCGTTGTAACTGCCTCTTAGGACAGGGAACAGGAACCGCCAAGCAAACGCTCCTTGAACATGAAGGGTAACTCACTGGAATGCTGTCTACACAGCACGCCCAATAACACCTTTGCTTCAACATTCTGGGTAACTGATTTTACATAGTCTCATATTCCAACCGATTTCTTCTCTCTCCCCAGAAACCAGAGGCCATACTCTGGAAGCCTGTGTGACAGATATATAAAGTCTACTTACAGAAGTGCTCTGTTTGGCCCACATGGTATTATTTTTTAAAAAATCGACTCAACTGCTGGTACTTAAAACTCAGTAGATTCTTTGCAAAATGGTGAGCTTACAGCTCTTGGAAAAAAAAAAATCAGATGTGGCTGGACAGGGCCAGAGGTCCTGGCCACCCCGATGTTGGGGCTGAGCTCCAGTGCCCAAACCCCACACTTCTCAACCAGGCACCGGCTAAGGCCTGTTTCACTCAGGCTGGTACTGGCCTGGCCTCGGAAGGCATTTGAATGTACGACCCCTGCTGGAAAGCTACCAAAAAGCAGGCAACATGGAGGGAAAAAAAAAAAAAAAAAAAAAGAAAAGATGCCAACTGGGATCTATTTCCATTATGTTCAAGCTATTCTTCGCAAGAATAACGTATTCATTTTTCCAGAACTCTGGTGGTACCACATAACCATTGACAAACTATGGCCCAGTAAATATTATTCTAACGGCCTGAAAAAGCTATGAGCTTAATTCCCTGTGGGGAGAGGAAGCTGAGAAAGCTTCATGCCGGAGGCAGGCCTGAAGACGGATCGTGAGAGGCTGCACAAGAGCTGGTTACAATTCCGGCTAACTCAGAAAAAGGAGCTTCCTTGAAGACTAAGGGTTACCTCCAGGAATTGATGAGAAGCTGAGAAGCTAAAAAGCCAGGCTTGGAAAAAGAGAAGGAAGGAAACCTGGGTGCCAGGGAACATGTCAGGGTCATGCCATGGGAACAGCACCTCTGGGAAATCCTGAAATCTCCCGCTGCTGCTGACGCCACTTGATTCATGACTCACGGTGGTAAATGAACACTTAGCTGTCCTGACGTCCCTTAGCAAGTCCCTCAAGATGCCAGGTCCCAGGTGGGATCCTCCAATCGAGCCTCCGTTCAGGGCCCAGAGAGATGGACAAGGAGAAAGAGCGCCCCACCTCCCACTGAAAAGTCCCTCCAGGGACACCTTCCAAAATGCAAAAGTCCACTGTGGGGTAGGAGGATCTTAGGTGGTGATGGGAGGGATGGGGCAATATGATCAGTGCAGCGGCACAGAATGAGAACAGACAGACCCGAACTCCAATCTGGAATCTTCTGTACCTTCAAGAAAACCAGTTAACTTTTCTTCTGATCTACACATTCCAAATCTCTAAAATAGAAATCATGCCATCTGTCTGTGCACAACACAGGGTTGCTGTGGAGATTCCGTCCAATCGTTCATTCAAAACTACTTGTTGAGCCATTTATTAAGTGACCAGGCACTTAGCTAGGTCCTGGGGCCAAATCTGGAACACCCACAATGCAACAGAGACCCAGTGCTTTATGCTGATGACAGATTTAGACAAGGGAGCCCAGCTCCGGTCCTGAAATTGATCATGTATTACTCTGCCCCAACTGATGCACTCATCTGCAACTCTTCTCCTTTTCTGATTAATCAATTTCAGCTCCCTTCCTCGAAATATACATACATACATACATATGTTAAGATACAAAATCCATTAAGTTAACTCTTAAAAAATACTCTACAAAATTTAACTCTGATCCTGAAAACAAGAGACTAACGGCTCTGAGGAGCAGGGAGGCCTGGTGCTGACCAATTTTAGGTGATCACAAGGAGATACCAGCCCATTATATGAAATCCTCTCCCCCATTTAACCTTTAGCATATGTAATTGACACAGACATCAGCAATCTGTAATTAACATTAAAACAGACCAAATGAAATTTGCAGGAAATACATGGTAAGTAGCCCTGAACATTTTTCACCCTTGTTTCACAATTGCCAAATGCTCTGCACATACGTTTTCTCACTTTCTCATAAAAAATCTTTCAGCCTCTTATTTTTCAGAGGAAGAATTCAAGGCTCCGAGGGAAAGCTAATTTGCTTAGGGCCTGGGGCAAGAGGCGGCCTGCAAATCCCACTAGCACACTCACCACTCTCCCCACTTAGAAAAGGGCAGCTTCGGTAGGAAGCACTGGTTCATTGGTGGAGTCCAAAGAAGATACACCAAAATCACGGAGGACAACTTGGTCTATTCCAACGCCCACTGAAAAGTTACTGCATTTGCTACATAGCAGCTAGAGCATTACAACTCTCCAGCTTTGTCTTCACCCCTCCAAGACTGTCTCTCAGAACAGGGATCCTGGCTTAGAGACATGCCCCGGAGCCTGCTGTCTGAGCCCTGACCCTGGGACAGGCTCACCTACAGGATATCACCTACAGGATATCAATACATTGTAGTGTTCTTCTCTCCAGTCTCTAGGCTCAACAGAGAGAACACGACTCACGACTCAGTACTCAAGGTGGGTGTGTGTTACCCTGGGTAGATGCCCTGGCAGGGGAAAGGCAGTGTGCACGGATCAAGCAATTCTACATCAGCCCGTCCGTACTTCTAGCCCCTTCCGGTCACTATCAGGTGGTAATTCAAGGTAAGAAAAGCTTCCACATTGCTTTTCCCTTCAAAGAGCTCTCTCGGGGCTTTTCCAGTAAGGAACTTTCTTCTTTTGACAACGAAAGCACAAGCCTCAACTGTATTGGGGAGTCCAAGCAAAGGGTTCCTAAGCATCTACACAGAGCAAAGCACTGCTTTGGACTGGAGGACTTGTGTGTGGCTTTATACTAGGGGTACCAACAACAGAGCTACGAGCCCTGGGATTTTCCCAATCCCATTTGCAAGTTCAAGGTACCACTTTCTCACCAGCTTCCCAAGCAAAAAAACAAAACAAAACAAAACAAAAAAACCAAACCTCCCATTTTAAAGCTACAGTGCACCATACACCAGGCAGCTTGGGCCAATCCTCACTCAATGCTGCTGTCCTAATTAACTGCGAGGACTTAGGAATGCTTAGTCACGAAGTTGTGAATCCCAGATCCCCATCAACACGGGCTGAGAGTTAGAGGGACCCACTGGAGCCCAGAAAGGCTCCTTGAGAAGCTGATCCTTCTCTTCTAGTTCTGGGGAAAACCTTATGTAACACAATGGTCCATTTGAACATGTTACTTCTGCAATCTTATGGAAGTAAAAGGATGTAAGCCCTGGAAATGCAAAGAATAACGCGAGGATTTGCAGTTGAAGCGTCCATCTCCCGGAATTTCACGAGGTCAGGCTTTTCTAGCTGCACCCAATCTTGCTGAAAACAAGAGTATTTCCAAACGCCAAAGGATGGGCTTTCTAAACACAGGGAGACAGAAGAAGTTAGGTTATGTCCCTTCCTCCCCCACCCCTTTTTAAGACGGAATTCCTGGAATTAACCCTTGAGTGGAAGTTGGTAATTGCCTTTCAATGAAATTAGGTGAGATGTGGCTGCAAAGCGAGAACGCAAGAGTTAGGACCCAAAGGATCCTGCGTGCGCCCGGGCTGCAGCCACGAAAGCCAGCCAAACGACGGCGCCCGGACGCAAGGGACTCCTACCGGGACCGGCTCCCGTGGCGGGCGGCGGGCGGCGCAGCCGAGCCGGTGGTGCCCGGGTTCCGAGAGCTCTGGCTGCGGGAGGAGGAGCGGATACTCTCCATCCTCACTTGGCTGTTCCTCGCGGCTGCTCCCTGCCAGCAGGGTACCGCTTCTGGGAGCGCAGTGCGAAGAGAATGGATTTGGAGTCGCCTCCCCAGAATCCCCCCAAAAGCACCTTCCTGCAAGTAGTGGCTAAAAATAGCCGGCGGATAACGCTGGGGGAGGAGCGAGACGCGCGCAAGGCAAGGCGAAGCGAGGCAAGGCTACGTCTTGTCCTGCACAGTGGAGGGCGGAGGAGAGATGCAACCCAGCTCCCGAGAGAGGGGCCTGGGTACACGAAGAAGCGGGGACGCCCGCCAGCGAAGGGGGTGAAATGGAAGACGCACAGCGCCGGCAAACAACCGCGCAGCCAAGCGCACCCCCCACCCCGAGCCTTGCAACCCCGCTCCAGCTCCCGCCCGCTTCTCCATCCTATGCCCGGCTCTGGAAGCCGGCCCTCCGGCTCCCGGGACAGGCTGGGGCCAGAAGGGGGAGCAGCGCGCAGTCCGCCGGCTGGCTCAGAGAGCGCACCTGGAGATGTCAGGCTCGCCTAGTTGTGCCCCCGGTTCCGAGAGGGGGTCTTGTGCGCTCCCATCGCGGGTGGGCGCCCCGCCTCCCCCCACCCTCATCTGCCTCCACCACCCAAGGTGGTGCTCGAAATAGAAACAGAAGCAGAAAAAAATCGGTGAAAAGTACTATGAAAAAGCAGGACGGTGTAGAACTGGCATTCGGGAAAGAGATTACCTATGGTCCATCGCCTTAATCTCTCTCCGCCGGAACATCCCCGCCCCTTGGGAGATGTCCCGTGTCTCCTCCACTCCATCCAAATGCAAAGGCAAGGCAGACCTAGGTTTCCCCACCCGGGGTGCTCTCTCCACCGACTGACTTTTGCTGACTGTATCCCTGCCCCAGTTCCCGGCCAGAGTGGTACCCGGGCTTTGCTGCGCGCTGCGCTCCGGCCGCCCCGAGCCGTCCCAGGGAGATGCGCTGGGCAGGAACTAGCTCCCTGGCTCTGCTGGGGGAGGATCCAATCCACAGAGTCAAAAAGCCGAAAACCTGTCCATAAGGGGGAAAAAAAAAAGTCCCTCGGGATTTGCAGAGCTGAGAGGGCAAGGCAGGAGGTGAGAAGGATGAGAAAACCCCGGATCTCTCCTTCCCTGTTCCCCCAAATCCACTCCACTTGCTCCAGCCTCGACTCACCTTGGGCTCTGCTCTCGCCCTTAATCCGGGACGCCGGTGAGGGCACCCCGACGGCCCCAAGTCTTGCCACTCCCCAGCCTGGGAGGCCCCCGCCACAGGCGCGCGGCACTCACCTGAGCTGCGCCGCGGTCCAGCCGGTCCGGCGCCCGAAGTCGGCTCTCGGGCTGGGCCATGGGCAGCGCCGCGGAGCACCGGCGGCCGGCGGAGCGAGCCGGGAGGGAGGGGGGCGCCTCGGGGCAGGCGGACGAGGCTGGGGCGCAGGCACCCACGGAGATCCAGCAGAGACGGCGGCTGGTAGCTGCCGGCGCGCCGGGGACTTTGCAGGCGGGAGGCTCGGCGATCAGTCCCGCGGAGGGGAGGAGCGGGAGGAGGAGCAGGAGCAGGAGGAGGGGACGGAGGAGGCCGGGCCCTGAGGGAGAGCGCGTTGGGCAGAGGAGGATCGCGAGCGCCCACTGCTGCCCGGCCCGCTCCGGTGCTGCCCCGAGTCGGCCCCGCTCCGAGCGGCCGCGCCGGGTTCTCGCCTCCCGCCGACCGGTAGCGGACAAGTGCATCAGGCCCCGCGGCGCGGCGGCTCCTCGGGTTTCAGTCCAGAGGGAGGGGACCCGCGCGGCCCGGAGGGTGGGGTCGGCTGTGGATTGGGTGACGCTGCCTGCGCCGCAAACCTGGGACGTCCCGTCCACGCCCTCTCCCCCGCTGCGAAAGGCTAGGTCCGAACTCCAGCCTCCCTCCCCTCTTTTTCTGCACCCTCCAGCTCCGCACGGCCCCGGGGTCGGCCCCGGGGTCGGCGCCCCTCCCAGGTGCGTCTGCACCCCCAGTTTCCTCCCTGGCAGGTGACCCACCTTAGGCGCCCGCGCTTCTTGCGCCGCCCTGGAGGCGGAGGGGGCCCTCCCCGGGAGCTCGCACCGCCTCCCGGCCGGGACGCCGGCGACCCGGGAGCCCCAGCCGGAGCGGGAATCCGCGCCCGGAGCCGGCTCGGTTGCGCGTCCGGGAGTGGATGCGGATTTCCCGGGAGAGCGCGGAGAATTCACCTCTGCTTCTGCTGCCACCCCAGGGTTGCACACGTCTGCTCGGAAATCAAGCAGGGATTCTCTGTCCCCCCCCCCCCCCCAGATCCGGTAGCTGGAGGTTTGGGGTGAGAATTCCACCAGCATCTCAGTAGTTCAACTTCGGGGTTCCGGTTTCGAGGGGTGTGGGGCTGGGGTCCCCTTGCGGAGGCTGGATCGCCTCCCTGCCTCGCTTACCTGAGCCAAAGTAAGCTGCCCTCAGAGACAGGTCGGCAGACAAACGTGCTGGGAAGCAGGAAGGGAGGCGCAAAGAAACACGCCAAATGCACCTCCAGGTAATTAATTCTCAGTGAGATTTCAGCACATCTTCCGTCTCGTAAATATTGGAAGATAAAGATGTGGAAGAATTCGACTTTGTCATTTAAGTTTGAAAAAACAATCTTTCCTTAATTTTACTTAGTTTAGAAATACTTGCCCATTGAAGGAACGGTTGCGGGGGGAAATGGACCCCTTTACTTGAGGAAGGTTACCTATTTGCCCCCTTAGAAAGCGAGGCGATGACCACCAGCATTTTCTATCTGATAAAGCCAGTAACATCTGGGAGCCAAGACCGGAGACTTGT
The DNA here is from genome assembly GCF_028018385.1 of Neofelis nebulosa. Taxonomy (NCBI): domain Eukaryota; kingdom Metazoa; phylum Chordata; class Mammalia; order Carnivora; family Felidae; genus Neofelis; species Neofelis nebulosa. The sequence continues at coordinate 199,319,197 of NC_080784.1, read as the reverse complement.
TTTGGAAAACAAGCTTTTAGGGGTTTTTGTGACCCTGGCTATTTCTCTGAGCCAGACTAATGCTGATATAGGTATTTTGGGTAATATATGCATGTATAGATGAATTTTTAAGTCATTTTAAAGCCCTACTTTGAAAAGCCTCAGCATTTAAATTTACATTAGCTTTAAAAGAACTGCTTCCGCCGCCCCCCCCCCCCCCCGCCATTCTATGAAGCTGTGTGAAATAATATATGAGTTGGTACAGGTCAAACGGTCATCTGAGATAAACTCTTGCCAACATCCTTTAGCTCCTACCAGCAGCTAAAGCCAAGCGCAGATCAGGGGTTCTTTCAAAACAGGGGGCAGCTTTGATGTTCTGTGTTGGTATGATTACTTTTTTTCCTTGAGAGTTCAAATTGCTTGCGTGTGTAGTTGGGAATCTCACCTCTCATTTGCAAGATGCCCAGGGAGGCTACCACTGATTCCATTTAGCACCCTGGGAGCCAGAGGGCAGGTTCACTGATCCCCTTAGTTCCCCACTACAAGTCCTGAAAAGGAACAAGAACCTTCGGCCCCAGCCCCGAGTCTCTTCTAGAAACTTCACTTCTTGGAGGAAGCAACTCCAAGTAGATCTGGCAAGTGACAAGAATTTGAGGACTGAGGATTAAGTGTCTCTGACTTCGGCTCAGGTCATGATCTCGTGGTAAGTGGGCTCGAGTCCCACGCCCGGCTCTGGGCTGACAGCTCGGAGCCTGGAGCCCGCTTCCGATTCTGTGTCTCCCCCTCTCTCTGCCCCTCCCCTGCTCATGCTCTGTCTCTCTCTCGTAAATAAATAAAACAGTAAAAAAAAAAAAAAAAAAGAATTTGAGGACTGAATTTTCAGCTTCTCTCATTTAAACAAAAAATCAGTCAATGTGAATTAAAAATGATCCACGTTCTTATGTTTAGATAAATAAGAAAGTGTTATTGGCCTTTTTGTTCTTTGTTAGCTTTAGGTCTCTGCCAAGACATTTGTCATTTCTCTTAAACAGCCTCGTCTGACCTCTTCTGGGCATGAGTTAGGTTTCCTATTCAGGCATTTATGTATCACCAGGACTCAGCTCAGCTTTAAGAACACAAATATTGTATTGAAAATATCTGCGTAGAGATTTGTCTTCCCCACTAGACTAGAAATGCTTTGAGTTGTGGGGACCATTATGGGAACCACAGAGAACTCTGTGTTCTGTCCCCAGAACCTTGCCTGAGCCAGGCAGAGAGAGAGGGAGAGAGAGAGAATCCCAAGCAGGTTCCATGCTGTCACCCTGGAGCCTGAGGCTGAGCACGATCTCCCCAACCCGGAGATCATGACCTGAGCCGAAATCAAGAGTGGGATGCTTAACCGACTGAGCCACCCAGGCGCCCCATGAAATTTAACTTTTAATTGTTCGTTAATTAATTTAGAAGGCTAGGTCCCACAAAGGTCAAAGTTATAATTCAACACTGTAACCACACATGCCAAGAATAAATTTGGTGTCATAAGGGGATAAAAGTCTGGCTTTCAGAAAAGCATAAAATAATCCATTAATCATGGACGCGTCGATTGTTTGTAGGGACGCAAGTCAAGTTGGGAGTTGGACACTGGTTGGGGGAGGTACATGATGGGTGGGGTGAGTTGGGAGGAATTGCCATCCTACATGTTTTCTGGATATGACCCTCATTTTCTCTCTCTAGAGCCAACTGTGCCAGCTAATTAGCAAATCAAAAGAAATGGAAACAATCCTAGACCTGAGCACAATCAAATTAGCAGAGTTATTTGAGGATACCATTTTCACACAGTGTAATCATGTTCTCTTTGTTTCGGTCAAATGAGCGAAAATCATCTTTCACACCCAATGCCCTCCCCTCTGCCCAGCTTTCTGGATGGTGCATTTGCCTATCTGTTGTCATCAGTTTTACACACGATCTTTTCTATAAAGGCAAGAACGCACAAGGTACAATTAGACAGTATCCATCAAGCTTCCCATACAACAAGGACCTTTTAAAAATACATCTGACTTTTCAGGTGATTCAGCAGTAAGAGCCATTAGTGCACCATCTAAATCAGGACTTGGAAAGTTTATTAAAATTGGATTTTTAACCTGATCCCAATTTCCTCTGCTTATAAAGAATCCCATTGGACTCCTTAATATTCATGCTATTAACCTGAAAGATTCAAGCTGTCATTATGGGAGGAAAGACTATACAGGGTACGTAGCCCCACAGGCTGGAGTTATAGATAAAATCACATTGAACCCAGGCAGGGGGAGGGACTATGGATCCTGAACGTCTTCAGGAAAAGCAAGCTCTCTCTTTTTCTCTCTCCTCTTATCCCCTTCTCCCAACCGCCCTTTTCCATGACACATGAAAACAAACAGAATTAACAAAAGCAAACATAACCAAACCATTTAATTACAGAGAGCACTGGGCGAGGAGTCTAGTTCTTACTGGAAGGGTAGCTGCCTGAGAGAAATCACCTCTACCTCTGAGGCCCTAATTACTCCCACTCATGTCATGGCTGTAAATCCGTGTCCCTTTGCTTTTGTCGTAGGAGGAAATCACAGTTTTTAAGACGGTTGGTACAAGGACAAAATGTACACGTCCTGTCATTCGTGTTGCACGGTACCTGGCCCCAAAGCCTTGAAAAAAATCCCAGCCGGTGTTATTACTGATTGTTGGTTGAACCCGTGGCGCGTTTGCTTTTGTCTCCATTTTCCTCCCTTTGTCTTCTGCAGAACGTGATTTATCTTCCTTCGCTTCTGCAGAACATAGTTTACAACTTAACTGATGCCAGTGAGTTTCGGTGAAGTCGGGGGTCAGTCCTGTGTCTCCTGGAGATAAGATTTTCTGCTCCCTTAGGACAGAGGTGGGGTCTTGACTCTCTACTTCTTGCTGAGCACCTGGCATGGTGTTGAACACATACTAGGTGCTCAACAAAGCCTCTTGTATCTTAGGATATTGGCAGCTTACAGATCACTTATCAAGACCCTCTCATTTTGCAGCTGACGACACCGAAGCTGATGGCTCGGAGCCTGGAGGCTGCTTCGGATTCTTTGTCTCCCTCTCTCTCTGCCCCTCCCCGGCTCACGCTGTGTCTCCTCTGACTCAAAAATAAATAAACATTAAAAATAAAATTTAAAAACACAACATTTTTGAGAGGCCCTGGAAGTACCTGGGGCTCCTATGACTCCTGTTGGATAAACAACTCCAGACAACATACTGCGTTTATTTCTGATCCTGTGTCCAACTTTGCCCCAAATCACACACATCAGTGCTGCAGAAATTACAATATTGCAGGCCTGAAGAGGTCCCCTTGTTCAGATTATCAGACCCTGCTGAGCGCCGGGATGCCTTCGGGGCAGCAGGAAATTGTGGCGCTCCCTTGAATTTTAGGTTTGCTGGGACCAAAGCTGACCGATGCTTTGATGAGCAGATCTTTGCTGGTTTTCCCTTTTTAGGCCTTGTTCGAGGATACTGGAGAGTTCAACTCTTGGAAAAAAATAAATAAATAAAGCTCTTTCCCTTTGTCTCCCGCCCCATCGGTTGAGTTGAAACAACTACTGAGTACTGGGTACATCCCATATCGCAGCCCTGGGGTAGGGATGTTTGTGGAGAAGAATAAAATCGAATCCCTTACCCGAAGGTGCGCACAGACACGCATGAGCAGAAAAATAACAATTCGGTCGGATCATTCTCATGAGCTCCTGGTGCTCTGCACACTGGAAAGCTCCAAGGAGAATTTGGACTGTGACTATCTTCCTCTCACATCCTTATGGAGTCTGCTTGAAGCAGCCCGTATTTCTAGCAGCTCTGTCCTCTGGGAACACCCTCTGACGCTCTCCAGTGTGGCCCCTATCGTCCCTGAAAACTGACCCTGTTGCCTTCTCTTCCCTAAGCCTTGTTTCGATTCCAGATTTAAAACAGAGGCAAAGATAAGCGTCGCTTGAAAGATCCTAGAGTTCCTTTCCCCCAGATTTTTGGCACACTGTTCTTACGAAAAGGTTGACCACGGACTCACAAGACCTAGCCATATATATGTATATATATACATATGTATAATATATAATACACAAGACCTAGCCATATATATGTGTATGTATATATATATATAATAAAAATATTATATTATATATTATATATAATAATAAAATACATAATATATATTTTTTTCTCCTTGATGGTAGTGGTAAGTATTTCACTGCGTGCTTTAAAGCTCAGACAACGTAACTCTTAAGTAAACAAAACAAAACAGCCCTTCACATTTTCAATGATCAAGGCAGCAGATCTCCATATATTTGTAACAACACGTTAATGTAAACTTGGCTAACTTGTACGAAATGAGGAAAATCCATCAAACAGGATAATGGAGGAAGAGCTACGTAGCGGTAAAGAAAACTCATGGCATTTGTTCATTAGCTTTGGGCTAAGCGATTTGAGCGCATTCTTTCTATCCCTGTTTCTCGTATGAATATAGGGATGTTATATAACTTCCCAAGGGTCACACAAGTAACAATGGTAGGTTTAGAACTGGTTCACAGTCAAGTCCTCCTATGCTCTCTCTCCGTCTCATGGTCTAATTCTCCCCTTCCTCTTTTCACTGCATGTGTGCACTTCATAGAACTAGGAACAGGACTCCCGTGTATTTCATATTTTATCTCCCAGTGAAGGAGCAGAGACCAGGGTTCCTCTTCATGCCTTCCGAATGTACTTACATTCTAGGAATTTAACCAGCCATAAGGTATTTAAATCCAATATTCATGATATTGTTATAATTGCATGTAGTAAACTAATTGACAAAATAAAATGCCAAGCTTTAAGCTCAGTTCTCAGCGTAATTGGTTTTCTCCTCCCACGTAAGATCAGCCCTTAAAAATAAGAGCCGGTGTGGAGTTGCAGCTCCTCACCTTGGGGCCCTCGATTCCTTGCGGTGCTTCAGACCTCGGTGCTTCAGACCTCGGCTCTCCTGTCCGCGGGCGATCATTCCAGCACCACCAAGTTCTATAGCTCTGACTCTCTGCCAGCACAGGACATGAGAAGGGGGCAGGACATGGTCTTTGTGCAGCAGAAAATCAGAAAGGCATCGGGCTATCCCGTGGTAGATGTTAAGAATGCCCTTCCCAGCTCTGGTGCCTTGGGTACACTCGGCCTGCCTTTATGGATTCACCTCTTTCTGGAAGCGGCTCTGTTTGGCAGGAACACTGCCTGCCTCCGGAGACAGATGGACCCATTTACTGGCAAACTTGGGAAGGATAAGGGTAGATGCTTCATGGGCTCCGCCCTTCCTCGTCTTGGGAGCAAGCTGTTTGGAGGGAGCACCCAACCTCTGAGGCTCCGCTGCTGTTCTGGGATCCTCCCTGTGGGGGAGAGGCCTGCTCTGGTCTGGGGTTGTCTCTTCTGCCCTGGGTAAGTGTGCCCAGGTCTGGTGGCGAGTGTATCTCAATATATTTGTAACAGGGTGTGTTGTAAAGTAACGTAGCATTGACTGACTGGTACGAAAGGAGGAAAATCTATCAAACAGGGTAATGGAGGAAGAGATACGTAGAGGTAAATAAAACTCATGGCGTTTGTTCATTAGCTTTGGGCTAAGCGATTTGAATGCAGTCTTTCTATCCCTGTTTTTCCTATGAATATAGGGATGGTGAATAACTTTCTGAGGGTCACACAAGTAGTGGGTGTATTAATTATATATTGCTACGTTACAAATTACCCCCAACGTTAATGCCTTAAAACAACACACTCGTATTATCTCTTGGTGTCTGTGGATCAGGGATCCAGGCGTGGCTCAGCTGGGTCTTGTCCCTCACTCAGAGTAGCTCAGGCTCTAGTCGAGGTGTATGTCAGGGCTCGAGTCCATGTGGAGGCTCCCCGAGGGAGGACTGCTCACTTACTCAGCTGTCGGCGGGACTCGGTTCCTTGTAGGCGGGGGTGGACTGAGGGCCAGCCCTCACTGGCTATTCCAGAGACCTCCCTCAGCTCCTGGCCACGTGACCTCTCCACCAGGATGCTTGTAACATGACAGTTAGTCTCCTCATTCTGAAAAAGCGAGAGAGCACAAGAAGACCCTCGGAACGGAGGGCATTATCTTTCTGTCACCTAACCTCAGAAGCGACATCCTGCCACGTGTGTCACATTCTGTTTGCCGATGCAGGTCAGTAGGTCCAGCCCACACTCCAGGGGTCAAGGTCGTGGGAAAGCATGGACTCCAGGAGGCAGAGGCCATGGAGGCCAGTTTGGAAGCATGGAGGCCGGTCCATCAACGAGCAGGCAGGGACATCAAGGTCATGACCACAGCACAACCAACAATAACTGAAAGATGCCATCAATCACGAGATAATCCCAATTTCATAAATATAAAATGTAAAAGGAAAAAAAAATCTTAAAGTCAATGCAATGCAAGGTGTTACATCTTAAGGTCTTGGGAACATCACCTTTAAGTGGTTTTTTATAACATTTCTTTTCCCCCTAGAACTTTCACATGACCTTTCGAATCACATGTTATAATAGAGAATCATGAAAGTACAAAATACAGAACCGAGTTTCGAGGCACTTATCGATTAGTAAGTCAATCTGTCAGTCAAGGGGCGGAAACTGCTGGGTCCTAGGGATGCATCCCAACCATCAAAATGTATGATGGACTCAGAGGAAGAAAATCATTGTAACTTGACCGTTAAGGGTCTGTCTGCTTCCAACTGGCTGATCAGGGAAGGAAAACCCCACAAAGAGGTGGGATCTGGGCCGGAGTTCCAGGATCATGAGGTTGGTTTCAAGAGAGGAGTTTGAAATGGCAACGTTCTCTACTGGATTTACTGCAAAAGGGAGGCGAGAGAAGCAGCTGCAGGGACAGGGTGATACATGACAGAAGACTGTGTCACTTTAAACCTCCACCTCTCAGGACCCAGGAGTTAAGTCAGCTACATCGTATTGATTTTAAGTTTGTTTGTTTGTTTGTTTATTTATTTTAGGAAAGCGAGAGAGAGAGAGAGAGAGAGGGAGAGAGAGGGAATTCCAAGCAGGTTCTGCACTGTCAGCGTGGTGCCCAACACAGGGCTCAAACCCATGAACCAATCGTGATATCACGACAGGAGCCAAAGTCACGAGTGAGACGCTTAATCGACTGAACCACCCAAGTACCCCAAGTAAGCTATATTTTAAAGGACACTTTTGTATTTATTTTATGAAAAGTCATACTTGTTCATGAAAGCTAATTTGGAAAATCGCAGAAAACTAAAAAGAAGGGAAAAAAAAACAAAAACAAAGAAATAATTCCACCAGCCACCCAAAGGCAATTCCTGCATTAACACTGAGTAAATAATGAGAAATAAAACATGAAGTTGAAATGGCCTGTTTGTCCTACTTAGAGTTTCTATGCTTAACTACATTAAGCATAGCATTTCTCGTACATTGGGATTTCCAGTTCCTTCGAAACAGGAGCAAGCAGGGGCAAGGTCTTTGATTTTAAAAAAATCAATTAGCGTGTAATACGTTAGTATTTACCTGCTAAAGGAAAAAAAACAAAAAAAAAAACCCTTCTCATCTGATTGTGCATGGAATTATGAAGACGGGCAAGTGACACTTTAAGCCAATTCTTGAACCAGAAGTAAAGATATGGTTCTTTAAAACATATGGATGGGTCTTCCTTTGCCACTCAGGTCAAGGCAAGGAACACTGAGGTCACTCCAAAAGACCCCCGTGCCTCTCCCTCATCATCCCTCCCTCTGTCCTTCCCCAAGGCCACCACTCTCTTGACTTTTAAAACTAGAGATTAATTTTGCAGTCTTTGGAACTTTATTTAAATGCAATCACCCAACGTTCCTCTGTGCTTCAGTCCTTTGGTCAGTGTTGTTTATGAGATTCACCCATGCTGTTTCATGGAGCTGAAGTTCATTGTTACCGCTGAATAGTATTATGTTGTATGTGTATACTGAATGTTCGTAGTCATCCTACTATCGATGGTATTTGGATTGTTTTGAATTTAGGACTTTCCCAGATCATGCTTCTGTGAACACTCTGGTGCGTGTGTTTTGGCACACAGGTGCAAATATTTACATTTGCTCCGCTTGGGCAAAGAATTGCTGTATCACAGGGCTTGCAAATGTCCGACTTGAGTGGTGAAGGTCAAACTGTTTTCCAAAGAGGCTGAGTGGGCTCCTTCTCCACCAGGAAGGAGTAAGTGAGTTTCCATTGCTCTGCTTCTTCTCCAGGACTTTGTACCATCAGTCTATTTAATTTTAGGCACTCAATCGAGTATGTAGTAATGTGTCATTCTGGTTTTAATCTGGATTTTTCTGAGGGTAAATGAGGTCGATCACATTTTCCTGTGTTTAATGACCGTTCGGATATCCCCTTTTATGAAGCGCCTGTTCATGTGTTTTGCCCATTTTTCTGTTGGGTTGTTTGTCTTTATGTTATCGACTTACAAAAGAGCTTTATATATCTGGGGCAAGTTATTGGACCTCAGTTTTCTTATCTATAAAATGGGAAGGATAATCATACCTACCTCCCATGATGGCGTTATAAGGATTATATGAGTTAAGACATATGAAAGTTTTTAGAGCCGTAAGTGACACACGACAAGTGAATCAATGTGTACTGTTGTTATTAGCCAAGCTCCCTACTAGAAGGTTGTGAACACAGAACTCCAAAGAGGCCTTCCTCCTTCTGTGAAAGTTGAAATAAAATAGAGCTACATATGTCAAGGGGTTTAAAATGGAGCCGGGAAGTCATTCAGAGTGTGGGCCTTATACATGTTCTCACTGGGTAGAACCATGAACTTTTGAACTGGGCCTAAATGCAATTCCAAGAACTGTTCACAAAACCCTGCAAGTTGCCACAATAATAGCCTTTTACTTAGTGAGTGAGAGCCTTAACGGCCAATTACATGGAGCCAAGATTAGTTTTCTGCCACCAACTTCAATCAAAATTCTTTGTCAACCATGTATACAGGCGTTCCTCTTTGCCTTTAAAAACCCTTGACTTTTGTTCCCTGGCGGGACACAAATTGGGTTGCTACCGAAATCCCTGCTCCCCAAATTGCAATTCTGAGACCCCAGCTAAATGCTTTTGTTTTGTTTCAGATCTGCCTCTTTCCAAGGTGGACACTTTTATTTATCGTCTTTGTCTTGTGTGTCCAGAAAGACTGGAACTCACCACCTTCACCCTTCGCTGTGCCCACAAGAGTAGCTTTAGAGGGAGATTCTGCTGTCATTATATTACCATCACCACACTTAAAAAAAAAACAAAAACAAACCTCAAAACATTAAAATTGTGCGTTTCCTCTGAGGAGAACAAGGTAGTTCTCAAACTGAAAATTACCGAAGAAGCATCTCACAGCCCCTGCACGTTGCAATTGGTATTTGACATGTTAATTCCCAAAGTTTTAACGGAATGATTTTGCACCAGAAGTTTAAAAAAAAAAAAAAAAAACTAAAACGTCTCCGAACACAGAAATACAATGTATTAAAAATTAAAGGACGCGCAATGTGAGCACTGAAGTATTTTAGGCCAAGTGCCCGGGGCCCCGCCTCATCCACCTTTCCTCGGTTCGCCAAACACACTTCGGAAAAAAGGGACAATTTTTCTCTTCCACCCCGCTGGGAATTGTTTGCTCCCAGTGGTCAAGGCGGCAGGGATTTCTTACACACAAACAGATACACACACGATAACCGGCCTGCTTTGCTCCCTCCATCTGTGAAATTTTCACAGATAGATTAAATAAATTCTTTTTTTCAGGAGGCAAGTGGGAGGAGGACCATAATTTAGGCCTTTACAACCCCAAAAGACATGCAATCTTTCATTTATTATTATTCCTCACGGAGAATGGCTACTAATATCTCCCTTCTAGGTCCCTTAATTAAATTCAGCTTCTTAATATTTTTTTTTTCTCGATTCACTCCCTTTCGTCCCTGGATTAACCTAGTTCTCCATCGTTGAAATTTCTCAACTGTTAAATTTCATTTACCTCATTTAAATTTCTGTAGATGTTGCTCCCCGAGTGGAAAGTTTGTTTATTTTTTCACTTCTCTCCCCGGGCAAGAAAGCCATCTCACTCAGACCAGAGCTGAGTAATTTATGAACATTCACGCTAAGGTGGATTTTGCCATATAGAAAAGTGTGAGCATAGGAGAGATTTTAGAAAGACAGAGGGGTTGGTCCCACGCGGCCAACAGTGATTCCCCTCTTCCTTGAAGCCCCCTTCTAAAGAGTTGTGTCTTCCACAACATCTTGTCCTTGCAACGCCCACAGGGTGACGCAGGGGACACTGCAAGAGACTAGGCTGTTTTTGCTGATTATTCGCTCCCCTTTTCTTCTAGGACCTAATACACACCTGCCTGTTGCTGTGACTCACAGCGCCCCTTGTGGCAAGACTTAGCAATGACATGCTGCCGCTGGTGCAATGCGCCCCGATGAGTCTCGCTTGAGGGGGAGCTTCCAAGGCCATCGCCAAGTTTCCACTAGCACTTTTGTTTTTCTGTCCCAAGTCCCCGAATGAGAAGGCACACGGAGCCACGGGAAGTGAGCTGTGGTCTCCTACGTATGACATGACCAAGAAATAAATGTCTGAGACTCGGGGGTTGTTGGTTACTTTCAGTCTTGCATTGAAATTACTTCACTGAAATTATTATTTGTTTACTGGTCTTCAAGGTATAGTCCTTGAAGACAGGGAATGCATTTTCTTTGTGGGGCATCTGCATAGTTTGGTCCTTGGCAGTCAGTAGGAAGTAATAAGTGATTGTGGAGTAACTGGATGACCCAATGGAGACCTCCAATGATAAGCATCCGTCCAATGCTATGGCAGCTGTGCCCTATTGGGTGATGTTTCTAATTCCGAGCAGACGTCTGATCCTCCAGGATGTCCACCATGGACGTTGGTTCTATCCCTTGGGCTCATAGAAAACCCCCTAATACCTTGTCATGTCTTTTGAAACAATGCTCCTATCCCCTTCAGGGGTGTCCTTTGCAGATGAAATATCCCCAGTCCTCAGCCCTGTTGTTATCTTTGGTGGTTTCAACCTCCTTAATGTTTTGGGGACTCTCCTTTGCAGGGACACTAGTTTACCCAGGTCCCTCCTAGAATGTGGGATCTGGAATTAGCACCAGACTCTGTGTGTGGTTACAGGAGAGCAAAGTGAGGAAGGGTCATCTCCTCTGGACTAATCCTTCATCTGGACTAATTACACTGAGTCTAACACAGCCTTTGCTGTTCTTGGCAGCCGCATCACACTGCTGACTCACACTGAGTCGACCAAATCCCTGAAGCTTTATTCACACGCCTTTATTGCCAAACTTGGCCTCAACTTGTGCAGTAGGTTTTGGGGACCCCAGTATAGATCCTAACACCTTTCTTTGTTCGGTTCTCTGCCTCATTTCATTTGGTCCATGGTTCCTGTCTGTTTGGGGAATAGAAGGCTTTATTCCTAGGGATAGAAATTCAGCTACTGGCCGACAGGAAGGAGAAACCACGTTGGGGCATCACCTCTGCCATGCCTAGTGAGCCCTGCTGTCTGGTTCAGGAGCCTGTCCTTAACTACCACAGCATACACTATGGTGTCTTTGTTTAGTTTTTCAAGGAGAACAGTAGAGTAGCATTGAGATCCAGCACAAACCAGCAGCTCTATTTATGCGCGACAGATGCCAAGATGGCTCCCATAATCTCCACTTCCTTGTACGCATGCCTTTGCATAATTCCTTCTGCCTGCGGGTGATGTGTCCTCTAACTTGCTTCAAGCCAGCAGAATACGGCAAAGGTGATGGAATATATGTGATTGCATCCACACAATTCCATTACATGAGAAGATAACGTTGTCTTGCTAGGAGACCCTTGCTGGCTATGAAGAAGCCATGCTGATTGTGAACTGTCCTGCGGGGAAAGACATGGCCAGGAAGCTTCTAACTGATAGCGAGAAACTGAGCCTCTCTCTCTTATAGCCTGCAAGAAACAGTATGCCTCCAACGATCGCGTGGGCCTAGAAGAGGATTTATCTCCAGTTGAACCTTGGGGTGAGGCTGCAACCCTGGCCAATACCCTGATTACAGCTTTCAGATAAGACTCTGAAGCAGAGAACCAAGAAAAGCTGAGACTGGATTCCCGATCCACAGAAACTGAGCTATAATAAATGTGTGTGGTTTAAGTTTTTTGTAGTTGTAACTCAGTAACATGTAACTAGTATATCATGCAATTAGGTAGTAGAAACCAAAATCAGTTGGGAGCCCATGCATCAGAAAACACATGCCCATTGTCTCTTTTTGGTGAGTCGCATAGACTTATAGAGACTTTCATGATTCCCGTGTCCTATTCCACCAGGATGTAAAGAGCCACCTAACATCCAAACTCAGAAATAGAGATTAGTTTTTTAATAGTATTTGCCCAGAATGACCTTCGGCTCATCCATCTCATTCAATGGTCCCAGCTCCCCTCTTCTATCTTTCGCATCCTTTGGTCCTATACCCAGGTTTGACTATTTGCTCCCTGCCTTCCTGATCTCCTAACTTTAACTCACTATTGGAGCAGCGGTTCCAGTCTTGATCCTGACTTTAATCTTGGACGCCATTTCCATCTTGGTTCCATTGTATCTTCCAGATCTGGATCTCCCAGACCTTCTGCCAAAGTAGAAGCATGCAATGGTCCAGGCCCCTTATTGGTGACAAGCCTCTAGCCAAGAGTGTGGCCCTCAATACAGAATAGAGGTGATGTCGATAAGGTCACATCAAGCCGTTTTGTTTTTCCACTGGGGCTTTTTCCTCTTTGAGCCTGAGCCTTATCATCATCATCAACATCATCATTATATTCAAATTTTATTGCTTCCCTTCATGAGCTAAAGGTCCTTTGGCGAATGACCCAGGGCAATGGTTTGTAGATCCTGGGAAAGCGCTTGTCCATTCGTGCTTGTCATTTCTGATGGCTCACAGACTGGACCCTGAGACCTGAGGGAGAAGCTGATGACTCAGCCTTTCTTTGTACTGGCCACACTATTTTTACCTGGGGCTGATCTTGCCAGAGGCTGAAAGGGCCCCTGGATTCCCTTAGTCCTAATGTACCTTTCATACTATCTATGCAGGTATAGAGAATCCAGGAGCCCGGGTCCTACTCAACTCAGTCGAGTTCTTTGAAAGCAATGGATCTTTGAGTTTAGGGACATGGGCGCTCCTCATAGACTTGACTTTTTAGGTTCAGGCCATTTTCCTTAATGTATTACTGCTGAGGCAAAACATATACGACGAGCCCTGCATCGGGCTCTGTGTCAAGCCCACGGATATCAGAAATCGGACTGAGCTAACCACTAATTCACATCCCTAGGTTTACTAAGAGAAAAATAGGCACCCAGGAAGATTAGGTACCCGGGCCAGATTCATGCAGTTAATTAACAGCAGCATCCGAGCTTGATTTCAGACAAGGTAGCCATGGTGTTCTTTGAAAGGCCGTAAAGAAAAGCCCAAAGGAGAGAGTCAATTACTTCCAATTACTTGGAGAAAAGATGAGTTAGAACATAGAAGGCTGGACCTAAGAGGGCGGGCACCAGATCCAGGGAAGATCATTCTCCACCTCCTCGTCTAGACTTTGAGGAGTCCAGACAACAGACAGGGATGAAAATAGCATTTGCAAAGCCAAGGAAACCAGGGTCTAAGAAGGGCAGGCGTCACAGGCATGATGTCCTTCCCCCAGGGTTTCTGCGTGGACAGAGCAGCCCTCTTAGACAGGGTTTTGATATTATAGGACAGTTTATTTTCTTGTTTCTGTGCCTGAGCATTTAGTGAAGGGCTTATTGATTTTCATTATTATTAATTCCAGCCTGGCCTCGGCCGTACAGTGGGGAGTTAATAGAAAGGTCTTTTTTGGTCTGGGCCAGAGTGCTTGAAAAAGATTACTGCCCTCTGAAGTCAGCAGGATGGTGACAGCGGGAACCAGAGAGGGATGCAAAGCAAAGGAGAATCTGCAAAATGAGTTCAGCACCTCAGAATCAGCTGTTTCTTCCTCCAAGGTACCCTCTTTCAGGCGTCAACATGGGAGGGATTGGTTTTTACTTTATTATTAATATTATTATTATTATTGTTGTTGTTATTGTTATTATTTTTTGCTTACAATCCACTTAGGACCTAGATGAAAGGATCACGGGGTCTCTAGACTTACCATCCACCCTCACAGCTCTCTCCGTGCGGCCCCATGGCGCATAATGGAACATCGATGGAACGTAGATGCCTACACTTTTAATCTGTCTTGTCTCAGACTTAGCTGTGCGTGGGTCTGTCCATCCTACCAGATTTTACTCTTTCTCAAGGCAAGGGAAGTATCTACTTAGTTTTTTTTTCTGTTTATTTATTTTTGAGAGAGAGGGAGACCGAGCATAAGCAGGGGAAGGGCAGAGAGAGAGGGAGACACAGAATCTGAAGCAGGCTCCAGGCTCCAAGCTGTCAGCACAGAGACTGACGCGGAGCTGGAACTCACAAACTGTGAGATCATGACCTGAGCCGAAGTCAGACGCCCAATCTATGAGCCACCCGGGCACCTCAGTATCTATTTATTTTATGTCACCTTCCTCTTCACCCCCCCCCCGCCCCCACACACACACCCCAGTGGCTAAAATAATGACTTGAAGTTTGCTGACGATGAAGAAATAAGTATTCTGTTCAGAAGAAACAGAGATATGTTTAAGCCTGTGGTCTCTGAAGTCAAACAACCTAGATTTGAAATGCGACCCCATTGAGTTCCCACCTTGTGACTTCCACCAGGATACTTGGCTTTTCTGTGCCCCTGCTTCGTAATCTGTAGAAGGTGAGGTTCATTGTATCTCCTTGTTGGGTTAGTGTATTAAGAGAATTATTTCATGAAAAACACTCAGAACATCGCATTGGCTGGCATTTACCCAAAGCCCTCCTGAAGGTCCATCCTTCGGGTCCTGTGGTCCTAACTCGGTGCATGACGCTCTGTGTCCCATCAGCGAATGACACGTGGCAGAGTGGCATTAGAAGCTCCAGCCTGGCTCTGTCTACACACTGCAGCCTTGACCCTGGAATCATGTCCAGCACGACCTTCCCTGTGTCTCTGCCGTCCTTTCCCTGACATGCAGGGATGTGTCGCAAGGCCCGGGGGGTTTTGCCTCTGTTTCCTTGCTGCAACTGTGCCATGGGTGTCCCAAGGCTGGGATTCTAGAAGCATCTAGAAGAATTCTAGAAGCATCACTTCTATACAGGTAACCACCTCCCTTTCCATCTCCCACTTTGCTTTTACTCCAAAAAGGGTTAGGATTGGCACTGCATCTCTGGGTCTCCTTGAGGACCACACTGAGAATTCCAGATTTGATTTTCTGATATGTTGTGGGGGAGGTGGTCTCGTGCTTCAGGGTTTGTAATTCCGTACAGAGGATCCCCTATGCTGTTCTGAGGGGTCGTTGATTGGAAGGGGGGTTTGCTTTGGGGGAATTGGTGACATGTGGAGTACCTGGGGACATTGTGTTCCTTCTATGTCAGTGGTTCTCAAAATGCGGTCCAGGACCAGCAGCCTCAGAAGCCCCCGAGAATTCTTCAGAAGTACAAATTCTCAGATCCCAGCCAAGACCTTTTGAATAAGAATCTCCGGGAGTACCTGGATGGCTCAGTCGGTTAAGCATCCAACTTCGACTCAGGTCACGATCTCACGGTTGGTGAGTTTGAGCCCCACATCGGGCTCTCTGCTGTCGGCACAGAGCCTGGAGCCTGCTTCGGATCTCCTGACCTCCTCTCTCTGCCCCTCCCCTGCTCACTCTCTCTGTCTTTGCCTCTGTTTCTCTCTCTCTCTCTCAAAAATAAACAAACATTAAAAAAAAAAAAAAACAAGGAAAAGAAACTCTGGGGGTGGAACCGGCAATGTGTATCTTCACAAATCCTCCAGGAGACACTGGCAGGTGCAAAATCAATAACACCCACTCTGGGCCTTCAAACCACCCCTTTGGTGGATGAAACTACAGATGACCGGGAAAATCCCTGCTAGGTGTCTATTCCCTACCTACATCAGGCAAAAGACTTCATTCACAGGGATGTTTCTCAAACTTCTGTGATGACAGGATCACGTGACAGAACTTGTTAAAAATCATTCTCAGGTTCCCGCCCCCGCCCCATCCCCCTCAATCAGAACTTCTGAAGGATGAGCCTGGAAAGTTAATTGTCTTTTCAAGTTTATTTATGGAGAGAGAGAGTGTGTGTGTGCGTGAGCAGATTAGGGGCAGAGAGAGAGGGAGAGAGAGAGAATCCCAAGCAGGATCTACGCTGTCAGTGCAGAGCCTGATGCGGGGCTAACTTTTTACCTGGAGTTGCAGCTGAATCTTCTAAAATTAAAAAAATATATATGTTTATTTGTTTTTGAGAGAGAGAGAGAGAGTGAGACAGAGTGTGAGGGGAGGAGGAACCAAGAGAGAGGGGGACACAGAATCTGAAGCAGCCTCGAGACTCCGAGCTGTCAGAGCCCGACACGGGGCTTGAACTCACGAACCATGAGATCATGACCCGAGCTGAAGTCGGATGCTTAACTGACGGAGCCATCCGGACACCCTGCAGCTGAGTCTTATCAGCGAAGCTTCGGAAAGTCTTCTGGAAGGTGGGAGAGTGGCTCTGTGCTGGGGTGGCTTCTTTCTATGTAGCATGTCAGACACGGGCATTGAGGACTTGAGAGCTGCAGAAGGACACATTATTATCAAATTACTTCATTACCTTTGGCCCCGTGAAGGGGACAAGCCACAGCTGTGTGAGTCTACACAGGAGCTGCAGAGAATGGATTCCCTGGTGTCCTCATCCGTCCTTGTAACTGCGTCGAGATGCATGTGGTCCCCTGACGTTCCCTCCCTGGGGTCCAGGGCCTCTGTATGATGCAGAAGTGAGAGCGTCCGCGCTCTCAGAGAGCAACCTGCTTTCTGATCCTCACGGACCCGGAGCGTTCACCTGGAGCTGCCTTTTCGTTCCACGGCCCCGCTTCCTACCTAATGCTCTTTTCATTCCCTAGGCCTCTATCCTCCTCCCCTGTACACAGATAATTAGTCCTGTGCTGAAAGAATTCTTCCCGATTAGCGATTTCCTATTGTTCTTTTTAAAAGAATTTGTTTTCATGTTTATTTATTTTTGAGAGAGAGAGAGAGAGAGAGACAGAGCATGGGGGGGGGGGGTGGTGAGGGGCAGAGAGAGAGGGAGACACAGAATCCGAAGTAGGTTCCAGGCTCTGAGTTGTCAGCACAGAGCCTGACACAGGGCTCGAACTCACAAAGCGTGAGATCATGACCTGAGCGGAAGTTGACGCTTACCTGACTGAGCCACCCAGGCACTTTGTGATTTCCTATTGTCCTAAAGACAGAGTCCAAAATCCTACATGTGGTCTGGCGATATTGGGCTCAAACAGAGACTTCCTTACAAGCAACGAAGACTGACTCGTACTAACATCGGTGAGGGATTATTGAAGGGTTTTCAAGGGATCACTGAACAACGACAGGCGGGAGGACAAGACGGGGCAATGGGTAATCACCAGGAAGAGCTGACCTTCAAGGACTGCAGCAGAGATCAAAAACAGGCATGGGCTGGCCTGCTCAGACCACCACGGCAATGACAATGATCTGTACTCCCATACGATTGCATTGCTCTCTCAAGATCCAAACCTTAGCATTAAATGTCAACTTGCTAAGCCCAATCCACCTGCCGGCCTCCTGTTGACCCAAGCCAGGACTAGAAAAGCTGTGGTTGCTTTTCCTTTTCTAGTGAAGGGCCAGAGCTACTCCCCAGGACTCTAGCACATAGAGGTTTTCCAAATGGGAGCCTGCAGATAGCAGGCAGGGGTGGTCGGTTATCAGAGAAGCTATGATTGATAATGTGTCCACTATGCCAAAGGTCCAGCTTTTGACAATGCAAATATATGGAGAAAAAGTTAAGTTACACAACACTCAAAGACTTTCTTGAAATTAATGGCAGCAAATGGCCTTCTCTTCTCTCCTCTTCTCTTGCCTTTTGTCTTGCCTTCTCTTCTCTTCTCTTCTCTTCTCTTCTCTTCTCTTCTCTTCTCTTCTCTTCTCCTCTCCTCCCTTCCCTTCCCATTTTTCTTTCTCTCTCACCCTTTTCCTTACACTGGAAGTGATGTTCTATTGCTCAGCTATTAGGGAAGTTCTAGACCTTTGGAGGAAGAGATGGAAAAGTAATATTCCAAATCATAAACAAGGAAATTAGAAGTTTTGTTCATGGAAGTTGCTGAATTAAAACTGCCAAAAGTTTATCTTGTTTTGGGGTCAACTTGGGATCCTCCTCTTCACCCACAGCACACCAGTGTTCATTTAAAGTAGAACATTCTGGGCAGCCTGGGTGGCCCAGCTGGTTAAGCATCTGACTCTTGATTTCGGCTCAGGTCATGATCGCAAGGTCGTGAGATTGAGCCCCGTGTGTGGAGCATATTTAAGATTCTCTCTCCTTCTCCCTCTGCCCTTTTCCCACTTGTGCTCTTTCTCTAAAAAAAATAAAAATAAAAAATAAAAATAAGATAGGTCCTTCCTCAGAATTTGAAGGTACTCATAACATATAATTTAGAAATTACCTGATGGCTATTCCTCTGTGAGAAAACAATCCGAAATAATTGGGGGGAAGGTTTCTACAGAAAAATGCTCATTCAGCTTTATTTATAACAGCCTTCAAATTGGAAACAAGCTAAATGGGATGAATATCTATATGGTATGCTTTCTGGTATGCTATGTTTACAAAGCATTTAAAATGTGTTTGTTAAAAAGCAAGTGAAAAATCAGTGCATAAAATATAATCACAATTATACGGAAGAGATTTAAAAAAAAAAAAACCAAAACCCTGCTAAGTAAGAAGACATAGGAGTTAGACACACAACATTATGATAGAAATTACCTTTAGATGATAGGGTTATTGGTAATCAATTTAAAACACATTTTTGTCACCTTTTGTCTTTCTTTATTTTTTTTATTTATTTATTTTTTTTTTTTTGGGACAGAGAGAGACAGAGCATGAACGGGGGAGGGGCAGAGAGAGAGGGAGACACAGAATCGGAAACAGGCTCCAGGCTCCGAGCCATCGGCCCAGAGCCTGACGCGGGGCTCGAACTCACGGACCGCGAGATCGTGACCTGGCTGAAGTCGGACGCTTAACCGACTGCGCCACCCAGGCGCCCCTTGTCTTTCTTTAATTCCCAAACATTATACTTGGAGCATGTGTATATCAACTTACACCCAAATAAAACAAACTTTTGTTAACAACAGTAATAAATGTGCTTGCATTTTGCATGTGGGATCTTTAGAGATAGATCCCGTCTGGCTGAGGTCACCAATGGCATCAGAACATATAACCAAATCCAATAGGCATGTTCTGTCTTCATTTGACTAAGCCCTCCAGCAATAACTCAAGTGGTTAATCAGTCTTTCTTGACCCTCTGCCTACTATTTTCTGAAATACTATTTTCTCCAGGGAATGTGATTGCTTTCCCTTGCCATTCTTGACTCCTTTGCCTCTTCCTCAGTTTCCCTCCATTGTTCTTTCTCCTCTACTGAAACTCTAAATATTAGATTCCCTCCCATGAATGCCTTCTTTTGTTACTGAAGCAATCCTATCCACCCCCTCTCTGTTATGGCACCTTGTTGGCTTATGGGTCCAGCCCTCCTTCTTTTGTGACTGCCATTCCTTTTACTTAACATCTCCATTAAAATATCCCGCAGATATTTAAAACCTGTTTCCAAAATGGAATTCCTTATCTTTCACATTATGTCAGAGAGACAGAATGAAGACTCACGTGTCAATCGATACCCTCGACATTAGTGAAATGTGATCTTCCTATGTTTTTAATTTAAAAATAAGTGAAATAGAAGTTTTAATATTTTATTACTGAATTTTAATGGCTCATCTTGGCTCTCCACTAAAGTATAGATAATCCCTCTCACAAAAAGTGTTTGCATTTCCCCAAATTATCAATGATTTTCTTCTTTGGCTTAGTAGGATTCCGATTCTTTCAAAATTAGAAAATGAGACAAATTCCAGGCCTCATACCGACTTGGGCAATAAAATCAGGTCTTAGGTGGGACACAGCTCACTCACTTCCACATCATGCGGAGAAAAATACAGGAACTTTTGACTTTAACCAGTGACGACATCAAGGTATTTGGGGGGTAAAAAAATAATTGATCCTAATAAGGAACATATATCGCTATTTCTTTATTGGAGTGACTTCAGTGAGAAAATCCCTCTATTATTTAAGAGCAAAATCATCCAACACGATATCATGATTTTGGAAGTCTGTGACCTAACTATTCAAGTTCTAGCAGTATGTCTAGAGATGTAATTATCTTCATGGGTTTATTAATTTCATGTTCCTTTTTCTTCCAAATGATGAGGTTTTGGAGTGGTGGGGGTTCGGAGCTAATGGCCAAGACAGGGTTTTTAAAGACATCTTTGGTGCAAAAAAAAGGTGATTTTATTGAAGCACTGGGGACGGGACTCCTGGGCAGAAAGAGCTGCACCAGGGTTATCAAGAGCGACTGGTTAGATACTATGGAGTTGGGGGAGGTGAAAGCAAACGAGAGGCCTCCAGAAGGACTTTCATATGATAAAGTGGACTCAGAAGACACCAGGGACCTTGCGATTGTCAAACTGAGGTTGTTTTCCCTCTAGTAAGGCATGACATTAGGATGGCAAGGGGTTCCTGGAGAAGTGATACACTCTGTATTTGCCTCAAGTCTTTGTCAAAGGGCTGCAGGTTATAAGGAAGTTTGATTTTACCTGCCATTTCCTTCTTGCCTCTGTTCCCTACAGAACAGGAGGGCAGGATATGCAGGCCCCAGGAAATGGAGTCTAGAAGTTTCTGAAGCTTAAGCTATTGATAAGATTGCCCTTTTCTTGTAGTTTACTAAGATATCCTTAAACGGAAGGAGACTCTTATCCTGCACTAAGGTGATCTCTATCAGTCAATCTTTTTTTTTTTTTTTCTTTCCTTTCCTTTGTTCTTGAATATCCAGAAGAGCCTGAGGAATATCATACACATCCCACCTGGGAGGCTTGTACATGGCCCCCAGCCTGCCTTTTACTCCCTCATCACAAAAGTAAAGGAAGATTTAATTACATGATGAATGTCGGTCTTTGGGGGGGTATAAAAAGGGATTTGAACCAAGATCAGTTAGAGGCTTGTTAGTTACAATGTGATGCCAGCATCGGTGGCCTCAGTGTCACCTGATTCTCAGGCTCCACCCCCGACCCCCTGAGTCCGAATCTTCGTGTTTGACAAGATCCCCAGGTGATTCACGTGCACACTACACGTTCAGAAGCGTTGTTCCAGCACTCTAAATATGTGGGCTTCTTAAAATCTAGCTTTCTTTTGCCATCACTGATTTCAATTCTGGGTATAATATTCCTGGCCCTTCAGCTTTTCCTTAACAACAAGATTAGTCAATAAAAAAAGGTAAGCTTAGAAATTATCTATGGAACTTGGGAATAAGGGAACAACTCATTTACAATTGGGCAAAAGGTTTGAACATCCATTTCACTGAAGGAAATGTATGATGGAAAGTCAGCGCATGAAAAGATGCACAAAATCATTAGTCATAAGGAGACTCCAGATTAAAACCAGTAAAGAATGCCACTATGCACTCACCAGCATTGCTGTAGCAAACAACAACGACAATAATCAGACCTGACAGTACGAAGCGTTGGTAAGGTTGTAGACTAGTACTCGGCTCCATTGCAGACGGGGATGCAAAATGGCACAGTCACTTTGGAAAACAGTTGGGCAATTTCTTACAAAGTTGAACACACACTCATCCTGCGATGCAGCAACTCTACCCCCACGTATGTACCCAAGGACGTAAAAACCTAGGTCGCACAGAAACAAGCGTGGAGACGTTTATAGACGTTTCACTGGTTATCACCAATGCCTGGAAACGACCCAAATGTCCTTCACCTGATGACCGTATATGCACACACTGCTCTATCCATACAATAGAATGTCCCAGGGCCACAAACAAGAACAACTTTCCGGTACACTCAACGACAGGGTCGAATATAAAATACGTTATTACAGTATGCAAATAGACAAAGCCAGATTTCCATTTATATGACATTGAGTAAAAGGTGAAGCTATAGGGAGAAAGAATGGACGGTGGCTATCAGGGTTACAGGGTAGGCAGAGTATTGGGATACAAAGGGTTTGCATACAAAGCGGACGCTGTGCGTTAATGGAGCTGTTGTGTATCCTGATGGCGGTGGTGTCTATACTGGCCTATGTCAGGGCTCATGAAACTCTACGTGGAAGAGTATACTTTAACGTGTGCTCGTTAAAAATAGGTTTAAAGGCATGCATTGTTCACAGTGCATGCTCTTTGCTTTTCAGCCAGGCCGAGGGGACATCTCACAAGCCAAACAGGTTGAATGATGTCACGTGAGGGCACCCGTCGCAGCAAGGCCGGGGGCCCTTCGTCCCTCACCGCCCTCCACCACACCGCCGTGGAATGCAGGCTGCTTGCTTTGTTTGTTTTCATGCTCCCCCTTTGCCGAGCTGTGTTTTCCTCTTGTAAACAAGGCAAGACCTGGAACGCACCGGAGGACACGGGAGCATAGTGATTTGCATGCCCTAATTAAACCGCCGTATCACGAGCTTTCTTTCTTTGGCGATACTGGAATGGAAACAAAGGTGTGCCTCTGATGCAGAGTCTGGAGTGTCATCCCTGGGAACTGGCGTGAATAAAATAGGCCAGGAAGGTCTGCGTGCCTTCCAACCTTAATGCGGCTCTGTGCTGCACGACTTAAAGGCAGAGGACCTGCCGTCACAGTCCTTAGTGGACTGGCCTTTATCTCAGGTGAGTGGGGCCTTTCTGGTTGGGTCTCTTGCTGACAGGTGTGTAGGGAGAGATGAGAGCCTGGCCCACGGGTGAATGATTGCTGTTCATCCATGGAATTCATTTTCCTATTTGAAATGCTGCATAATCTGGTGTTGGATAGAGCGCTGAATCGGAAATCCAGGATACGCAGACTTTGTGAGGACCCTGCTGCTGATACGTAGGTGAGCACCCTAACACCTTAATGGCTGAAATAACTCAATGATTGGTAATTCGTAATAAAAATGCAGACAATTTACACATGGTTTAAGTTTATAAAGCGCCTTCACACGGTTTAAGCCTTTTAATCTTCAGGTTCAGATGGGGAAAGAATGGCTGAGTGACATTCGTATTTGGTTTTAGAGGACTGGGGGTGTCGCAGCTCCACGTTTGCTCTGTCAGGATCTTTTAGTTAATGAAGCAGATTTGATTCCAGACTTAATTCATGCCCAAATCACAGAACTTGATATCTGGCCTTTTCTTCTCTTTTCTTTCTTTCTTTCTTTCTTTCTTTCTTTCTTTCTTTCTTTCTTTTTTTTTCTCATTAAAAAAATACATTATAGATGAGTTAAGTGAGGTTCAGAGAGGGAAGAGAGTGGATAAAGTTCATTCAGCCTGTAAATTGCATCCTTAGAAAATTAGGCCAGGGGCACCTGGATGGCTCAGTCGGTTAAGCATCTGACTTCGGCTCAGGTCATGATCTCATGGCTTGTGGGTTTGAGCCCCACGTCGGGCTCTGTGCTGACCGCTCAGAGCCTGGAGCCTGCTCTGTGTCCCCCTCTCTCTTTGCCCCTCCCCCCATCAAAAATGAATAACCATTAAACATTTTTTAATAAAAAAAAAAAAGAAAATTAAGCCATAGACTTGGGTGAAATACCACTCTATGGGACCCAATACAGAATACTGTGTCAATGGTGTTCATAACATCTGTATAAAAGGCTGAATTACTTTGTATCTCTACTGACAGTTCAGAAAGCATGGATAGAGGAAATTCACTAGGTGCTTTGAATTCTTTAAAGTCAATGGAGTGATTACAAACGGTGGTCCCTGAAACATAACAAGAAAATAAAAATAAAAAGAGACACAATTTCAGTTGGGGTGGTGGGTTAAAATCTAAGTTAGGCATATTGAACTAGAAATAAATGATCTTATTAATCCTAAAGCTAAATTAGAGGTATAATTGCGAACTTTGCGACCCAGACTAGAAATCGTTTATTTCCCTTCTGTCCCCAGAGTGGTCCAGCAGTGGTGGCTTCCTGTGCCCGGGAACTCATGTGGAAAGAACTAGCAAGGACACTGAGAAGCTACATCTCATTCTGCAGTCCTAGGTAGTTCTTCTTCTCCTTCTTCTTCATCGTCTTCTTCTTTTTTTTTTCCTAAATGTTTATTTCTTTTTGAGAGAGCACGAGAAGTGGAGGGGCAGAGAGAAGGGGACAGAGGATCTGAAGTGGGCTACGCACTGATAGGCTGCCAGCAGCGAGCCTGATGCGGGGCCCGAACTCCTAAACCAAGAGATCATGACCTGAGCTGAAGTTGATTGCTCAACCGACTGAGCCACCCAGGTGCCCCAGTCCTAGGTAGTTCGCGAGCTAAAGAGAACCAAGACTCCTCGGAGACCAACAGGGAGAGGAAAATCTTCCCTTACCTTTTTTGGTTCTTTTTTTGGCTGGTGTAATAATTAAATTGATGAGACAGGTTAACAGGATTAAGAACAAATTTAATTCATACTTACTGGAGGTCATAGAAATAGAAGACTCAAGGAAGTGACCAAAGCAGGCAGTTTTTACAACTTTTAGGCAAAGAAACAATAAATTTGTAGAACTGATAAGACAAAGGCACTTAGGCTTGGGTACTAATTAGTACTCATTAGTGAAGAGACTAAGCTGAGTTTATTTACACAGCATCTGGGTCCTGAATTCCCTGTTTGCAGTGATAAGGATGTCTCTCTACCTCCTGGTGCAGGGAAGGTACCTTTTACATGGCAGATTTATTTCTTGCTTTTATGAGGACAGAGTGGAGAGCGATAGTGTCCTTCTTGCACTGGTTATTTCTGAAGTGACTTTGATTCAAAATAGTCAATATGCCACTCTGAGATATTTTGGGGCAGCCTGCCCTGAGCCCCATCGAGATCAGTTTCCTGCTCTTATAAGAACACCAGTCATTTGGATTAGGGTCCACCTTAATGACCTCACTTTAACTTCATTGTCTCTTTAAAGATCCTATCTCCAAACACAGTTATGTGGTGAGGTAGTTGGGGGTTAGAACTTGCACTTATGAATTTGGAGAAGGATCCAATTCAGCCTCTAACATATCCCGTATGTCAGATGTAATGGAGGAAGAGTACAGACACATCAGATTGGAGGAAAGGAGACATCTGGAGACATTCTTATTGACACAAGAAGTCAATCACGATTCTGGAAGGAACCCAGGCAAAGAAACAGCTGCTTGGGTTGGAGTCACTTTGGAAGTCTGAACTGTATCCCTGATCAATCATCAATTCAGGGATAACTCAGCGGTCTCAGCAGGTCTGGTGTAATCTTTTTGTGTGGTAGGCGACTGTTAGCTTGGAAAGATGCATTAAATATATATTAAAATACATAAATAAGGGAGGAATTAGCCAAATCTATAGAATCACTAATTTCCTCAAAGGAAGAATATAAATATGAACACATTTTACAGTGGTTGTGATAATTTTTGTGAATATCATGCCTATTTTATGGTATTTGAAGCACTTAAGGGAGCGTGACACATTAGGCTTAGACTTTTATTGAGACAGGAATTTGACTAAGGTTTGTAATTAACTTTTAAATGTGTAAGAGCAGGGGCGCCTGGGTGGCTCAGTCGGTTGTGTCAGACTTCGGCTCAGGTCATGATCTCGTGGTTCGTGGGTTCAAGCCCCGCGTCGGGCTCTGTGCTGACAGCTCAGAACCTGGAGCCTGCTTCAGATTCTTTGTCTCCCTCTCTCTCGGCCCTTCCCCTGCTCATGCTCTGTCTGTCTGTCTTTCTGTCTCTCTCTCTCTCTCTCTCTCTCTCTCTCAGAAATAAATGTTAAAAAAATTTTTTTTAATAAAAAAGTAAAAAAATAAGTGTGTAAGAGGATTAGTACAGTTTACATTTTGACCTATTAGTTGGGTAAGTTTAAGTGTTTAGAGAAATTTCACTTAATATATTTATAAGTGTAATTACCTTTGAACATTAAAGAAAATGCAAGTAATATATTTGATTTTCCACATACACTGAAACCCCTTCAGAAGTAAACCTACCACCAGGGGCATCAGCCTCAAAGACAAAGAAAAGGAATAGACGGGCGCAAAGGGCAAGATTAAACCTCCCCAAGGTACATCGAGAAGGTGGTCCTCTTGCAAAAGGATAGTCTCTTTTTGTAATCTGATGTTGACTTGATTTTCTCCTTTTGTTTAGAAAAACAGACAATTTGCTTTCGTGCTCAACTCAAATTTGGGAACCTTCTAGTTGGATATCAACTCAACTACTTATTTTTATCTGCTGTGGGGTCACACGTATTCATAGTACACTAAAATATGCAAAAAAAATTACTTTGCTATTTCTATTTCTTATTTAGTCTTTCTAGTCCACTGGGTCGCGGAGGAGAGTCTAAATTTAGTCCAATCTGGAAAACAAAGTCCTATCCAATAGTTGAAGTGATCTTTTTGGAAGAACACATTTCCGTAGTGTCGTGTTTTCAGTGTGAAACGGTCTTTCCGATCATTGTCCCCAGACCCCTGTTTTTCACCAAGATGGTGTCAGGGCACAGGAGGAGGGGCTCATAGATCCAAGCACTGGATGGATCTGAGGACTGCCCGGGGGTCAGCAATGCGAACCTCACGATTGGAGTTCCAGACCCTGGCTTTTCCACTGCGGGACAAGCATCCTCTCACACTGCAGACTCAGGGAATGACCCCCAGCATCTGCGGCACCATCCGGACTCTCGGCGATGTTCCATCCCTTTCTCATGTCAATGGGGGAACTTCTGGACACTGTCACTGGCTCCTTGGGGCCAACTGTCTAGGCTTCTCCCTCCACCCCTGCCCGTGCGGAGTGTGGCCATGTGGAGCGTTTCTCCTGGTGGCTGGAGAACCATGCCATCGGCTTCCCCCAAATCTTTCTGGATGTGTTTCAGGCCCCCGCTTTTGCCCTGGCCAAACCCCAAACTGAGGACAAACGAGGACCACACTGGCTTAGTTTCTCAGTCCACTTCTGCCAGTGATCGGTTCCCCAAACTTTGCTGGGGTCAGGACAGGCACATTTCAACCTTCGCTGTATTGCGTCCTGACTTCTTTTTACCTCAGTCGCATGGAAGGAAAGCAGATCCCTCTTGGCTCTCACTCTCCACCAGACCTACAGGAACTCAGAACATTATGTTTCTTTGTAACACAGCCCCACACTAGAGAGTTGGCATTAGAACTCAGGTCAGTTGATGGTTTCTGTTCAAGGCAGGATTCTGGGGTGATACACCTCACAGTTCATTCTTGGAGGTAGAAACCTACAAGGGGGCATTACTGGGGGCTAAGCGATAATTCATTATTGCTCTTACACTCCTCCCCATGGTCCTCTACAGGGTGAAGAGACCCCCGTTCTACTGTCTTCCTCTGGCTCCTTCATGCCCCCACATCCTTACTTTCTTACCCCAAAGGACACTTGGCTGATGCATTTGCATTTGTTATTCCTGCCCTGTAGGGTGCCCTTCCTTCCCCTTCAGTCTTGTGCCTCCTCACCCTTCTGATCTCTCCTCCTCCCGGAAAACCTCTCTGACCACCATCTAGAATTATCTTAGATTTCTTCCGTTATCCTTCCGTCCCCTCCATTTCCCCTCATCTGTAATGTAAATGCCACCATGGCAGGAAACTTCCCATTTGGTTCATTTTTGCACTTCTGGTGCTTATCACATAGTAGGTGCTCAAATATTTGCTGACAAAAATGAAACTTATCCCACGTATCTGTACTCTCATCCGTAAATGGTAGGTCAACGATAACGATAATTTTGTCATGGTTGCCACGAAGGCACCCCCTCTGTGGACTGGTACCACTCTCAGCCGTGGACTTATATTATTTCCAATTTTTGAACATCCTGTTACATTTCACAAACAGAGACACCAGGGCTCAGAGGAGTTAATTTTTGCCTGAGGTCACTCCGATTAAATGTTAATAAGTGGTGTAGAGCTGAGAATAGACCCAGATATGTCAAGCCTTAAAGTTTTCTATTATATTACACTGCCTTTCAAATAACAAAAATAGTGCTTTCGTTTTACAAGGTGCTTTGAGGTACTCTGGGACACGTAAGGTGAATTGAAAATAACTCTTGATTTGGTGTCAGAATACAAAGATTTAACCCAGGGTTGCTCAATCTTGGCACTGTTAACATTTTAGTCCACAGAACCCTCTCCGGTAGGGGCTGTTCCGTGCATTGTACGATGTTCAGCGGCATCCCTACCTCCTGCCCACTGGATGCCAATTGTGTAATTCCCCCGTGGTGACTGCCCCCAATCGCCCCACATTGCCAAAGGTCCCCTGGAGGCAAAATTAGCCCTGATTGTGAGCCAGCACTTTATGCCCGATGCCTACCATTTACGCGATCTTGATGAGCTCTTTGTACTTGTCCGAGGTCAGGGACCCACGCTGTGGCGCAGGAGCTGCAAATCTGCCCCCCATACGGTAAACCTTAGCAGTAGCTCTGAGAAATTAAAAGGAATGACATGTATCGGGGGCTCGTAAGGGACCACGTAAGGCTTGTATCACAAGGTATCATACTAAAGTATGATAACAAGTAGTGTCTTGTTCAGTCCGGCACCCTAGGGAGTACTAGGATTAGCTACATTTTACATGTTCAGAAAGTGAGGCTCAGAGGTATAAGGCAACACGCTTACGTTTATAGATTCAGCAGGTGTAAGAGAGGAGAGTCAAACCCAGGTGAATTCCAAAATGGGTGATTTGGAAAAAAAAAAAAAAAAGTAAGACATGTGGGTCAACTCAACTCGCTGGGTCATGTGGAAAGGTGGACGGGTCATTCCATTTTGTTTGTTTGGTCAATATTATCATCTTGCAGTATACCAGCCAACAAGATTTGTTTATTTTCTGCTCCACTGGGCAGTCAGGGCAGAAAAGAAACTAGGAATATTAATACATACCCTGAGCTGCAACGTTGAGTACACATTCCTTAATTTCCTCTGTGACTGCAAAAATGAACGTTCTGTCTTCACAGAAAGGAAACAACCCATAGACGTCACCAAACACCAATATAATCCCTTCTTTCAAAACAAAAAGATAACATTTGATTCCCACGACGGAGGAAGGCAGTGCCCAAGTCCGGAATCCATCAAATCAGGATAATTTCACGGAGCCTCCACACTTCAAGATTTCAGTTCTTAACGGCTTCTTATGGTTCTGGGTAATTTCACTGTTGTTATTGTTTTAAAGATCAATAAAATCAGTGCTCTCTGCAGGGATTGAACAGTGGAAAAATGGTATTGTTTTGGTGAGAGAGAGAGGGGAAGAGGGACAGCGATAGAGAGAGAGAGAGAGAGAGAGAGGGAAGGAGGCAGGGAGAGGGACAGAGAGAGAGAGAGAGAGAGAGAAGGAGGCAGGGAGAGGGACAGACAGAGGGAAGGAGGAAGAGGGAGAGGGAGAGAGATCACTGGGAAGGAAGGAAAGAACAGACAGTATGAAAACCACTCCAAGAAGTTACAAGTAAGGAAGCTATAAACAGTATCTTCTCTACAGGGTGAGGACGTGTGTTTACATGTATTGGGTTCGCCTAATGCTTGGGAATAATGTCCCTTCTCCATCCTGGAGCCGCTGACTCAGCACAGCCATCACCCTGGCCTCCCCCTCCTGGCCCAGCGCCTCTAGATGGCACAGAGTGACACTCTGGTGGCCGTGCCCTCAGGCAGCCTCTCCCGGCCCACTGTTCCCTCTCCGGAAGGAGCTAAAATAGACCCACGTCTGTCTTCTCAAAGGAACTTTGCACAGCTTGGGGACTTGCCCTCCTCTGTGGTTTTTGAAAGTTGCGGGGGAGGCTCGATTCCCTCACCTGGAAGCTGGTTGTCTTTCTGTGCCCCCAGCCAGGCAGCTTGGAACAGCTCGGAAATTACGAACCCTTGTCACTTCATATTAGGAAGAAAGTGCTCCTCTCCGTGGCTTCAGTGACACCTCAGATTCAATTTAGTTAGTGGGGACAGGGGTAAACGTTGCTAGGCATTATCTAACTGCAAGAACATTCAGCAGCCAGAGGAGATGGTGGTGATCCACTACGCCCAGAGAAGCTTCTGGAGGGGAAAAGGATGTTACTTATATCACTCCTTCTCTCCTGGAGGGAAAGATGCCTGCACCAGACCGTCTACGACCTCCCAGAGTCAGGGAACTCACATGGCACAGGCACGTGGTAGGGGGCGAGGGGAGGCGGGGGAGGGGCCAGAAACTTCAGCTTTCGGGATTTTTAAATTATTCTCATTTTTCTCCCCCCCCCCCCCCCCTTGGGCCAAATCATTGTGTCTTTCCGTTCACTGTGATTGTTCTTGCCAATTTCATGCCCTAGAGGAGAAGACAGAATGATGTCCAGGATGAGGGTTTAGTTCCTGCTCTATCACTAATCAGCTTTGTGATTTTAGGCAAAGGAGTCCCTTTCTCGGCCTGAATCTGTTCATGAAGGTATTCACACGGAGCAATAGTCTCCAAACCTTCCTCCCTCCCCACCCCGCCCCCATCCGTGAGCTCTGTTTCTCCCGTGGAATGTTTCCTGGAACTCCGGTGTCGGGAGCAAGAGTAACCAAGCCAGTTGGCCTGGATGGCTGAGCAAAGGGCCGAGAAATGAGCCGGCTGGGATTCCTCCCCCAGGAGGCCTCCTCTCCCTCCGGGGCGGCCCCAGGCTCCTCCCCAGTTTCCTGGGGCTTCAGCAAAAGGAGCCGGAAAAATCCTCAACCGTTTTATCTACCAGCGTCTCTAACATTTTCTAAGTTTACTCTGTTAATGAGATGAGATCATGCCGGGGAAAGCACTGAGCCAAAACCGCAAGCACATTGTCTCGTTATTGAGATGATTCTGATTTTTCGGAGGGGGCTGCAAGCGTCCTTGTTTCTGGCCCACAAAGGCCCACGGGCTGCTGGCTTCGCCTGGGCATTGGTAAGAACGAAACCCAAGGTACAGCCTCGGGAAGGCGGCTTTGTTCTCTTCTGTGAACATAAGAGCCTAAACCAGTGTTGAGCAACTCAGGGAAGAAAAAAAAGGAGAGAAAGAGAGAGATCTGAATGGCTTTTCTTAATAAAGCATTTCCTCTTGTCTGAAAGCAGAACGCAGAAGGAAGCTGGGGAGAACAGGAACCCCCAGGGCTGTGGTTAGTCACCAGCTGCCATCACTGCCATTGCCACTCGCTGCTGGATGGGGGAAGGGCGGGCTTGCTCCAACTCGCTCGCTCGTTCGTTCGGTTACCTGGAAAGGTGGCAGGGAGGCTGACCTCCTAGGAGAGCCGACCCCCCTGGGCTCTTGCAGTCACACGTGGGAATTGATCGACTGGTTGATTGATTCACTGATTCATTCATTCATCCCATCGGGACTACCGCTGACTACACCCAAGAGAAAAAACACTTGTATATCTTTTTTCCAGATTCACCAATAGCAGATTCCCCGTGTGCCAGGTTTTTAGACCACCGGAGTGAGCAAGATTGCTCAAGTCCTTCCATCTCGGAAAATCTGTTAAGAGAGCAGTCAGATACCTGCTGCTGGGAAGCCTGCCTTAACCTCCCGGTCTGGAACAGGTGCCCTTCTGGTGCTTGTGGTCACCAGCGTCAGCCACGTCTGTCCACTGCGATGGAAATTCTCTGGGAGCGTGGAGCCCGGATCTCTGCCGTCCACAGCTCTGGTCCTGGAGAGCTTGGCGGGACGTCTGGAGCACAGCGGGTGTGGCACAATCCTGGCTGGAAGAATTCAGCAGTACATAGCTCGGCACACTCTGGTCTCTAGTGACTTGTCTATCTTTCTTCTCTACCCTCCCGGGGGGCTGTGAGCTGGAGACTGGAGCCTCACCTCTTCCTGCCAGACGTGACGTGAACTGTCCTTCCTTGTGCTGAAGAGAAATGAACGCGATCTGAATTCAAACCCAGGACCCTGGCACACCTTGGAGTGAGTAAGCAACCTGTTTCAATCTCCTCATGTCTAAGCACGACCCGCCTGGAACAATCCATGGCAAAAGAGGGGCACGTAGCAATCGCTCGCTACTCATGGAAACTTCAGTTTGTTTACGCTTCTAAAGCTCGTTGACTTGCTGGAAAGACAGTCTCTTTCTCTCAGGATACTTTGTGCAGGTTCGGCAATTTTTCACATTTTGCCACATTTGTTGTGTCATCTTTCTCTCTCCCCTCTCTCTGTCCCTCTTCCTCCCCCCGTATATCCCCACACATGTGCACACATCTGCATGTACATACACGCTGTGTGTGTAAACGATAAAGTCCAAAATGATTATTTGTTTTTCTGAGCCATTTGAAAGTAGGTTATATGCATCCCACCCTTTCTTCCAAATATTTCAGTGTGTAATTCCTAAGAGCAAGAAATACTCTCTGAGCCACAATACCGTTACATTTAGAAAATGTAACATTGCTGTGAGACTTTCATTTAATCTAACTTGCAATATCCCATATTTGTCAATTGTCCCAGTAACGTCCTTAAAGCCCTTCCCTTTCCGGTACCGGATCTGGTCCGTCTAGCGGCCGCCTCCGCTTTGTCTCCTTCGATCTGGAAGATTCCTCAGTCCTTCTCCCTTTCACAAATGGGCATCCTTAAAGAATCCTGGCCAGCTGTAGACTAGTCCTCAGGGTGCGTTTGTCTGCTGTTTCCCTCTGATTTGAGGCGGGTTACGCATCCCGACAGCAATACTCCTATGAGATGGTGTTTCCTTCTCAGCACATCACATCCAGAGGCATGTGAAAGCGATCTGCTCCTCAGCGCGAACATTAATTTTCATCACACAAACTATCATCTATTTTCTCTACCGTACGGTTACTGTCTTTCCCCTTTCAATGAACAAGCAATCTGTGGGGAGACCCTGGGAGACCAGAGAAGTGTTCTGCCCCTCATCACAACTTCCCCAGGCTTGGGCTTGCCCAGGTGATCCTGGCTAGCATGGTTGCCAATGGCAACTCTGCTACCCTCCCCCCCCGCCCCCCCCCGACCGCCACACTCTGTCCACTTGCATCATAGGCTTTCTCCTACAAGGAGGAACTCTGGGTAGGCAAGGCAATGGACCTAAGGGAATACATTGTCAGAGGGAAATAGGCATCGGGTGCGCTGGTGGGAGGTCAGGCTAGAGAAGAGAAGCCCCGAGAAAGGCTGGAAACAGAGGAGTAAGACCACAGAAATGGTATGCTCAGCACAGGAAGTGGAAAGAAGATTCAATTGTGGGAGACTCAATGGTGCAGGGAGAGCCTGAGCCCTAGCTGCAGGCAAAAGTGGGTTCATATCCCACTCAGGGAGATATATATATATATATATATATATATATATATATATATATATGGAGAGAGAGAGAGAAAGAGAGCACGTGAATGGGGAGAGGGGCAGAAGGAGAGAGAATCTTAAGCAGACTCCATGCTCAGTGTGGGGCTGGATGAGGGGCTTCATCTCATGACCCTGGGATCATGACCTGAGCCACTTGGGCCACATTCTAAATGGTTGGCTGAAGAAAGTCTCTCTACCTTTGGGTCTGTTTGCTCTTTTAGAAAACTGTGCCCATCACACTGATCTCATTGCTTTTCCCCTTGTTTTAGACAGACATAGGGTGCAAAGTGCCAAGCGTACCGCTTCCCATCATGTAAGTGCTCATTAAATGCTCCCCCTTCTCTCTTCCCTTCCCTTTGTGTTGCTCAGTTATTGCCATGGAAACTTCCTTCTCTGCTCTCACTGAGGTCCCTTTAAAAATTTTGCACTTACCCTAAAAGCTTGATTTTTTTCATCTGAAATGAAACATTCTAAAGGTAATCATATACTACATTTTCTGCTAAAAGTAAATTAAATGCAGGGTCAAAGCTGATTGTGAACTCAACTAGGGAGTCTCAGGGATGCTTTCATTCCAAAACTGTTTTCATTATTTTTGGTAACTTAAATATAACTAATTAATTATTTTGCATGATGATAATATTGCCATTTTATTATTATCACTAAAATACAATGATAATTGCTACTTTTAAAACTATATACATAGTATTTGGACTTTTCCAGATGCTTTCACAATCTTGACTTCTGATACTCCCAGTTGCCTGGCTGTGTAGGTATTTTCCCCATTTTACAGATGAAGACGCTGAGGCTCAAAATGTCTGTGACAATGGTCAAAGCCAGGCAGTACGTATACTGTCTCCTGTCAAGTGGAAGCCACACGAGTCCTCTCGGCCAAAGAATCAGAAGCAAAAGGACACACGTAACTCCCAGGCTGAGGCAGTGACAAGGCAGTGTGCTCCCTTCCTCTCTCACCATGCTGAAGTGACCTTGGAAATGACATGTGCAGCCGCTCTGGAAAACAGTAAGGAGATTCCTCAAAAAGTTAAAAATAGAAGTACCCTATGACCCAGCAATATCACAGCTATGAATTTACCCAAAGGGTACAGGAGTGCTGATTCATAGGGGAACATGTACCCCAATGTTTATAGCAGCGCTTTCAACAATAGCCAAACTATGGAAAGAGCCCAAATGTCCATTGACTGATGAATGGATAAAGAAGATGTGGTATATATATATACCACATCTTCTTTATATATATGTGTGTGTGTGTGTGTGTGTGTGTGTGTGTACAACAGAATATTACTTGGTCATCAAAAAGAACAAAATCTTGCCATTTGCAACAACGTGGATGGTTCTAGAGTGTATTATGCTAAGCGAAATAAGTCAATCAGAGAAAGACAAATACCATATGATTTCACTTATATGTGGAATTTAAGAAGCACAACGGATGAACATAGGGGAAGAGAAGGCAAAGTCAGAAAAAAACAGAGAGGGAGGCAAACTGTAAGAGACTCTTAAATACAGAGAACAGACTGAGGGTTGCTGGAGGGGAGGTGGGATGGGCTAAATGGGTGAGGCATTCAGGAGGGCACTTGTTGGGATGAGCCCTGGGTGTTGTATGTAAGAGATGAGTCCCTAAGTTCTACTCCTGAAACTAATATTACACTACAGGCTAACTGGAATTTAAATAAAAACTTGAAATAAAAAAAAATTGACATGTGAAGGCAGCTGTATTGTAATATGAAGAGAGCTTGGATCCCTGAGTCCCCAGCTGGAGGAGCATCCTGGAGAAACCATATTAGACTGTGAACAGAAGAAATTAAGTTCCATTCTGCCAAATGTCTGTGACTGTAAAGTGTGTTTGTTACCACAGCATGACCTAGCCTACCCTAACTAACACAATAGTGAATACTTTTTGGTGACCAGTTATCATGGGAAGTCCAAGAACCTCATTATTTGGGGTGCCAAGGAAGCGAGGCGATCCATTTCCCACCGTCAACATGAACGTGGAACAGCAGGGCCTCTATAATTGTTTTTAGGCAAATCTAGCTTGTCGTGTTCTTTTGAAAAGGGAAGGATGAGAAGAAAAATTTCTTAATTGAGATTTAGGTTAAGTTGAATAAACAAATCTCCTTCAACTCAGAAAGATTGAGGAAGAATAATCGGCGGGAAGAGGCCGGTGCAGACTCGGGAGGACATGTTTTAAATAACGTTCCCACAAAAATCTTCTGCAAACATCAGAATCTAAAAGAAAGGAATCACAACGAATGAGATGCAGCCTGATTAGAGAAAATAATTTTTAAATCACTGTGGGTTTTCACTTTTGCACCAGAAGGCTAGGATTTATCTGAATCTTATTAATAAGAGCGCAATGCCAAGATAGGCAGGATTGATAAGGAATAAATACAACCTGGCTTGATTCAGCTGCAGATATCACATGTTTTCAAAGATGATTATGAGCAACTTTGAAATGTATGTGATTCTTTCATAAAATGAGTTTTTGTTGGACTACAAAAATATTTTTCAATTTCCCCAGATTGGAAATGACAAAAAAGGTTAATTAAAAGTCAACTGAAGACTACTTAGGCACTTAAACGTGTAATTTCTTGAGCTTCAAACTTAAATTGCTCTAACTGCAAAATAGCTCACTCATTTATGCCTATACTCTTTAAACATTGTTGTTTTGTTTTGTATTGTTTTTGTTTCTTTGGTGTGATTTAAAATACAATCTTAAGCTTAAGCAGAATCTTAAGTGTTTAACAACCAAATCCCCATTTAAATGAATGAATGAGTCCATGGACGCAAGTTGAGAGATCGCTGGGTTTAGCAGTCTCTCCCAAAGCCTGGAACACTAACGGAAGTTTTCTACAACCTTTTCTTATGTTGTCTCCCCTGCTTCTCTGCCTCACCCCCCCTACCCCACTGCCTTCCCTCTCTCTGTGTTGGATGACCCAGCAGGTTACCCATCTGTCAGAAACCTACTCAATCTTTACAGTCTGGTTCAAACTGTGTAACTGTCAGTAGTCTTTCTGGATGGCCATCGTCTCTTCCTTGACTGATGCCCTATTACGGTCTTTAGGTTACCCAACCATCATTTCACAAAGTTTGCATTTGTATTGCATTGTGATTTGTCTTTTTTTTAATTTTTTAATTTTTTTATATTTCTATGCTTTCTGTCTTACTGTAAATTTCCAGAGATTAAGGAGTCTTACCCAGCTCCTTGTTTGGGGCCAGTAGTGGGGCCAAAGTTTCAAGTACCCCCATGTCCTGCCTACATTCAAGATCTATGCTCAGCTCTGCCTCCCATAGGAGCTTACTCTTTTCCTGAAGAAGAGGTGGGCAGAGGTGGGGGTAAACATGTCCTTCAGTCCAGCAACAAGATCAGCATCAAAAGTCCAAGTCCAGCCATGGGTTCTTGGAATTGAGTGAGGTAGGGTCATGCAGGGCTAGGATTGCAGAAAGAGAATCCTAGCTGGGGGTTAAAAGTGTGTCAAAAAATAAAATCTTCTTCTTAATATTTAAAGTTAACTCTGCCATGTATTAAAGAAAGATTAAGGATTTTTTTTTTTTTTTTTTTTTTTTTTTGCAATTACTAAGAGAGTCCAAGAGACTGTAGTCATTGGGGACAAGCCATTCCTGTTTTGGCTTCAAGGATGCCTTTCAGAACATTCAAGACTGTTCAGTCTCACGTACTCTTCAGTGTCCAAGCCATTTTATATATTTGCCAGCTGCCTGGAGCCTTTCTTCCCTTTAACAGGATAAGTTATTTGCTAGGAATTTTGTTTGTTTGCTTGCTTCATTAGTCTTTATGAGGATAACTTCACGCATCTTCTGAAATATTGCCTCTTGTGAGGAGCAAAGCATAGTCTTCTCCCATTGTCCTTTCCCATCCCCCAAACTGAGTTACTTGTTTCTATCACACGCATCCTGTACTTCCATTATGCTATTCCTGCTGTAAGTTCTTATTTGATTATCCCTCTTCCCCGACAGAGTGTCAGTTGTACGAAGTCAAGGGCCAAGGCTATCTTGTTAGCAGCCGAATCCCCCTTGCCTGGCACAGTGCGTTGACATAGCAGGCATTCCAAACATACTTGTTGAATAATTTGGACACAGCCCCAAAACTTAGGCGGTGGAAGAAGTGAAAAGCAGGCAACTCAAATCATAGTCTCGTACATCGGTTACACCTGGCTCAAATTGTTCACATTATTGAGGAAGAGATTGACATTAACATTAGAAATTTACTGTGCAGTATTTGTAATACATAATATATATTGGGGCTATAGTAAGCTATGTTAGAGTTCTCATTTTTGTGGTCAGATTGTAGTCATTTTCACCTCTGTGGGGTATATTATCCTAAAATTTCCTGTTAAGGAATCTGAACAAATAGTTTCCTGGAGTAAGATCTGTGGCCCTCACCTGATTATTGTTGTCAAACTTTGTCCCCAGAATGAAGACTATCATTTAAGTAAGTTCACCTTACATAAGGCAGCCATGACTAAGAAATTGCCAATATTATGAACGCAAACTCGTAGTTGTTGAGTACTTACTGTGGTCCAGGCACTGTGAAAGGTTATTTACATCAATTATTGA
Source organism: Neofelis nebulosa (assembly GCF_028018385.1). Taxonomy (NCBI): domain Eukaryota; kingdom Metazoa; phylum Chordata; class Mammalia; order Carnivora; family Felidae; genus Neofelis; species Neofelis nebulosa. The sequence continues at coordinate 199,281,302 of NC_080784.1, read as the reverse complement.
AGATCACAGCCCTCCCCTCAATGAGGTCAACACTATTATAATCCTAATTCATTCACTTGTATACCAGACATTTAACTGGGTTCCTGATACACATGAGACATTGAAATAGGCATCAAGGATACAGTAGGGGGAAAACATGTAAAATTTTGCCATCCTGGGACTTATGTCTTATTGGAGGAGAAGAGATAAAGACAAAAATTGAGATTTGACCAAAGAGAAAAGAGATAAGACAAAAATCAGTTATGTTAGATAGTAAGAGTGTTGTACATAAGTACAACAGGGAAGGGAAAAGGGTGTGTTGGCGTATGAGGTTTTCCATACAGAATCCCAGGAGGACATCACCCATAAGGTACAGGGAAGCAGAAATTGTGAGAGGTAAGAGAGAGAGAGCCATTCAAATACTGGGGGTGGGGAAGAATATTCCAGGCAAGGGGCAAAAGGCATCACATGTACAAAATCCCGAGCTAGGAGTATGTTGAAGTTTGGGGAGCGGTGATGAAGTTGATGTGGTTAAAATAAAATGAAGTAGGCAAGGGGGAGACTGTGGAGGAGGGGCCAGGCAATATGGCACCTGACAGGTTATTTTGAGCATCCAGGATTTATTCTGGAGACGTTGGAAGGCTTGGAGATGAAAATGACATGATCTGGTTTACATTTTAAAGGGGTGCTCTGGCCGCTGTGTCCAGAATGGACTGGATGAGTCAAGGGTAAAAATCGGAAGACCAAACAAAAGGTATTGCAATAATCCAGAGAAGCAGGCATGGCAGCTCACAGCAGTGTTGTCCTCAAGCAGGTGATGAGAACTGGCCTTGTTTGGCATGTCTTTTTAGGTGGAACCCAAAGGATTTGCTGATGGATTGGATGGGGCCTCTGACAGAATGAGAAAAATCAGGAATGACATCAAAGTGTTTGCCCTCAGCAACTATAAATACAGAATTTCTATTTACCGAGACAGGAAAGATTGAAGAAGGGACAGATTTAAGAGAAAAGATCAAGGGTTTGGACGTGGACACATTAAGTCTTAGGCTTCTATTGGATAGCCAGCAGAGATGTTAAATAGGAATTGCATGTACGTTATCTGGAGTTCAGAAGATCTGGGAGTCACACATTTGAGTCTTCAACGCAGAGATGGTGTCAAACCCCAAGAAACACAGAGGGCTTATCCAGGGACTGAGTATAGGAAGAATAGCAATTCAAGGGCCAAAGCCCGGGACAGCCCAGTAAGAAGATACTGCATCCACTTGGGGAAACAGATAGATGCTTACGCAGTGCAGGAGGCTTCTTAGGCATTTGCCTGTGAATGAGAAAAAGGAAGGAAGCAGGACTGGGCAAAAAAACATCTTCAGGCCACAAAGCAGATCTGACACCCCAGAAAAGGAAGAGTCTGGAGGAAGCAGGGTGGGTGAGTGAGCCTCTGACCATGTTGCTTTGGCAAAGCCTTTGCAAACCCAACCGGAGACGCAAAGCAAAGCTTGCCTTTTGAGCAGACGCCCACTTCGGACAAATATGGCCGGGGCTCAGTCTTTCCACTGTGGCCTGTCATTGAGGAGGGGCTTCTGGGAGGAGTGTGGCCTGAGCTTGAATTCTGGAGGGGACTCCAGGGGCACTGCAGCTAAAGACCGATCGCGAAGGACACTACTTTCCGCTGAAGACTAAATTCTTGCTTGAAGAAGGTCTGAGCAGCGTACTTTCATGACTCCCATACATATCGGTTTTGTCCATGAGCACTCTGAAGCACAGAAAGATGAGGCAACTAGACCAACATCACACAGCAAGCAGGTGGGCTTGAGCCCTGGCAGTCTGACTGCGAATCTTAGTGCTTAACCACGATGTGAGATGGCCACTCTCCAATGCACATATTTGAAAGGGTCAAACAGCGAATGAGATTTTATTTGGCATCGCACCTAGAACTCACTGAAAGGACTACCACAGTTGGTTTGAGGGAGCCTCATTGGGCGGGGGGTGTGGCCTTTAAAGGCTCCTCCTTTGTCTGTGGCCTTTAAAGGCTCCTCCTGGTCTTTGGCGAGGTCACCTTCTCCTCTTTCTTCCTCGCCCAGCTCAGCACACTCAACCACCCAAGCCCCACACTGTTGAGCCCCAGGCCAGACTCATGACGTAGTCAGAGATAACTCAAACGTGCTCCCTCCCTCACGAAGCTTTCTCCAGTTCTTGAAGCAGAAACAACCTTTGACACCTCGAAGTTTCTAGAAGACTTCATCCTCGTTGTCACCCAGGACTTTCTATTTTCTGTTAAACATCTGCGCCCTGCTTCCCCTCTCGACCTCATCAGCTCTCAGTCCTGGGACGGTAGCTTGAATCCCAAGGGGAGGTAACACAAGCACAGGCCACAGGACTTGGGGGTCTAGACGCGGTTCTCAGTCCTCTCTGCCTTTGTCGCCAGCCACTCCTTCTCTTGGAATTGTTGCTGCCTTTTCTCCAAGACTCAGATTAAGAAATTCCTTCTTCAGAAACCTTTTCCGTTTCTGCCTCCTACTCGTCTTATCTACACGCCTCTTCCCTGAGTTCCAACTCGCATCACGTTGGCATCTTCCAAACATGTCTGACAATGACCTAGAGTAGGAAACGGAGTTTACAGCACGACTTGGTACCCGGACCTGCACATACACAGCCTCCCACACAACTGAAGCACAATCGTTGCACCGGGTTCTTACATCTTTACTGCTGTGCAATGCACACTGATATATTCTGGTCTATTTTCCCTCTTTCTTTTCTTTTTCTTTTTCTTTTTCTTTTTCTTTTTCTTTTTCTTTTTCTTTTTCTTTTTCTTTTTTTTTTAAAATGCTGTCTGCAGCCCACTAAATTGATTTAATGACTTGCCAATGGGTCTCAGCATACAGCATGAAAAACACTGCCCTCTATGGACCTTCATTAATACACTCTGCTCACAATACTGACATCATTAGTATACTTGTCTGTTTTCCCCGGCAGGCAGTAAACTCTGAGGGTAGGGATCATATCTTCTTCTTCTTTTTTTCTTCTATTTTAGCACCAGTAAATGTCTGAGGAATGAATAAGTGAGCGTGTGCATGCTCTGAAGTCTGGACAACCACCTATTTTCAGTTTGAAAACATAACAGAGTTCTCGGGACTTGAAATGTTTACCTTAGACTTTCCAGAAGCTTCTCTCTTGCCTGTTGACCGTGCATCTCCATTGTGTCCCGGATGTCAATGCTGTTGTCAGGTCAGTGGCCTCCTTGTTCAAAAAAATACTTTTTTTCTCCACTTCATTTGTTCTTTTTTTTTTTTTAAGATAATTGTACATTTTTTTTTAACGTTTATTTATTTTTGAGACAGAGAGAGACAGAACATGAAAGGGGGAGGGGCAGAGAGTGAGGGAGACACAGAATCGGAAGCAGGCTCCAGGCTCTGAGCCGTCAGCCCAGAGCCCGACGCGGGGCTCGAACTCACGGGCCGTGAGATTGTGACCTGGCTGAAGTCGGACGCTTAACCGACTGAGCCACCCAGGTGCCCCTCCACTTCATTTGTTCTGTTGGCATAGGAGCTACCGTGATCTTACAGAAGTACTTCTATGGCCTTAGGTGATGGCCTGAGGGTGGGCACCCAACACAGGGCAAGCTGATTTCTAAACTTGGGACCAGAAGGTGCAGTAGTCCATCCCTCTCCAGAGATTGGGAGACATGTGTCCCTGCCAAGAAACATGTCTTCCAGCCTCCAGAGAACAAGAGTAAGGATGATGGAGAGGACTCGGAAACAAGGAGAGGTAGACCAAGAGAGGGTGTGTGTCTCCTGGCATCATTCTTGAACCCCTGGTTCCAGTTTTCATAAAGACCAGCAGATGTGACTTTCCTCCCATTGGGTTACTCAGGCCTCTGTTCAAATGCCCCAACATTTGGGTGTCCACCAACTTCCTCTTTCACGTTTGCCCCTTTGACATAGGTTTCTGTCCCTGGGAAACAAAGGTCCCGAATCGCCCATATGACTTGTCAAAGAGTCCCAGACCAGCGCGCGGTCAGATGCGCCGTGACTCGTGGTGGCAAACGAAGCTCTGTTCTAGACACACCATTACCTCAGTGCTATCAGGAAGAGGCCACAGAATGACTGGCGTGGGAGCGCGACCACTCTGTGGATTAAACCCAGGGAAAATCAGGGTTGTGCCAGGAAGGGTGGGAAGGCTGTTTCTCCTTCCCATGCATACTCCGGGAGCGCTTGGGGAAATCGTTTTACTTCATGGGTTCTGGCATTTGGGCTCTCAAGATTTTCATCTTATAAAGTCAACACAGTCTTAAGTTTTGTAGTGAAGCTTAAATCATGAGTGTGAAGGATGTAGCTCAGTTTTTGACATGAGGTAATCCATCAATACACCTCTTTTGACCCCTCTTTATCCCATAAATACCGTGGCCTAGTCTTCTAATTTTAAAATTTTCCTTCTTTTGAAAAGTTAATATCGTTATTTATTTATTTATTTATTTATGTAGTTAGTTAGTTAGTTTTGAGAGAGGCAGAGATAGCGTGAGCAAGACAGGGGCAGAGAGAGAGGGAGAGAGAGAATCGCAAGCAGGGTCTGCATTGTCAGCTCACAGCTCGACGTGGGGCTTGAACCCACGAAACCAGGAGATCATGACCTGAGCTGAAACTGAGAGTTGGACGCTTCACAGGCTGAGCCATCCAGGCGCCCCAAAGTTAATATCTTTTTTTTTTCTCATTTGTTTTGTTTCTTAAATTCCTCATGTGAGTGAAATCGCATGGTATTTGTCTTTCTCTGACTGGCTTGTTTCTTTTAGTGTAATACACTCTAGTTCCATTCATGTTGCTGAAAATGACAAGATCTCACTGTTATTTATGTCTGAGTAACCTTCCATTGTATATGTATACCTCTTCTTTATCCATTCATCTATGGATGGACGCTTGGAGCTGGTGGAGGGAGGGTGAAATACATAAAGGGGATCAAAGGTACACTTCTTGTTGAACACTGAATAAGGCACAGGATTATTGAATGAATTGAATTCAATTCATTGAATTCATTATGCATTGAATGAATTGAATTCAATTCATTGAATTCACTATGCATTGAAGTTAATAAAACACTGTGTGTTAATTCTTCTTTCTTAAAAATACTTCTTCAGTTAAAAAAACAAAATAACGGATTTGGTAAAGCAGAGATTTCCCACGTCCCAATTGTTGTTTTCAGTTAGCTTTCTAGTGTCTTCTCATTTGCTGATTTGCTCAGTCTCCCAATGACTCGGATGTTTGGTTTGGGCAATCAAGAGTGCTGATGACGCCACAGCAAATAAAGATGATTTCATTTTTAGAGCAGTCCTAGAAATGACTTGTTAACGGTCCACCATGGCACTAGATGACAAACATTTCCCTGGAGAGAGCATCTCCTACGGTCTGCCGTTACCGACTCAACAAAACTGTCTGTCCCTTCCTCCCAGACAGATAATGAAGCAGCTTGTCTTGTCAGGGGCTGATGCTCGATTGTCAGGGAAAATTGAGTTTCCGAACCTGCCGTGTTTTGTGGTGGCCAGAATGTCACTATGGGAGACAGCAGATTGTAGCTGCCGGATTTGGCTTCTCACTTCAGCGTATTTGTCTGGGACTCGGGGCTTTACTTTTGAGGCCTGGGGCAGCCTCTGTTGCCCAAGTGTGCCAGACCGAGGCTGCCTCAGGGCTGGGAGAGTGCCCTGAATTCTAGATACGCCTGGCGGCATCGAATCCTCTCTGTGCTCTGGCCCAGAGAAAGACAGTGGGTGGAACACAGGGGAATGATGGCAATTCCACACTCTCTCCAGTGTCCGCCTCATTCCTACACGTGGTAAAGCAGAGCATACAATGGAAAGTAGTGAGAAAACTGCAAATGTAGAAAACTAGAAACATGATCTAGATCGTGGTTCTCAATGGGCAGAGGTAGGGCTGAGGAGGCGTTGGGGAATGGGGATGATCAAAATCCCCTGCAAGGCTACTGTCACATTATCCAAGGCCCTCTACAGAGGGACATCAGAATGAATTTGGATTGCCTGGGGAGGGCGGGCATGGAGGAGGAGGGACAACGCTGAGATTATTCTCCTTGGAATTTTTAAAAATCCTCAGGATTACTTTAACATACCTCCTCGATCACTACCACCCTCATGAAGATGATCCTTTTCCGCAGCCCATTTTCTCGCTAAAGGCCTCCTCCTCCGTGCTTCCCCGGGATTCAATTATGCGGTTGTTACATTACATAGGTAAGAAACTGGGTGATGGTGAAGTTAATCCTGGAATTTAGTGCTTCTGGTCTTTTAATCAGATTTGTTTCTCGTATTGTCCCAACATCCCAAACTCGGAACCCTTCAACCGACCTGTCTGCCTTCTCCCTGTGCCCCAAAGATGTTGCTGCAAGTCCTTTACAATCAAGGCCACCACTATAGAGTGATTCTAGAAGATGGTTCTGAGCTCACTTTATCCATTCAACTCCTGAGACCCTGGAAACTACGAAATCAAGACGCAAAGGAAGACACCGTCTGCAAGATGAACAAGGGTGCTCCTGCAAGAAGGCCCAGCACTTAGGTTGACCTCACTGTTCTGTGTCTGTGACCCTGTTCACTGCTGGTATCCGATACTTTCTTGTGTTGCGATGCGTACTAATAGAAAAATAAGTCACCTCCACCTTATTGCTATCCCAACCTCACGCAAGTCCAGGATGAGGACTTGTTATCCTTCTGGAGAATTACTCCTCCTCCATTCCCATCCACACGATGCTAGCACTCTGGAGGGGAAAACTGTGAGCGAAGGTTGGTCTAGTAGTTGTCCAGGTAGAGCTGTGACAAATTATCACAAACTTAGTGGTTTACATTTCAGGAAGTCCGAAGTCCAAAATGGTTCTTGGGAGGCTAAAATCAGGGTGTCAGAAAGCAGGGCTAATTCCTTTTGGAAGCCCTAGGAGGAGAGTGTGTTTCTTATCAATTCCAGCTTGGACAGCATGCCCGAATTCCTTGACTTTAATCTCTGAATCCCTGGACACAATCGCCTGACCTCTGACTCTCCTGCCTCCTTCTTATAAGGATCTATGGGATTACATTGGGCCCACCCACATAATCCAGGATAATCTTTTTATCTCAAGTCCCTTAGTTTAATCACATCTGAAAAGTCTCTCTTACCATATAAGCTATCATAGTCGCAGCTTCCTGAGATTAGGGTGTGGGCATCTTTGGAGGGCTATCGATTAGCCTACCACAACCAGCCCATCAAAACATCATATTCTCCCAGCAGCAGTCATTGTTTTGGGTGAGCAAAGGGACCCAGGTTGGTCCAGTCAGTGAGAATCCTGGGACAAGTACAGGTGCTAGCCGAAGAGGCTCTCTCTGCTGGCCTTGGAATTGGGCGGGTTGGGCTCACACCTGGTCCGTGGCAACTATCGTGCTACTTCTGGGGAAGAACTGATTCCTGAGCCAGAGGCACCACACTCATGGAGACACTGGCTGGGTCTATGTCTGGACTTTCCATTTTGAAAGTAAATGTGTTTCCATTTGCTAAAGTCAGTTGAGTTTTGTTTTGTTTTGTTTTGTTTTGTCATTTACAATGAAAAAGAAAGTCCTCCTAATTATTAAAAACAATAATAATTTTCACTGAATTCTTACTTTCTACCTGGTACTCTGCTAAGAGTTTGACATGGATCATTCTCTGTCTTCACACAGCCCTATAACGTGCTGGTGATTTATATGCAAAGGGTTGAGGCTTAAAGAAGTTGAGGACCCAGCTCAAGGACGCAGATATTACAGTCTGCTTTCAGGGATTTAGCCACGGAGCTAAAAATTACTTTGAGACATTGAAGGAAAAGGCTGGGTATAAATGGCAGATACATAAAATTACAATACAATAACATTATTAAAAACACCCCAATGTAAACCAACTCTGTAAAACAACCATAACAAGAAGAGGAGATATTTATTGGGAGCACTAGGACTCTTTTTTTTTTTTTAATTCTATTTTAATTCTATTTAAATTCTATTCTATTTAATTCTATTAATTCTATTTAATTCTATTTACACATTTTTTTTTATAATTAGAATGTATCATCTTTTAATTGGAAGCTTGTTGGTTTTTTAACATTGTTTTTATTTAAGCAGAGGTGACCTCTTCCCCTGCAGAACGGTGTTTAAGTGTCAGTTTTGTGAAGAAAGAATGGCCGGTAAGAGTGGAAGCTTATGATCTCATGCTGCTAATTACTGCGTTACAACTCATTCTTCTGGGACTCGGGCTGGACGTACACATGTGTGCATCACCCATGGTGATCACATCATCTCATTTAGAAAATTCTATGAGTTGGAGAAAACTTTATTTTTTAGATGAGGAACCTGCAGCCGGGAGGTTTCACAATTTGACATACCAAGTGAGGGTGAGGGCTGAGACCCAGAATGGGTCGGTCTTACGTCCAAAGAACAGGTGCCCTTGACTCTATGTTCCTTGGTCTATAGTTCTGAAATCCTTCAGTTTTACACTAAGCATCCCAGGGCTTAGTAGTCATTCAAACGTAAGCTGTCGTGCATCCTCCTTATTGTTTCATTTATGTTTTTATGACCATACAGCTTTGTATTTATACAGCACCTCATACCGAGAAGAAGTAAGAATTAAGGGTCCATGTGAACTTCAGAATTAGATCTGAGGTTAGGTCCTGGCCCTACTAAACCCTAGCTATGTGACACTGGGCAAGTTATGGAACCTGGCCAAAGTCTGTTCGCTTATTTGAAAATGGAGAACATACAGGGGTACCTGGCCAGCTTTGTCAGGAGAGCATGTGACTCTTGATCACAGGGTTGTGAGTTTGAGCCCCATGTTGGGTGTAGAGATTACTATAAATAAATAAATAAATAAATAAATAAATAATTTAGAAAATAAAAAAAAAAAAAAGAAAATACAGGTAACCTTCAGAGATATTGCAGGGTCAGTTCCAGACCATGGCAACAAAACCAAAATCGCAATAAAGGAAGTAAAATGAACTCTTCAGTTTCCCCGATCATGTTAAAGTTATGTTTACACTACACTGTAGTCTATTAAGCGTGCAATAATATCATGCATTAAAAAACAACGTACAGACCCTAATTAAAAGAAAATATTTTCTTGGGGTGCCTGAGTAGCTCAGTAGGTTAAGCGCTGACTCTTGATTTCGTCTCAGGTCAGGATCTCATGGTTTGTGAGATCGAGCCCTGTGGCAGCATGGAACCCGCTTGGGATTTTCCCTCTCTCCCTTTCTCTCTCTGCCGCTCCCCAGTTTGCTCTCTCTCTCTCTCTCTCTGTCTCTCTCTCTCTCAAAATAAAAGAAAATACTTTCCTGTTAAAAAGTGCTAACAGTCATCCAAGCTTTCAGTGAGGCATAATCATCTTGCTGGCGAAGGGTCTGGCCTCCATGTTGATGGCAGCTGACCGATCAGGGTGGGCGTTGTTAGAGGTGGAGGGGCTGTGACAATTTCTGAAAATAAGGCAACAATGAGGTTGGCCTCATCAGTTGACCCTTCCTTTCACAAATGCTTTCTCTGGAGCATGCGATGCTGTTTGACAGCATTTTACCCACAGGCGAGCTTCTTTAAAAATTGGAGTCAATCCTCCCAAACCCTGCCATTGTTTTATCAACTAAGTTTATGTGATATTCTAAACCCTTTGTTGTCATTTTAATAATCTTCATAGCATTGAGAGTAGATTCAGTAGATTCACCCACCAGGAGTAGATTCCATCTCAAGAAACCAACCACTTTTTTTTTTTTTTTTTTTCTCATCCATAAGAAGCAACTCCTGATCTATTTAAGTTTTATCATGAGCTAAGTGGATGCAGGTTCCACTTCGGATTCTAGCTCTCTTGCTATTTCTACCACATCTGCAGTGAATTCCTTCACAGAAGTCTGGAGCCCTTCAGAGTCATTCTTTAGGGTTAAGATCCACTTCTTCCAAACTCTTCCTCATGTTAAAATCTGACCTTTTCTCAAATAATGGATGTCCTTAACAGAATCGAGAGTGGCGAATCCTTTCCAGAAGGTTGGCCACTCACCTTGCCCAGATCCATTGGAGGAATCACTATCTATGGCAGCATTAGCCTTACAAAATATATTTCTTAAATAGTAACACTTGAAAGTCAGAATTGCTCTTTGATCCATGGGAGGCAGAATGGATTCTGAGTTGGCATGGAAACATTAATCTCATTGTATACCCGCATCTGAGAAAATTGGTTCACCAGGTACGCTGTTAGTGAACAATAATATTTTAAAAGGAATCTCTTTTTTTTCTGAGCCATTGGGTTCAAGTGGTCTTAGAATATTCAGCAAACCATGTTGTAAACAACTATGCCATCGGTCAGGCTTTGTTGTTCCATTTGCCGAGCACAGGCGGACTAGATGAAGCATCATTCTTCAGGGCCCCAGGATCTTCAGAATGGTAAGTGAGCATTGGTTTCAACTCCAAGTCGCCGGCTGTGTTAGCCTCTAATACGGAAATCAGCCTGCCCTTTGAAGCCAAACATTGACTTGTCCTCTCTAGCTATGGAAGTCCTAGATGGCGTCTTCTTCCAATAGAAGGCCGCTTTGTCTACACTTAGCCATCCCTGTTGTTTAATGGAGCCACCTTCATGACTGATCTGAGCTGGATCTTCTGGATAATTTGCTGCAGCTTCTACATCAGCATTTGCTGCTTCCCCTTGCCCTTTGGTGTTATGGAGCCCATTTGCTTCCTTATACCTCATGAACATACTGCTGCCGGCTTCCGACTTTTCTTCTGCAGCTTCCTCGCCTCTCTTAGCCTTCATAGAATCGAAGAGACTCAGGGCCTTCCTCTGGATTATGCTTTGGCTTAAGGGAATGTTGCGGCTGGTTTAATCTTCTAGGGAGACCATTAAAACTTTCTCCCACTCGGCAATTAGACTCTCTTGCCTTCTTACTTGTGTGTTCGCTGGAGCAGCACTTTAATTTCCTTCCAGAACGTTTCCTTTGGATGCACACCTTCTCTAGCTATTTGATGCAAGAGCCCTAGCTTTTGGCCTCTCTTGACTTTAGACACGTCTTCTCCTTAAGCTTAGTTGTCTCTAGCTTTTGATTTAAAGTGAGAGACATGGGACTCTTACCTTCGCTCAAACACTTACTGCCCATTTGGAAGCTATTAACTGGCCTAAATTGTTGTGTCTCAGGGAACAGGGATGCCTGAGGAGATGGGGAGAGACCCAGAGAGTCTGGTCGGTGAGGCTGTAAGAACACACATTTATCAATTAAGTTCCCTGTCTTATATGAGTATGATTTGTGGCACCTTCAAAAAATTACAGTAGGGACACCTGGGTGGCTCAGTTGGTTGAACATCCAACTCTTGATTTTTGCTCAGGTCATGATCTCAGTATTGTGGGATCAAGCCCTACATTGAAGTCCATGCCGGGCATGGAGCCTGCTTAAGATTCTGTCTGTCTGTCTGTCTTTCTTCCTCTGTCTCTCTCCCCTACACACACACACTCTCTCTCTTTCCCTCCCGTTGCCCCTACGCCCACTCATGATCTCTCTTTCTAAAATAATAATAATAATAATAATAATTACAATAGTAATATCAAAGACCACTGACCACAGATCACCATAACAAATACAACGAACGTGAAAGAGCTTGAAATATTGTGAGAATTACCAAAATGTGACACAGAGACATGAATTTAAGAAATGATAGTGGGAAAAAGGCATCAACAGACTTGCTCAATACAGAGTTGCCACAAACTTTCAATTTGTAAAACACGGTATCTGTGAAGCACAATAAAGTGAGCCATGCCCTTAAGGGCTTCCTTGGAAGGTTGCTGTGAACAGTCAGAAATGCATCCAAATTTTGTCATATCGGAAGCTGGGTGAGTGCTTGCTTTTTTTTTTTTTTTTTTTTTTTTTTTTTTTTTTTTTATCCTTTCAGAATAGTTCAGGGCCCATGGCCTGATGTATTCGCTAAATTAAATTCGATTTTAAAACCTTCTTTTCTGTTCCCTGATTTCATCCGTCTTTCACAAAGAATCACGCACAAGACAAGGAAGAGCTGGCATTCTGAACGCAAATACTCCATCTTTCTGGCAAAGACAGAATTCATGCCATAGATCAGAACTGTGTGGCAGGTTCCATTTTTATAGCCTGGTGAGTGGCACATTTTGCTTCTCTTGTTTGCTTTTATCTTGAGGTCAAAGAAATGATGCAATACATTATCACAAGTGCCTGCCCTTCTCTTCCTGAACATCTGTGTTCAGAGCATATGTCTGCAAGACAAGTGGATTCATCTTGCTGCTGTCTGGTCTCTTATGTGCTGGCTCCTTTGAAGCATGGTGCATTTATTTTGACTATTTCTGCCAAATAATGACACGTTTAAGGGGAAATCTGAAAAAGGAAGTCTTTGTTTTCCATCGGGCAAGACCTCTGAGATGTTTATTAACCACCTTCTCCCTGTTCCCTCACAAGGCTTAAATACGTTCAAGAACCACCGGGCCTGAAGTTAAGTTATTACTACTGGCTTATCTTGAGCACATTTTGGCTTGTAGACAAATACCCATGTGGTTTGAATTTCGTCCATAATAGGCTTAAAATATGAGAGTGTAATTAGTGAGTCTTGAAGTTGAATGTATTTGTGAGCATGAAAACTCTTGAGATAAGCCAAGTGCCCGTGGCAATACCCCATCCTAATGAGAGGCTTTTCAGGGATTTTCTTACAAAGGATTCTCGTCACTACCCCCGCATGGTTGTTAGAAGCTCTCTTTAGTGCATCATGCAGGTAAGAAGTTTGACATCCTGGAGGTGTCCTTGATATCTCCTTCTTTCTCTCCCCCAAATCAAGTCCTATGGGTTTTACGCATTTCCGTTGTCTGCCAGTTAGGCATCCAATCTCTTTCTATGGCATGCTGTTTTACCCTCTGATCCACTCACTCTGCAGCCAATTGCGAGTTTTTCCAAACAGAAATACTACCATACAGCAAGCCACTCACTATTGCACCTCCGTTATGCAGCACCATGCCTGGCCCCTGTTAGATACTCAATAACTAATCGAGGCATGACTTACGAATGGCTGAATAAGCAAACTATGGCATTTCAGGCAAATTTCACCTTCCTGGTCCTCATCTGAGGTGACTATTGATAGATATACCATCCACATGGATTGAGGAACATAATACGCGTGATCTAGACTCATGTGAAAAGTACCCTAGACCAGCACGGTTACTGAACTCAATAACAGTTTGATATTCCAATAGGATGGATCTCTCTTAAAGACTTTTATAAAGAAAAAGAGCCTCCTCTAGTCTTAAAATAATCTTCATTCTGGTGGGCCAAGATGATACCTTGAGATTCAGCTAGAGATTTTTGAAAAAAAGAGCATATGTACTCAAAGAATCCATGCCAGCTGGCAACGAGTAAAGTCAGTAAATGGAGATCATGTTAAGACGGGTGTCTGAAACTCTGTTATACCAAAGGGTACAGTGCTGTGTGTTGAGGTAGACAGGGCTGGGAAACGGGACATACGAGGCTCAGGGATAAAATTCGGCACCTCTTCCTGTGTAACAATTTAAGTTGAATGATGCGGGAAGTGGGGAAAACATGTAATGTCTGTGCTTTCCAAAGTTTATGTTATATCCACCAAATCCTTATTTTAATTCTATGCCATTTCTTGTTGAATTTATTTTATGTGCCTTGTTTCCATTTCGATAATAAAACAAAATCATTAACTCCTACACATCAGATCAATTTCCTACAGCAATCGCTCCGATTTGACTTTTGTTTTACAAACACGTAATTCTGGTAAGTTTCATTTCCCTCCTCAGTGAATTTTCTGAGTAAGTTTGGGCATTTGTTTTATGTGATTTCAACATCGTGCTTTATTTACGTCTTTGAATTGAAACATCCTCAGTCTTGCCTTGTTCTTCCACATTGTGGATGGATATATGTGAGAGGCGTGTTTGGGGCCCCCTTAAATGTTCTTCTTGAAGCCTACTGAGTGGTCCAATATTACAGGGTTGCTTCAAATAAATATGGATTATGATTACTGATTCATGTGTCATTTTTTTTTTCTGAAAGTTTCCAGTGGCTCTTTAAAAAAAATTTCCTGAAAATTATGCTCATCTTATGACCAATCTTTCTCAGTTCCTGTGGTGCAGGGAGTTTCTTCACCCTCACCTCCAAGTTCTAGAATTTTCTTGATGGTGCTTTGTCCGTGAACAGTTGTTAGCTGTTCTTGTGAGGTGGAGTGAAGTCAGCAGCTACTGACGTCGTCATCTTGGAGATACCACACCCCACTCGATGTCTTCAAGCATTTTTCTCGCGCCAATTCATCCTTTCCACCCCCAAGACCCTTCTTTCCATTATCCTGATTGAATCTGGACACTTGGTTCCCTAAAATGGCTTCCTAGCACCTACTTTGTGGGCTTCCATTTACTGCTGTCTTGGGTTAAATTCACCACTTTCTGGAAGCTACTCTTCCTCTTGGTTTCTATCTTCATTTTCACTGGTATATATCCTCAAATAACTTCCTAAGGGTGGGTGCAAGGGTTATAAATTTCATTCATTGTGATCTATCCAGACAGTTTGGCTGCATATAAACTTCTGAATCGGAAAAGTATCATTTCCTTCATAACCTTGAAATCCTTTCTCTATTTTATTTTATTTTATTTTATTTTATTTTATTTTATTTTATTTTATTATTTTATTTTTTGCCTCCAGTGTTTCTGATGTATCTGAACATGCTCTGGCCTTTATTCCTTTATAGAGAACCTAATGTTCTCTCTATAAGATTTTAGACCCATTGTTTAGTTTAGTTATTAGTGTTCTGAAATCTCTTCTTTCTCAAAATTTTATTTTACTGTGGTGAGAATATTTAACATGAGATCTGCCTTGTTAACAAAGCTTTAAGTGTAGAATACGTTGTTGTTGACTAGAGTTACAGTGAGTCTCTAGAACTTATTAGCCTTGTCCAGCTGAAACTTTATTCCTGTTGGCTAGTAACTCCCCATCTCCCCCTCCCCCCGGCCCCTAACAACCACCATTTCACTCTCAGATTCTATGAACTTGTATATTTTACATATGTCCTATAATTTTTGTCTTTCTGTGCCTGGCGTTTTGTCACTTAGACATTATGTCTTCATGGTTATCCACTCTATCACATATGGCAACATTTCTTTCTTTGAAGGATGAATCGTATTCTGTTGGATGCATATACTATATTTTCTTTATCCATGTATCTATAAACATGCATTTAGGTCATTTCTAGATCTTGTCCATCGTGAATAGTCATGCAGTGAACATAGGAGTGCTAATATCTCTGTAATATCCTGATTGTCATACTTTTGAATAAATACCCAAAATGTGATTGCTGGACAAGATGATAGTTCTATTTTTGATTTTTTTGAGGAACCTTCATACTATTTTCCATAAAGACTACAACATTTTGCATTACCATCAGTGATGTGCAAGTTTCCCATTTTGCCACATCCTCACCAACACTTGTTTTTTTGACAACCTTTCTGACAGGTATGAGATGATACCTCATTGTAGTTTTGATTTACATTGCCCTGATGATTAGTGACATTGAACTGTGTGTGTGTGTGTGTGTGTGTGTGTGTGTGTATTTCACTTCCTGTTGGCCATTTCCATGTATTCCTTGGAGAAATGTCAATTTAAGTCTTAACCCATTTTTCTTAAAGATCAAGTTATTAGGGTTTTTTTTGTTAAATTTGTTTTTGTTTATTATTTTACTATTGAGTTGTAAGTAGTGCTTATATATTTTGGACGTTAACTTCTCATCAGATGTCTGTGTTATGGTTTGATGTCCAAAATTCATATGTTGAAATCCCAGTGCTTGGAAGGTGCTTAGATTATGAAGGTGGACCTCTCATTAATGAGATTAATGCTTTTATAAGAGAGAGTCCACAGAGGTTCCCAGCCCCTTCCACCAAGTGAAGATAAAACAAGAAATTTGCAACTAGCAGAGGGGCCTCATCTGACCAGTCTTGCACCCTGATCGCCAATTTCCAGCCTTAAAAAGTATGAGAAATAAATTTCTGTTTTTTGTAAGTTACTCAGTCTGTGGTATTTTGTTATAACATCCTCAACAGACTAAGACGTGGTTTGCAAATATTTTCTCTCATTCCATAGTTTATGTTTTTACTTTGATAAGTGTTTCCTTTGTTGCACAAATTTTAGTTTGACTTAATCCCAATTGCTTATTTTTGTTTTTGTGGTCTGTGCTTTTGGTGTCATATCCAAGAAATCATTGTCAAGACCAGTATTATGAAGATTTCTCTTAGGAATTTTACTATCTCAGGTCTTTTTACTTATATTATTTTTATTATTTTTCAGATGTTTAGTTATTTTTGAGAGATTGTGAGCAGGGGAGGGGCAGAGAGAGAAGGGGACAGAGGATCTGCTCACTGCGCTGACAACAGTGAGCCTGATACAGGGCTTGAACCCACAAACTGTGAGATCATGGCCTGAGCTGAAGTCAGATGCCCAACCAGCTGAGCCATACAGGGGTTCCTTCAGGTCTTATGTTTAATTCTTTAATCCGCTATTAGTTAATTTTTGTGTATGGTGTGAGATAAGGGTCTGATTGCATTTTTTTTTTATATGTATCATTTGCTGGGGAGACTTACTTTCCCCCATTGTGTATTCTTGGCACTCTTGTAAAAGATTAGTTGACCATAGATGCATGGATCTATTTTGGCCTGTCTACTCTGTTCCACTGTTCTATATGTCTGTTTTTATTCTAGAACCGTGCTGTTTTGATTGTTGTAGCTTTGTAATACATTTCGAATTCAGGAAGTGTGATGCCTCCAACTTTGTTCTTCGTTTTTCAGAATCATTTTAGTTTATTCATGATCTTTTGTGGTTTCTTAAGAACTTTAGAATTGTTTTCTCTATTTCTGTAAGAAATACCATTGGGATTTTGATAGGCATTGCACTAAATTGGGAAATCACCCTGGGTCATATGGACATTTAAAAAATATTGCCTTCCAACTTGTGGACATAGGATCTTTTTCCATTTGTGTCTTAAACAAGGAAATGAAACAATTTTCTTTGTCGATCTTTTCTAGTTTTCTATTTTAGCCTTTCACTTCCTTAATAAGTTCATTCCTAAATATTTTATCCTTTTTTGTGCTAATGTAAATGGGATTGTTTTCCTATTTTTCTTTCCAGGTAAGTTGTTAGTATGTAGATGTGTAACTGATGTTTGCGATGTTGATTTTGTGTCCTGCAACTTCACTGAATTCATTAGTTCTAACAGTTTTGTTTTGTTTTGTTTTGTTTTTTAATTTTTTTTTAACGTTTATTTATTTTTGAGACAGAGAGAGACAGAGCATGAACGGGGGAGGGTCAGAGAGAGAGGGAGACACAGAATCTGAAACAGGCTCCAGGCTCTGAGCAGTCAGCACAGAGCCCGACGAACTCACATACCGCGAGATCGTGACCTGAGCCGAAGTCGGACGCTTAACCGACTGAGCCACCCAGGTGCCCCAGTTTTGTTTTCTTTTTAAGCAGAGTCTAGGTTTTTAAATAAGATCAGGTCATCTGCCAACACGGACAGTTTCACTCCTTTCTTTCTGGTCTATATGCCTTTATTTCTTTTTCTTGTCTAATTACTCTAGCTAAGGTTTCAGAAGAATACTGACTGGACATGGTGGAGATGGGCATCCTTGCTTTGTTCCTGGTCTTAGAAGAAAAGCTTTCAGTTTATTGCTGTTGAGTATGATGTTGGTTGTGGACTTGTCATGTATGGTCTTCATTATGTTGAGATCATTCATTTCCATTTCTAGTTTATTGAGGGTTTTTATCACAAAAGGTCAATGAATTTTGTCAAATGCTTTTTCCATACCTGTTGGGACAATAGTGTGATCTTTATCTTTTGTTCAATTTCCTGTGGTGTATTGCATTAATGACTTTTTGTCTGCTGAACCATTCTTGCATCCCAGTGATAAATTTCACTTGGCCATGCGGTATAATTTCTTTAATGTGCTGTTGGATTCTGTGTGCTAGTATTTTATTCAGGAGTTTTGTATCTCTGCTTATCAGAGATACTGGCCTGTAGTTTTCTTTTCTTGTAGTGTGTTCATCAGGCTTTGGTATCAGGCTACTGCTGGCCCCATAAAATGATTTTAGAAGTGATTCATCCACTTCAGGTTTTTGGAAGAGTTTGAGAGGGATTCAATGAGTTATTTAAATGTTTGGCAGGATTCATCTGAGACGCTGTCACGTCCTCAGGTTTACTGTGTTAGGAGTTTTTGATTATGGATTTGGTCTCCATACTAGTGATGCCTGTTCAGACTTTCTATTTCTTCCTAATTTAGTTGTAGCAGAATGTATATTTCTTGTAATTGTTCATAGTACTCTCTTGTGATTCTTTTTATTTCTGTGCCATCAATGGTAACGTCTGTTTTTAGTTTCTGATTTTTTAAATTTGAGTTTTCTCCCCTTTTTTCTTAGTCCAGCTAAGACTTTGTCAAATGATTCCTATATTTTCAGAGAACCGTCTTCAGTTTTGCTGATTTTTTTCTTTAGTTTTCTTAAGTTTTCTATTTCATTTATTTCTGCTCTAACCTTTGTCATTTATTTCCTTCGGCTAATTTTGGGTTTAGTTGGTTCTTTTTCTAGCTTGTTTAGATGTCAATTTAGGTAGTTTATTTGAGATCTTTCTTCTTTTTTTTAATGGAGGCATTTATTGCTATGAACTTCCCTCTTAATACTCTTTTTGCCGCACCCCCTACATTTTGCTATTTTGCGTTTTCAGTTTCCTTGCTCCTAAAGTATTTTCTATTCCCTTTTCATGTCTTCTCTGATTCATTGTGTGTTCAAGAGTGTGCTGTTTAATTTCCACAGTACCTGTGCATTTTTCAGTTTTCCTTCTGTCATTAATTTTTACTTTTAATCCATTGTGATCAGAAAAAAACAAAAAACCAGAAAACACTTGATGTGATATAAATTCAATCGTCTTACATTTGCTAAGATTTGTTTTGCGACCTAACACGTTACCTATCCTGGAGCAAGTTTCTGATCATATAGTGCTCCGCCAGGGGCAGGGCCTCTGTTGAGAGGCTGTCCTCAATCTCCCCACTGGTTTCTGTGAGTCCGGTGTCACTTCTCCCAAGGCGCAGGAGGCTTTCGGTTACTTTTTGACTTCCCAGGGGGGATTTTTCCATGAATTGTTGCTGGATTAGATTGAGTGTAGGAGGAAGAAGATCCCAAGCCCTCCTACACTACCATTTTGTTGACATCGCTTCTGGCATTTCTTAAAGACATATCTCATGTGGGGATTTTAAAAAATTCTTCGCTTGTCACTCAGTAGGCCTTTTCGTTTATATCGAATTACAGATTTATTGAAGAGAAATTCACAAATTTATCCAGTCTTTTGAAGTATATTTTCGTAAGTTCTCATAGGCATGTAACATTATAAATTGACCACCGATGTCAAAATATGGGATATTTGCAGCACTTCATACTCTTCCTTTCTTTTTTAATGTTTATTTATTTTTGAGAGAGAGAGAGAGAGAAAAAGAGAGAGAGTGTGTGCAGGGGAGGAGCAGAGAGAGAAGGGGTAGAGGATCTGAAGAGGGCTCTGCACTGACAGCAGCGAGCCTAATGTGGGACTCAAACTCAGGAACCATGAGATCATGACCTGAGCCAAAGTTGGATGCTCAACTGACTGAGTCACCCAGGTGCTCCCCTTCATGCCCTTTCTTAATCCCCACTCCCTCCCCTCCGGTTCCTGGCAAACACTGGTTTTACTTCTGTTACCATGGTTTCGGGTTTTTCAGAATGTCATACAAATGGAGTCAGACAGTATATAGGCTTTTATGACTCATTTCTTTAACTTAGCATAAGGTTTCCCAGATATATCCATGTTGTTGAATGTATCAGAAATGTGTTCCTCTGAGTTGCTGTAATTCCCTATTGTTTGGACGTACCGCAACTTGTTTATCCAGTCACCTGTTGATGAACTGATGGTCATTTGGGTTTCTTTGACTTATATTATTCTTTCTATTATTTATTTTTGAGAGAGAGACACACACAGGGTACAAGTGAGGGAGGTGCAGAGAGACAGAGAGAGAGACAAAGGATCTGAAGCAGGCTCTGAGCTGTTAGCACAGAGCCTGACGCGGTGCTCGAACCCATGAACCGTGAGATCATGACTTGAGTCGAAGTTGGACGCTCAACCGACTGAGCCACCCAGGCGCTCCTCATTTGGGTTGCTTTTAGATTTCATATAAATAAAGCTGCTGTGAACATTTACTTACAGATTTTTCTTGACTGTATGCTTTTACTTCTCTAGGACAGGTAACTAGGAGTAATATTCTTGGGTCCTATGGTAATCACATATTCAACTTTATATGATGGTGCCAACTTTTTTTCCAAAGTGGAAACACCGTTTTGTTTCTTTGCTAGCAGTGTCTGAGAGTACCAGTTGATCTGCAACCTCCCTAGCAGTTTTCCATTTTTATGTGTATTATTTATATTATATATATATTATATATTACATATATTACACATATTATATATATATATTATATATATAATATATATATATATATATTATATATTATATATTATATATATGTGTGTGTGTGTGTGTGTGTGTGTATATATTTTTTTTTTCCCTTAATGTTAACTATTCTATTGTATGTGTAGCTGTGTCTTGTGATTTGGACCCTTCCTTTTGAGGATTCACATTCCCTTCAGGTCAGGAAACTTTTCTTGTATTATTTCTCTGGCAACATCCTCCCAGTCTTTCATCATTGATACTCCTTTCTAGAATTCCTTTTCATCTGATGCTGGACCCAGTGGATTGTCTCTCATATTCTCTATCTTTTTGGCTCTAGGTTCTGTGCCATTTCTTTGACTTTATCCTCAAGCTACGCATGTATATTTTTTCCCTTAAATTTATTTGCCATTTTTGAAAATGGCACAGAACACTTTCTTTTTCTCTAAGGGCTTCTTTTTCATGGCAGCCAGTTTTTCTTTTTTGAAAGAAATGTGTCCTTAGATTTCTGTCAGGATATTAATTAGATTCTGCTTCCTGGTTAGAACTATCTATATCTCCTAGGGTCTTTATTTTCCAATCAGTTATTCTTGGTCTTTCTCCATCACAGTTTCCTCAAACTTCAGGTGTTTCTGTATTGTCTAACCATATTTAGCAATTAGGCACATGGATGTTTTCTGGAAGTTCTGTGTGCCAATGGGTACACATGTTACATATGAAGCAAAGGCGAGCACACATTGCTATTATCCCTCTTTAAAATGCTATTAGTATCCCTCTTTAAAAATGAAAAAAAAATTGAAGAACAGAATGGTTAACTAATGTATCTAGGTTTGCACAACTAATGAGTGGCAAAGCTGTGTTTGAAACACAGCAGTCTGGATCCTGTGTCTTTTCTCCTAAGCAATACGCTATATGCTCTGCAGACTTTCTGCCACTGAATTCCTCCCTGAACCCTTCCAACCAATGTGTGAGGTAGGCATTATCGATGTCACTTTTCCAGAGGGAACTTTGAGGCCCAGACAGGTTGAGTGACAAACTTCATTCCACACAGCCCGTGAGGGAAAAGTGTCTGACTCCAGAGATTACAGTACGTCGCCTCAGATTTGTTCGAAGCAAAATAATTTCAAACACTTACAAATAAAGATTTCTTGATAATTAAATCAATGTTTATGTGAAGCAGGGTAACATTTGAACTCAGTATTTTGGCTTAAATGGCAAGAACAAAAAACTCGGTTACTAATGATCTGTACAAACTGTCTCTTTCACTTTGGAACCAACAATTAAGATCCGAAATATCAATTATGTTGTTTCTCAATAACACAACGGATCAATAACCTTCATTTGGTGTTCTTCTTAATTACTGCGTGGGGGTTTCCGCAGAAACATTCTGAACCAGATCTTGCATATTAACTCAGCACACAGTTCTTGTTCTTCACAATGGAGCAATCAGACCTTGATTAATGTTAGCATTAAACTAACTGCTATCTAATCAGTTGACAAAACGCTGGTTTTGACTCTAGTTTCCGTGGTCTGTTTGTTTCAGATGCTTCTGATTGGTATTTGCTATGGGGAAGAATAAGGAAATAAGACATACATTATTCATTGAAGTGAATAGAAGGATTTTGCGATATTCCCTCTGGCTTTGTCAGAATGACAGAGCAGTAACTCAAGGTCTAAATGTAAGCCACGACTCTCCCCATCCTGCTATTTTTTGAAGAACTGGGAATTTCAACCAATCATCCAATAAGTAGAATGTCCCTCTAGAATTCCACATCATGAGAAATGATGTCACCAGCCACCCAGCTGGCCCGGGGGAAGAAGTTAAAAAGCAACACAAAAATGAAAGAGGGTCTCTTTCTTCTCCTCCTGTAACCCACGTTCCTTCAGATCCCGAGGTCATTTTTTTTTTTCTCTTCTAGTTAAAAATGGCACCTACCATCTTTCTCTTCATTTATTTCCATGCGTTTCTAGTCCTCTATCCTTGCTTCCGCGTTGCCTCCATGTGCCCGTCCTGCACACGGGGGGCAGTGATTTCCCAGTACCTAGTTTCAAATCGTTCAGCTCGTGTTCCAGCTTCTTTGGTGGCTCGCTCGTGGCTCCACTACCTGTGCAGAGCTCTGGGGCTCATGAGGGTGGCTCAGGGGTCCAGGTGTGCCCTCCACCCGTGTCTCAAGCAGAGGCTTCCTGTTCGCATCTGCTTCCCCTACAAGGATTCTGAGCAACATTTCATTGGAAAAGGTGAGAAGGACTGTAACCAAAAAGCAATTTGGGACGCAGGAGAGAATCCACATCCACATTCCAGTGTCTATCAGACATCTTCCACTATGTCATACGATCACCCAGAAACCTATCTGTGAAAAGAGCCCTGACCTTCAGTCAATTCGTCTTATCCACCTCGTCTCAGGAAACCCTTTAAAGACAGAATTAATTATTCTAATTCACATGCAGCTCAGCGGACAACCTGTGTTTTATCGTGGCTTGTCCCTGCCTTGGCCCATTTAGTTTCCTCTGTCTAGAATCTCCCGCCTCTGCTGGTTTGTCTGGAAATTGCTATTTAATCTCCAAGTCTGAGCTCAAGAACAACATTCAGGGAAGACTGTCTGATCCTCCGGACGGGCACTGTCCCATTGATCAGTGTACAATAATGGGAATGTCCTGTAGGCTGCACTGTTCACCTCAGTGGATGCTGGCCACACGTGACTGTCAAGTCCTTGAAACGTGACCAGTGCAAGTGGGCGACTGAAGTCTTAATTTCACTTACCAAAAACTTTCAATTAGTTAACTAACCACACGTGAACAGAAGAGCAGCTCGAAAGGGACCTGCCTTGAGACTTCCTTCTGTTACTGTGCTTAAGAATGTGTTTTTCATTATAATTCACTGACATTGGCTTTCCTTCTGCTTGTCTACCGGCATCTGTGGGATCGGACTGTGGGTTTGCCTGTAGAAATCCTTCTGCTGCTAGCTCAGCGTTTGGGTCATAGTAGAGATTCCTTGAATACTGGGTGAGTAGGTGAAAGGCAGTAGCATAATCAAGCAGGAAATGCGGCACATTAAGGGAAAATTACAAGGGCTTTGTGATCAAACCCTCCTTATTTGGAGTCCAGAATTTTTCACTTGGTGGGTGAAAGGTCTGGGTGAGTTGCTTTTCCTGAGTCTTTCTTACCTATATAATGGTTGATTGGTTGACTTTTTTTTTTAAAGTTTATTTATTTATTTTGAGAGACAGCGTGAGTTGGGAGGGGCAGAGGGAGAGAGAGGGAGGGTCCAAATCCCAAGCAGGCTCTGTGCTTGTCAGCATGGAGCTGGGCACAGGGCTCGATCTCACTAATGGTGAGATCGTGATCTGAGCTAAAACGGAGTCGGATGTTTAACCGACTGAGCCACCCAGGTGCCCCACCTATTTAATGAGTTAATGCAAAATTTCGCCTCATTGGATTTGTTGAAAGATTTAAAGGAGCTAGGGCATATGAGTCATAGACATGTTAATTAGCTAACATTAGTCCTTTTTAAAAAAAAATTATCAAGCGTTTAACTGCTTGTATTTATTGTTCTGGAGCATATTTCAATGACCTGTCATTCAAAATTCGAATGAGAGAAATGTTTAAAACATCCACACCGGGACATAGCAACTTGTGATATATATTAACAGCCAAGAATACTTTTGAAAGGACTGCAGCTGGTGAGTTGCAGACCCAGGTAAGCACAGGGGTGTTCCCAACTTCAATGAAACCACATCCACCTCTATGTGGGTGAAAGCATTTACAGAAGCATGCCAAGTGACAGGTGGTGAGCTAAACTTGCATTGTTAATGGTGGGAGAAAAGAGGAAGGCAAAGAGAGAGAGAGAGAGAGAGAGAGAGAGAGAGAGAGTCTGTTGGTGGAAACACAGTGATTTATTATTCAGTGTCAGGAAGTATAGGGTCTTGGCTGACATCAGCGCTCTGAATCAATTGAAACAGTTTTATCCGGGTGAGCTGCGGCCAGAAACAATTGTCCACCTTTTGTCATCACTTTGCATGCCTAAGCACAAAATGAAACGAAGGCTGCCATCAGCAGAAGGGAAGGAGGCCACCAGCACAAACAGGTATTCGGGTCTTGTCTGATGCGTGGAGAGACAGCAACCCTGGAAGCACTGCCGTGACTTATATAAAGAAACACACAAATACGTGCACGAAAATCACCTCCTTTCCAAGTCAAAGCCGCGAATTCGTCGCAGCGCACTCTAGGGGTAGGCTGGTGGCATCGCTTTCCCCAGCGCCAAGCCAGATGTCCATTTGGAGTTGGAGCACAGATTCAGGGGGAGGAAGCCTGCTGTCGTTAATCTAATCACTGCATTTCCGTAGCAAAGCAACTTTGGTAACTTACAACGCTCATGTAATTACTGAGGTTGAAAGTTGATGGACTCAACCATGAAGTGTGCAAAACGGCAAGACTGCCCTTTTCATTTTTCAGGAGGCTTTCCTTTCTTTCCATTTTGTGACACTTCTCTTCCATTTTCAATCTCTTCTCCTCTGGATGAATGTCCATGAAAGTACTGCAATTCATTGCTTTATTATTATGCTATCGTTTAATCTGCAACCTGAGGTATTTCTTTCACCAGGCACACAACTAAAACAGAGTTTCAAGCATCATCATCATTGAGACTGAAGTCAGTCCTACCTAATAATGAGTACAAGCACTGGTTATTTTTTATATCAGATGCTCCGCTAGGCACTGAGAAGCCTATTGAGGCTCAGCGAATAAGGTTCACTTTCCATCTGCAGTGGGCAGAATTTCTAGGTACGGCCACCAAGAGTCCATGCTTTAATCCTTGGAATCTGTGAACGTGAGATACCGCACCTGTGACTGTGCTATATGGCAAAGTTGATTTTAAAAAGGGGGTAATATCTCAGTATACCTGATATAATCGTAAGACCCCTTAAGCAAAGACCTTTCTCTGGCTGGTGGCCGAAGACAGAGCTGAAAGAGAGTTTCAAAGCATAAGAATCAATGCATTGTAGTTGGCTTTGAGGATGGAGACGGCCTGTGGGAAAACGTGTGGGCAGCTTCTAGGAGCAGAGACTGATACTCAACTGACAGCCAGTAAGGAAATAGGAAACCCAGTCCTACCACCACAAGGAACTAGATTCTGCCAAGTCAAATGAGTTTGAAGTAGATTCTCCCCAAGGCCTCCAGTGAAGAGCTGGGCTGGTTGACGTCCTGATTTCAGTCTTAGGCGATCCTAAGCAGAGAAGAACCTAGTTGAGCTCACCTGGACTTCAGATCTACAAAACTGTAAGATAATAAACAGGCGTTGTTTCAAGCCCCTGAGGTTTTGGTAATTTGTTGCACAGCGGAAGATAACTACTCCAACATCCTCGCAGAGCACAGAGTTAGTTTGGTAGGAAAGGAAAATATTTGAATAGTAATGATAAGATAGTGGGATATATGTTGGCATCGAGGAAAGCCAAAATGTGCTATAACAGTTCAGAGAATACTGAGGCTCACTTTGGGGCATCTAGATGACATTTGACTTGGGATGTGAGGAATGTGTAGGAGTTTGGCAGGCAAAGATTGAAAGGAAATGCCATCCAGGCAGAGGGCACAGCATCTGTGAATAGCCGCTCTCAGATGGGTTCTTTGGGAGGCCCACTTGGAGATGGGGATAAGCCTGGGGGAGGTTTTTGTTTGTTTGTTTCTGTTTTTTTTTTTTTTTTTTTTTTTGGAGGAGTGCCCTTGGGACCTCTAGCTGTGTAAGGGAGAGAGAAGAAGCATGTAGTTGAAAAGGGAGAATTTAAGGTGTGATCCAGTCCCCATAAAGTCTTCAGGAGCCCCCCGGGAGAGTTCTGGAGCTGGGATGGCTCATGGGAGATGTTTCCAGTTGAGGCATGGGAGCTAGGACTTCATGCCCTTGTGTTGATCAGCCATGGACGCAGGCCGTCCCGTGGAAGGTGTGACCTCCTCAGGTTTTCCGGACCTGAGACTATTCCCAGTGAGCGAGCATAACGAAGAGCTTCTATCAAAACAGACTTCTGGAGTAGGGACTGGTGGATGCACACAGAAGCATGGAGAAGTCTGGCCTTTTCTTTTTTTTAAAATTTTTTTTTTCAACATTTTTAATTTATTTTTGGGACAGAGAGAGACAGAGCATGAATGGGGGAGGGGCAGAGAGAGAGGGAGACACAGAATCGGAAACAGGCTCCAGGCTCCGAGCCATCAGCCCAGAGCCTGACGCGGGGCTCGAACTCACGGACCGCGAGATTGTGACCTGGCTGAAGTCGGACGCTTAACCGACTACGCCACCCAGGCGCCCCTGGCCTTTTCAAAGATAAGTGAAAAATTCAGTGTAGGTAAGGATATGCAGAGAATTAGAGAAGATTAGTAAGAAATCTTCCCAGAGAAAAGACAGGATCTTAGTTCATGGAGATGCCTGTGTGGCAGGCTAACCAGACAGATATGCATTCTACGGTCGTTGGGCACCATTGGAGGGTTTTAAGCAGCGGAGTTACTTGGATTTTTATGAGTTAAGTGTTCTTGTGGCAGTGGAGATAGAATGGGTACCTGATTTTTTAAAACGTCTATTTATTTATTTTGAGAGAAAGAGAGGGTGTGAGTGGAGGAGGGGCAGAGGGAGAGATAAAGAGAATCCCAAGCAGGCCCCTTGCTCAGTGCGGGGCATGAGGCAGGGCTCGATCCCACAACTGTGAGATCATGACCTAAGCCGAAACCAAGAGTAGGGTGCCCAACCAACCGAGCCACCCAAGTGCCCTATAGTGGGTACATGGTTTAAAGCAAAAGGAGTGGAGAGGAAACAAAGTGAATCAAGGGATACTTAGAAAAGAGTCAACAGGGTTGGGTGTGAGATGTCGGGGAGAAGCTGGACTTGAGGACTATCTTTGTGTTTTATATTTACATTGGGCTCCCGTGATATATTTTACTGGGTAGGAGCGACCGAGTGCATGTTAATGGCATCTACTCAGCTAAGAGCAGAGATGAGGTAGGTTCAAAGGTAAAGGTAGCTTCCGTGTTGAACACGTTTTGGAAGACTTGGCAAAGCTAGAAGTCACTGGTAGGAAGTAGGGAATACAGAAATGGAACAAAGGAGGGAGAACCACAACAGTGATAGAAATGCAGAAGTCAGTGGCAGAATCAGGTACTCACTAAAGTCTCTGGAGGGCTAACGATTTGCCAGCTACAGCTCGTTGAGTGAGAAGAGGAAGTGGCTGAGATAGAACCTTAAGGAAACAATATTTAAGAGGCGAGTCAAAAGCAAGAAGGGAGTGAAGAACTCTGAAGGAGTCTGAAATGTAAGAAGACATAGAAAGGCAGGGGTTATCCCAGAAACCAAGAGGAAGGAAATAGGAAAGAATAAATGGCTGAGAATGTCAAGTGCTGGGCACTGGAGATGTTAATGGTGGGCAAAACTAGACCCATCCATTGCCCTCGTGGAGTTTACAGTCTGAGGGAGGGATGGCCATGAACTGAAAATTACACACACACACACACACACACACACACACACACACTATATATATATATATATATATATATATATATATTATTGCCATGGTCAATCCAGTGAACACATAGCGTAGGATGCTGTCATAGATTGTATTGGGGAAGTCTTACCTTGTCTGGCATATCAATGAAAACTTCTCCAAGGAAATTGATATTTGAAGTGGAATAGGAAGGATGGGTACTATTATGGGCTGAATGTATCCCTTCCCCCTCAATTCATACGGGGAAGTGCTAACTCTCAGTACTTCAGAATGTGATTGCATTTGGAGACGGCGTCTTTAAAGAGGTAATTAAGTTAAAATGAGGTCATTGGGGCGGGTCCTAATCCGACACAACTCATGTCCTTCTAGTAAGAGTTTAGGGCACAGACACGCGCAGAGAAGTTGGGCATGAATGATCCGAGGAGAGACGCTGCGGAGGAAACTAACCAAGCCAACACCTTGATCTCAGACTTTTGGTCTCCAAAACGGTGAGAAAATACATTTCTGTTGTTTAAGCCACCTGGCCTCTGATACTTTCTTGGGGCAGCCCAAGCAGACTGACGGAAGTAGGAGCCACCCACCAGAGTGAAATGATGAAGGCGTAGAAATGTGGGGGGAATCCACGGATATTTGACCGGGGACATGAATAGGACTCGATGGTGGTGAACTGGATACTGGGAAACAAAGGGTGTCATACGCGGTAATACGGATCATGATGACAGTTTACCGTGAGTGGCCGGCTGAGTCCAGGATGCTGGGAGGTCGGGAAGCTGAGGAGTAGAGAGGAGCAGACGTTACGATAAGGAGTGTGGTGCATACGTTCGAGGGCTCAGTTTTGCGGGCCCAGCACCTTCTAGGTGGCAGGGCCTGGGGCTGCATTCTCCTTACACGAGGCACACAGACATCTGCTCTCGTGGAGCTTGGACGAGTCAGATGTTATCCAAGGAGCTACACTCATAATTGTTTCTTGCGGCGTTAAGTCCTTAGAAGGAGAAAGAGGAACTTGGTGACAGTGCCTAATCAGGCAGGGAAGTATATTGGCCTATAGCTCAGGCGGTTGTTACCAAGGGAGGGGTTTTTAGGAGGAGGACGAATGTGATGATTGGGCTGATGGAGTCACGTGATGGGGAGGAACCATAGGGACAGGGGGAAAACGAATAGGTGAGGTCAGGGTGAAGGGAGGGAGCATTTGTAATCATGAACCCACCACATCCAACAGCCCTGCGAGAAGGAAGGTCATCTGAGCAGGCAGGAAGAACCTCGATGTTTGTCACCCTGGAGCCCAGCAGAAAGGGACCCTGCTCCGTCCTTGTGAACAGCACACGTGGCACCATGCCGTGCAGCTTGCGTGGGGACAGCTGTGACGGAGTCCTACCGGGCTGCCCCGCTCAGGGCACTGGCTTCCTCATGATCCAGTGGAAGAAAGTGGGATGCTCCCGAAGTCTGGAGGCTGCAGCCCTCAGGGGCAGAAGGGCCACCGGGCAAGGATCTGGGGTCAGAGAGGGAAAGTCTGAAAGTGACAGTGCACCCAAAATACAGTGTACCCACAGTAAAGTGACCCAACATACATTTGATGAATGCCCGGGAGGGAATAAGTGCTATGTTTGTTGGGCTTGGGGACTCAGAGGGTCCCCGGTAGAGTGAGGGGTGTTTGCTCTCCATAGTGGGTTGTATTATGCCTCTCCTTCAAAAAAAGTATGTCCACGCCCTAACCCCTGGAATTGTGGAGGTGAACTTATTTAGAAGTAGAGTCTTTGTAAATTAAATTAAAAATCTTGGCATGAGGTCATCCTGGATTTAGGGTGGGCTCTAAATCCATTGGCTGGTGTCTTTAGAAGAGAAAGGAGAGGGATATTTGACACAAAGGCACACAGACACAGAGGAGGGGGCTGTGGGAGGATGGGGACAGACACTGGAGGGCTGTACCTACAAGCCAAGAACACCAAGGACTGCCCACAGCCACTAGAAGCTGGGGACTAGCATGGAACAGATTCCCCCTTAGAGCCTCCATAAGGAACCAATGCTATTAACACCATGATGCCAGACTTTTAGCCTCCAGAAATGTGAGTCAATCCATTTCTGTTGTTCTAAGCCACCTAGTTTGCGGGGCATGTTACAGCAGCCCCTGGGAAACGAACATAACCTCTCAAGGTACATTTTAACAATGGATGTAACAAACGAGCAAGTAAATATAGCAACAGATGTCCAGATCTTTGACAGGCAGTATGTAAGAGCTAACGGGGGTGGGGGGGGGGGGTGGTGGTGGTTGATTCCCAACCTCCTCCGGACCCTCCCAGATGTGATCTGAAACCAGACACCTGTATGCAGGGGGCAGGGAGAGTCGGAAGAAAGAGACAGGCCACTGCAGGGCTGGGTGGCGGCCGGTGTCACAAGCAAGGAAACTTCACACACGAGCCTTGTCTTCAGCCGCCCCAAGAGGAATAGATCTCCACACCCACCTACCAAATCTTAAAAGTATCTAGAGAAGACTTAATGGTGTTCAGACATGTACACAGTACAAATAGTCTCGACACCACATTAGTATCTTAAGGGCGTGTCCTTGGGGTAGCTTCTGGGAGCCGGGAAAGCAGGTGAAATACACATTCCAAGGACAGGGGAGGACGGGAGCCAGCTCGCGGCTCAACCAGAGGTCATGTCCTCTCAAAGACCTCCCCAAACCGACGTGATAAAGGCAGAGGTGGGAGGGAGGCACACACAGCATGAGATATTCAGAGAAGATTCCTCTAAGCAGGTGGCATTCGAGCAGACTCTGGCAGGGTGATCTTAGTAGTTGGAGGGGGCACATTTAAGGAAGAGGTGGCAGCGTGCCCAGATGCCCTGAGTGGAGGAGGGCAGGATGCGTTTAGGGGAGCAGAAGGGGAGCGGGGCCAGAGCTGGTGAGGGGGCTGCAGCCGGGGGTCGGGCTCTTGCAGGCCGTGGTGCAGGTTTGCACTGTGTTGTTAAGGGTGCAGGGCTTGGTGCTGGAAGAGGGAGGAAGGAGAAAAAAAAAGTCTCAGAGTGAGCCACCGGCAAGTCCTTACGATGCGGAATCCGCCTTTGCAGAGCTAGCGGGACCCGCAGGGAAAGGGCGGTTTTCTCTTCCCAGATGCGTTTGTGACTGGCTGGGATTTCCACCTGCCAGAGACCCTCCGGCACTGATCCTTCAACACCGCCTGGGCACCGGGTCGCGGCCGAACTGCTCTGAATGCGAGTGGAGCCAAATGCAACCAGGTGGCCTAATGAGAAGAGCACGAGAATGGACATTTAACACGTTTTCTGGAACATTCAGAATAGAATCCTGGGGCTTCTCTAGTAATAATCATAGGTACGCTGATTATATGGTTCTACGCGTCTCGCATGGGGTCACTGCCAACCCCATGATTTTCTTTGGTGAGGAATAGAGTGGCATTTGAGAGCGTGCCTGGACGACTCAGTTGATGAAGCATCTGACTCGGTTTTGGCTCAGGTCACGATCTCGTGCTGTGTGGGTTCGAGCCCCGCGTCGGGCTCTGTGCTGACAGCGTGGAGCCTGCTTGGGATTCTCTCTGTCTCCCTCTCTCTCTGCCCCTCTCCCAACTCACGCTGTCTCTGTCTCTCTCAAGATAAATAAATAAACTTAAAAAAAAAAAATGAAAGACCTGATGTGGCTTTCCCTAGGGGATGACAGTAACTAGGCAGAGGAAGAGAGAAATGAAGATTTTTGGTCAACTTACTGAGTTCCAGGCTTTGTGCTGGGTATTTTATACACAGTAAATCACCTGCCTTTCATACCCCGCAGGAAGTTGGCATTATTATCCACGTCTTGATACAAAGGACCCGAGTCTGACAGGGTGGGTGTGCCCTTGTTGGTGCCAAGCTGTATTTCCCTCCCCTGCCAAAAAGATCCCGACTCAGCAGACGCCACATCAGACACATCTCTAAATGCCTCAGTTTCCTCACCCGTTAACTGAGGAGCTTAGACGAGACAGCTGAAGGTAGGGTTTGCAGGGGTTTCCGGAGCCCAGACCTTTCCATTTACACTGTCTGTGCTGGTACATTTCCCACATCCAGTATGCAAAGTGAAACATGTTCATTCTTGCTCTGAAAGCTCTTGTGGTTGTAATTCTTATCTTTATTGCTACCCCTGCAAGGAGGAGTAAATCATTATGTGTGTATTTTTGTTGGCTTTCCTTCCCCCCTCGTCTCTCTTTCAAAGTTAATCGGGTTACTTGCACGTAATTTTTTACCAAGTAAAGTTCCAACTACCTTTAACCACAAATTAGTCATCACATTGAGCTTTTGAGGGTTATATGAAGTCATTCCTCATCGATGCTGCCGATAATAGTTAGCTGAGGCTAAATGCTTCCTCGTTCAGGGTATTTATCACATCCTGTACTTGCCATGCCTGTGAAATGAAAGCAGCCAGGGTGCGAACTTGTTCATGGGAAGCGCAGGGTAATGAATGAAAGCTGGGTAAACTGCCAAGGCCTCTGTCGTTAGGGGGTGGTTATTATAGGAGTTATTACATCCCTTTTCAGCACGTTTCACCCCCGAAGGATGGAAGAGGCCAAGAGGAGGCGTGTTCGGCTCACAAGCACGGAGGGGCTGTGTAGGAAGAAGCGGGGCTTTCGTGTCGGGGAGCCAAGATTTTCCTTTGACCTTGGGCAAATTGTGTGCCCTCCCCCCACTTCAGGATCCTCACCTGTGACGTGTGGATGGGAACCTCCACCCCACGGGGCTGTTGTGAGGTTTAAATGAATGCGTGTCTGTGAAACACTAGACCAGTGCCTGGCTCGTAGGCTTTGGGGAGAATTTGGCTTCCTTGTCACTGGATACCTGCCTGGACAGGAACCCCTGAAGCCTTCAGCGGGACTGACTGTACCACATCACGTGTCCCTAGTCCTCCATTCTGGATGGGTGTGCAGACTGGGGCTTCGTATCTCCCCAAGAAATCATAGCTTCCGATGTACCCCACGAATTTGGACTCTCCCAGTGTGCTGTCCGGGTTTCTCATTCTGGTTGTTGGTGTTGTCGTTTTGTTTTTCTTCTTTTAATGTTTTATTTCTTTTTGAGACAGGGAGAGGCAGAGCATGAGTGGGGGAAGGGCAGAATCCTTGGCAAGCTCCGGGCTCTGAGCTGTCGGCCCGGAGCCTGATGTGGGGCTCGAGCTCAGGAACCATGAGATCGTGACCCGAGCCAAAGTCAGATGCTTAACCGACTGAGCCACCCAGGCGCCCCTCGTTCTGGTCCGTCGTGATTCTTTTTTTTTTTTTTTTTTTTTCCCAGGAAGTCGTTTTTGGCACCGAGTTCACGCTCTCATCTGTGAACCGACCCTCCGAGCAACGCTTAACTGGTTTCCAGTACACTCAGAATAAGGGACAAATAACTCCAGGATCCTTGCCGTGGCCCATTGGCCCCACGTGTGGCAGTCCTGAGGACGTGCTTGACCTTCCCCTGTCATCTGCCTTCTCCTTTTCCACGCAGCTCTAGAAAACAGCAGGCCTTCCCGGGGCTCTGGCGCCGCCCTCCCAAGCCTGCTCCGACCTCAGCTCATTTGCACATCTCTTCTTGCTGGAACCCCCGCCTCCGCGTCATGGCTTCTAATTCTGCTAGCTTCGCGTCTTTGCTCAGACGTCGTCCCCTTACGGAAGCCTTCCCCCAGCCCCCCAGTTTAAGGTAGTAGAACCCCCTCCATTACTTCCCATGTTCTCAGCCTGTTCTATTTGTCTTCCCGGTCTGTATTGCCACCTTATACATGAACCGTGTCTCTTGGCTGATTTGCCCCACGAGGGTATGAGTGACACGATGGGAAGGGTTTTCTTTGTTTTGTTTTGCCCTGTGTCCGCAGGGCCTAGGAAAGCACTTGACACGCAGTGTGTGTGTTCTCAGTATTTGTTGACTGAGAGGTGCATGAACACACTGGCCTTTGTCAATAGCCGTGTCCTGAAACTTGGAATAAAGGGATGGGGCGGTGAGTGAGGGGCTCGTCCCTCTGATGCATTTTCTCTTTGGATAACAGTCGCTTTGCTGGGTCAGCTGGGGGGTATTATGCCCATTTGACAGATAAGAGAGAACAAAGAGGTTCAGCGATTAGGATTTTCAGGTAGAAGGAATGTACATAAAAGTGCCTCCGTTTCTCCGACCGTAAATGCTCTGTAAGGGCTTCTTTAGTGAAGCATGGGTTGCATCATCCAGGTTCGGAAACCACATTTAATCTTTTGACTGTTGGGTTGATTGTTGTGTTCAGGGTTGTTGTTCTTACTATTAGTATTAGTCTTTGAGCTTGATTTCATAATATCAAGTTATCAATACCTTGTATCGTAATATCAACTATCATAACCTCCCCGAGGCTATATGAATGAGGACATAACATACATTCTGTACACAGATAACATTGCATTAAATCAATCGCACACGTAGAGAACAAGAGTCAGGCTCAGAGCTCGTGCCAAGTACACGCGGCCACTATCGTTTCCTCGCCCTGCACTCTCCTCGTGTATATGAAGGCACCTAGGCCCGAGGTCACGCAGAGGCACAACTCATAAAAGGCCTGCGGTCGAACGAGTCCCTCAGGCTTTCTGTCTATCACGAAATGCCGTTATTTCTTCATCACAAGCCGCTATTTAGCAGGTCCTGGGAAACGGATGATTCTCCGCTAGCAGCCCCTCTCGCACCCTTTGCAATTGGGTTCCGTTCATTCATCCATTCAGCAACTATTTCCTGGACGGTTACTATTTCCCAAGCCCTCAGCGGTAGCCGCGGGATGCAACGGTGGTGAGCAAGGGGCAGGTGTCCTTGGCTGCAAGAAGCTTACACTCCATTCCCACATTAGCACGATGTATATTGTTTCATACACTGCTTTCTCCACACTGACGCAGGGAAATAGAAAACAAGAATGCTGGATTCAGTATTTTTCAGTTCGCCGCTCTTATTCCAAGAACAATTTTCACTCCAATTCTCTGGCCTTTCCAGTGTTGCCGAGCGGAGATAATTCTTAAAACACCCAGCGAGATGAAACACATGGTGTCTTTCTTTTGATGAATACATAACAATGTTTTTTCAATCTATTTTTGGATACAACCTTTTTTTTTGTGCAAATAAATTTTATGTATAATGCTTTACAGAAAAGAACAGCTAAGGCGTATAAACAAGAAGCTTTGTCTTCATATATCAAGTGGTTCATAAAAACATTTAGCTCTTGTTAAAGAAGCCAAAGTGCTCCCTAATTACCATCAAGTGATATCTCCTGAGCCAACCGCATAAGGCATCTGCTTTAAGATATGAGAGAGCATAAATATAATAGGCCGAGCCAGCACATTCAAAAAGAAATCAACTGGGCAACAGATGTATAGAAAGTACCTACTATCTGCAAGACGATAGTCTAGAAATCGATTCAAACAAGAGAGACCCAACCTTTGCCATTAAAGAGCTTACGTTCTAGAGCCGAAACAGAAAACATGTAACCAAAAATAAATCACGAGGATAACGTGAGGTCCTGATAAGTGTCACGGACCAAAGAACATTGATCGGCGTGTTAAAGAGCGACTGAGGGTGTTGGCTCAGCTGGAGGTGGAAGGTCCTGAGATGGTTCTTGTGCTGGAAGCTGAGCCCTGAGAAGACGGTTGGGGACAGAGTATTCCAGGTGGAAAGAACAGCCCGTGCAAAGGCTCTGAGATGAATGCACGTGTTGTACTGTTCCAGGGAGAGTAAGCAGGACGTGTGATTGAAGCTTAGAGGTGAGGGAGAAAGTGGCCGAGGGGGTGAAGTCCATAAAAGAGACAAAGACCACATCGTGGAAGATCTTGTAGGGCTCAGTGAAGGGCTTGGAGGGTGCCTTCATGCAGAGAAGATCACGCCGGCTGATTACAAAGCTCTCTCTGGCTTCTGTGTGGACAGCAGCCTGTAAGGCACATCCGTGAGGCGGGGACTTCGGGGAGCGTGGTGACACTAGAAAGCCCTGGCCTGGATTCAGGTTTCAGAAGGTAAGAAAAGACAGGGGTTGGGGGGTGTTTGGAGGAAGAGCTCATAGCGCTTGCTGATGGATCGGATTGGGGGAAGAGGAAAGGGGAAAAAAAATCAAGAATGTCTGCTAGTTTGGGGCTTCAGTAACTGTTAGTGCTGAGACAGGGAGGTGTAGGGGAGAGGGGATTTTGGTAGGGGCAGGGGTGACGTGGGGAAAATGTGCTCTGTTCTGAGCCGACCCAAAGTTTAGATCCCATTCGACTGCCCGCTAGAAATGCCGAGGAGGCAGGTAGGTGCAGGAAGCCTGGGACTCGGAATCATCAGGGCTAGAAACGCATGTTTGAGAGCCTTCCTGTATCTGGAGACAGGAGGTGGCAGAAAACCACCTAAAACAAAGAGCAGAGCTACAGAAAGTAAGAGGTTTGGGAATGGAACACTAGACACTCAAAAATTTCGGTAGAGGGGAAGGAGACAACATCAAAAGCCAAAGTGAGGGGTGGCTTAGGAGCGAAACAGTGTAAGGGACATATTAGTTCCTATGTTTCTTCCCCTACGAATCCTGGTGAAAGCCTTGTCTTCCTATTTGTCTCCTGGGTAGGCTGCTTGACATCTCTTGTCATCCTGGCTTCACACTCAGTTATTTCAAGTCAGCAAGCTCAGGGTTTCTAGTGGTGGCCTGTTTCCACCTTGATGATACTCTTACAGATTTCTGGGCCCTGCTCTGTCACGGAATCTACTTCTTAGATGCGCACTTTGGATATCTGTGACCTTAAAGTACTTGTGGGTGCATAACTGGAGCCAGAACCACAGGCTCTCAAACATAAGATGGGAAGAAACAATAACAACAACAACAAGAATACACTGACCACAAATATGGAAGCTTCTCTGGCTATAGTCATTCATTTTTTTCCCCCATCCATTAGGAGTTTCTGTGTTGACTTGGGGCAAAGAGAGATTGTAGTTTTAATTTTGGGGGTCTTCTCTGAGTCTGATGCCTGGAGTCTGATATGATATCTCATAGGTGAAAGGCCATGGATCTCTGGAGGAAAGATCTGGACCAAAATGTCTTATGGTATCTGTAATAGACGGGTGTACTTCATTGTCCATATGTGCCTCTCTCTTAGACTGTCAGTGTCTCATGGGTGGGAGCCTATGTTTTAAAAATAATAACAGTCACAATAAGCATGATAAAACAGTGAATATTAATCGAGGTTGCGTCTACGCCAGTTACTGTACAATGAACAGCTACGTTTCATCCTCAGAACAAACTTTAGAGGCAAGGGTTCTTATGATATCCGGGTTTCAGATGAATTAGCAGGCTTATAAAGTTGAAGACATTCCCAATACCATAGAGCGTGTCAATGCCAAAGAGCACATTGAGATTCGTTTGACTCCAAGCTTCCAGGTGACTTAAACATTGGCTTAACATACAGTCTTAGAACCAAACAAACCTTGGGATCTTGTTAAGGATACACATTCTGATTCATCAGGTCTAAGACAGGGGCCACGAGTCTTGCCACCACCTCCCAGAGGAGGCTGAGGCTGCTGGTCCGTGGACCACGCTCGGGGTAGCCAGCCTCTAAGCGTCTATACCATACTCCCTCTCATGGCCCGCTTGCCATGCTATGTGAGTCCGGCAAATGCATATTGACAGAACGAATATGGGGAGATCGTACAATAGGTGGTCTCCCCTCTGGCTTAGGGAGACTCAGATATAATGGTGTAGTCTGTCCTCTACATTTCATAACTCCCAAGTAAGGTAGGCGAGATTTCAGCTCTCTTGTTTTTGTGATTGGGTTATTACACAAGGCTGAGGGGAAACTCACTTCAATCACATTTTGGCTAAAACTTAAACCTAGAAATGAAAGAGGTCCCGAACTGGGTCAAGAATCCTCTGGTTTGTACCTTTGTGTGTAAGATCCGGGGGAACTTCACCCGGCTTTCTCAAGCTTAACCATAAATTAGGTTTTGTGCGTGTGCATGGTAATTTTTTCCTGCGGTATTTTTCTCCCCGGTACACCTGAAGTTCTCACAGCCTTGTCTCCCTCTCCTTCACGCTGCTGATAACACAGGCTAAGGTTTCTCTGCT
The DNA here is from genome assembly GCF_028018385.1 of Neofelis nebulosa. Taxonomy (NCBI): domain Eukaryota; kingdom Metazoa; phylum Chordata; class Mammalia; order Carnivora; family Felidae; genus Neofelis; species Neofelis nebulosa. The sequence continues at coordinate 199,243,333 of NC_080784.1, read as the reverse complement.
TTGCAAAGGAAAAACAAAAAAAAAAAAAAAAAAAAGGAAGCACAGATAATGTCAGTGGTTGGCTCAAGGTCATACCAGGAATCAGGGGTGAAAGATAAAGAAGCAAGTGGACTCCATGCCCCCAACTCCTGGCCCACCCGCTCCCTCCCTCTCTACACTACTCTTTCCAGTGACAGGCATTCTTTCTCAAGGAAACAGAATGCTGAACAAAGAGATGGAATACACAACCTTACAAACTTGGGGGGGGGGCAGGATATAAAGGTTTCTAAAGGACTGGTAATAACAAAACTCTACTGTACTGTCCCCATGAATTCAAGTGGGTGTTCAGTTCTCTACCACGGTGTCCTTGTGGCCGGACTTGTACGTGAGCCCGCTTCTTGCACCTGCCCACTGACACATGGAGAGGGGTGACTCTTCCCCATTCTACCGACCACTGCAACATAGTTTAAAGGAGGCAGTACACGCAAAATATTGGACACATTATGGAGAGTTTAAGAGGACACTTCCCCTATACTGGAGGTGTGTGTCTCATCCTTTAAAAATGGCCCAGAGGCAACAAGACAGTCTGTCAGAATGAGGCTGGAGTTTGCCATGCTCTACGTTGAGCCCTTCTTTTTTGTTTTGTTTTGTTTTGCCTTTGTTTTTTCCTTCTTCTTCTTTGCCTCCCCCCGCCCCCCGCCCCCTTCGTCTTCTCTAATCTAACCTGGGGTTTTTATTTTACATGTGTGCATATACTATATGACATACCTGTGTACCTGGCATGTCATTTGACTTATCTCTTCTTGACTCTACCCCCAACCATTGAAACTGTACCTTAGTTTTATGCGGTTACTCCCGTCATGAGCATCTGTTCTTGGTTTTGTTCCCGGCCCACAGTCTCACTTCGTGATTGGCTCAAGACAGCGTGTTCAAAAATGGAACCCAGAGGTGGCCTCATTGAAGCCAGTCTGAATGTTGCACATTACCTATATGATCTGCCTCTTCCTTGCTTTGGTCCCTGGCGACACTCACGAATCCAAAGCTCTCTCCTCAGGGTGGAAAATGAGGGAGCAGTTCTCCTTCGCTGGGTCACAAGAGTGAAAGTCTGGAGCACACTAATTGACTATACGGACCGGCCAGGGGCAAATGGATCTGGAGATTAGGAGCAAAACTAGTCCCAAGGGAGATTGTCAAGGGTCATGACATATTTGCCAAGCCCACTGTCAGGTTCCTGGAGCCAGAGATAAAAATTGAAGCAGAATATCAGGAGCCAGGTAAACACAGGAACAAAGCAGGAGACATGAATGGAAGAGGGTGCAAGGCAAAGGCATTTGTGTCCTTGTGCACACAGTGCTAGAGGACTGGAGCTCCATTATTTGGGGGCTGGCCAGATTCAAAACACAGCATCTTAGCAGGTGCCAGATCAGCTTTCTCCACCAGGCTATGAACTCCTGAGACAGGGGAATGTGTTATAATTATTGTGTATCTGCCACATCAGTTAGCAAAGTTCTTAGGACACACGGGGCGCTTGATGAATAGTGCATTTTGGTTTCTGTTTTGTGTATATCCTGTTTCACTTATGAAACCTACTGTTCTTTTGAGAAAAGGTTCCAAGACGTGGCGCTCTTGGCGTGAAACGATGGATTGGGTCAGTTAACCTCATACGAGATTGATTTCAGGTGGTAAAATGTGGTCTGGAGCACCCATCTTCCAAGGCTTGAATCTAGCCTTGCCACTTGCCAGCATGTATTGGGGCGGGGGGACTTGTATGCAATTGTGTAGCTAGTTAAGCAGTGTCTGCAAGGTTGTCTCCGCATATCTGATCTGGACCGATAAGCACGACATGGAAGTCCGCAGAGATGGACCGAAAACCTGGTCCATTCTTGTTGCCTCTGACCTGGGTTGCAACAAGGGTGTTCTGTAGAAACCAAGGCCATTCATTCAGAACAAAATACACACTTGACCTAGAACTCGGAGAAGCTGCAAGGGGGATCCAAGGGAAGGTAGGGAACTTGCAGGCTCAGCTGCTGCTTCGTGCCAACGAGGAAGTCACGTGGTCGGTCCTAAGCAACAAATTGGTGGCTGCTTCTCTTCTGCCCTCCCAGATATCTCAGGAATCTTTTCTGTGACTGACCCTTGGAAACACATAGGAAAGGGAATCCTGGGAAAGGTACTTCAGCTTAGCAGAGTTGACAGATGACAAAGTCATCACGGTGACAGATTCAATAATTTTCGTTAATTTCGTAATATGCAAAGCCAATTTAAAATCTTCCTCATCTACAATTTAAGTGATCATCCTGGCAGTAAATTAGAATTAAAAGATGGAAATGTTAGAGTGTGGAGGCTTCTAGCACTTTAATGTGGGGGCCATGTGGCCATGGAATTTATGTTGTATTTATTCTCCCTTCTTCTATCCCGAAGGCAGCTCAAACTCAAGTTTTCTAAGCAGCCCAGAGTTTGTGCAATGCTCCATGAAGTCATGAAGGACCCAGGCCCTTCTAGCTTTCCAGTCCACCATGTATGGCACATCATTCTCTTCCTTGGAGTTGTAGATGGCTCTTCTTCCCTAGACATTGATGTCATCCTCCAGGCAGAAGGAAGGAAGGGAAGTTCCTTTGGTCCGGGAGGGGGCGGCATCTGGGGTGGGGGGGCGGGTATCCTGGAAATCAGCAGGAGACCACAGTTTCTGTCTCCCTGATCACAACAGATCAAATGTTTGCCTTTAGGAGCTTGGAAGGCTGGGGGTTGACATTGCGGATTTTTCTCTTCTTACGGACACATGACCGCTTCAAACAAAATTAAGGTTGTGGTGGTAGGGAAGAAGTGAAGAGAGATGGAGCTTGGTTGGGTGACTGGCATTGAATTCCAGAGGGGAAAAGACAAAAACAAAAGACAAACAAACAGAAAAACAAACAGGGAGATCAGGCAGGAAATTTCTGAAGAAGGAAGTCTGGAGACTTGGAAGGTGGGCCATGGATGAGCATGGTTGGAAGTGACGGCATCAGGATGCATATTGTGAAGGTAAAGTGACTAGGCTTTGCAGACGGATTTTATGCTCAGTGGTATGGAGAAAAGAAAAATCCATGAGGCTTCCTTGATTTACAATAAAGGCTGGATGTTGAGCTGCCTGGACCCAGTGATGATGTCACAGGAGTCGGGACATCATGTTTTACCCTTTTGCAATATCGCGATGATGTAGCTGGACGCAAGGAAGGTCGGACCAAGGCCAGGAATGGATATCTGGTATGCTGGATTATTTCATCCTAAGGGCCGAAGGAATAGGGCCAAATCTAGGCGGCTATCTTGGCTGTTTGGCACGGCCAACACCCACCATTAGCTCTTACCACCTGTGCCTGCAAATGACCCAACTTCCCTGAGCTTCCCCCTTCTTCTGTATACAATTTAGGGAGGGAGATCTCTGTCATCTTGGGCTTTTTTTCTGAGAATTGCTTGAGATCTTTAAGAAATGATTGAGATTTTCCCCTTGGTGCCTGGCCTGGGGAAGGAAGCACCCTCTTTTCTGAAGCCCCAGAAAACTCTGATATCAGACTTACATCTTATCTCCGAGGCCACCTGATGTTATGGAAAGGGCTAGAGTTCAAGCACACTTAGATATAATGTCAAAACCTGCTTCTTGTCAGCAATGTGACAACTTTTCCCAACCACAGTCTCACCAATGCAAAACAAAGATAGTAACCCTGACATCACCGACTCTCTGAGAGGCTCACTGAGAGCTCGTTGGGAGAACTAAGGAAGCATAAATAAAATATAGCAATGAAATCTCTGGCCCAAGACCTGGCGTGGGGCAGGTTCTTGTTCAATGTTTATCCTCCTTCATCAAATAAATGGGGAAACATAAGCAGACACAGATTATTCAGTTTAAAACTATGGGGTTTTCTGTGATGCTGAGTTCTTAGCCCTGGCCTGGTCGACACATTTTTGCTAATTCCGTTTGTGTGTGTGTGTGTGTGTGTGTTTGCTTTGTTTTGTGTTGCGTTTTTGAGAAACTCTGTGTCTCATCTTGCAGCCTCTCCTGACTGTTGTCACAGCCCTTTGGAATTAGAAGATCTGGAGACTTTCAGTGGAGAATAACCCATGACTTGACATAGTTGGTGTGTTCCACAATACTCCACAAATATGGTAAGTTCTGGAATGATGCAAGCGAGGGACTCTTAAAAAAAAATCAGGGCAGGAAGGAAAAGACGGATTTCCCTTGGGACACATTCCAGTGAAGATAGACGCCTGTATTTTCAGTGACATGCAAGGGATGCCTCCTCGTTCAACCTGCTTCCTGCTTGGGGCCGTCAGTGTGGATCAGAACTGAGATGGCCTGCCAAGGTAAGACGGGCTGGCTGGCGTCTGACAGAAAGACTGTCAGGCACTTCAGTCGTGCCTCACATTTAGAAAGCCTCCTGTCATCAGACTAATCACGGAGCCTTTTCCTTGTGACTAATGGGTAGTTTTCTTTAATCTCCAGAAACCTCTGATCAATTAACCGCTGTTTAAGCCAATCAAGGAAATTGAGGTGTGGGGCTTAATTCGCTTTCTGAAGGTTATGCGCAGTATCAGGCAGCAGAGGGTCGTGAAGTGGAACTCAGGGCAGGGCTGGAAGACGCGGCGAGAGTGAGAACGAGGAGATGTGCAAGTGGTGCCAAAGACGTGAGCGGGAATCGGAGATGAGGCGTTCTTGCTCGCACCGGGAAAACGGGGGCTCCTGCCTTGGGGCTCCGTTTGTTTCTCCAGCTGTGGCACTGCAGAGATCCTGGGGTGGATTTCTGTTCTTGGCATCTTCGGCTGCCGTATGAGTTTCCTATTGCGGCTGTCACAAATTATCACAGATTTAGTGGTTTGTAGCAACACATGTATTGTCTTCCTTCTTCCCTTTTTCCCTCCTTCCCTACCATTCTTTCTTCTTAAAAGATATCGTAAGAAAAGGATTATAATTTAGATAGGGGGCGCTAGAGCAAATTTATTTATGAGAAGCTGCATGATGTCAAAGATTGTATTGCGTGCATGATCTCGACGGCCTCTGAGGAGTTCCCGCAGGGGTGTGCATGCTCTTCTCCTCATCTGCAGGTGGTATTGTCCTCACTGCAAATGTGAGATGGCCTGACTAAGGTCATTTACTCATTACATGAAACCACACTCCAGATCTTCCAGCCCTCAACCTCCTCTGACGAGGCCATCACATCTCCCAGGTCCCCATTCCACCCATGACGTAGTTTTCTTCTGAAATATCCAGCACGTTACCATATCTCCGAAAACATCTTTGGAAAGCTCTTCATTTAACAGGCAAAACACACGTTCTGGAAACTATTATTGATGGAATTTTCATAACCAGGGTCATAGGTTGGTGCTATTTATTATCGAAGGTGTGCAGTTTGTTTTTCCCTTTTGCAAAAATAAATGGAACAAAAGGAAAGCCGATGATCTGGAATCCATAGGCATTCACAGTCTAGACCCTAGGAGTCCATCATCCAACCTGTAGGCCAAATAAGAACTGCTTGAACTCAATACGTCTCCACCCGAGATTCTTAGTACATTAAATATTTTTCCTAATTAGCCAGCCCACATGAACTCAGAGGCCAGCAAGACTCAACCACCTGCCCAGACACTACGTGTCACTGACACCACAGACATGAGGCCATGGATCAATGAGTAATTGTCACTGAAGCCGAATGCTTCATTTGGAACAGCCCAGCTTGACTTTCGTTACGATGAAAGGTCTGGAAACAGAAGCTATAAGGAGACTGAAGAGAGAGGTAGGAAGTTCCAGGAGAAAGAGAGCAGGTTCTGGGTTAGAAGTAGACAGTCCATGGCTTCTCAAGCTCTGTGCCATGTAATCCTGCCACCATGGTTATAAGTGATTATGTTGTGGGGCAGTTTCTGGCCTCAGGTGACCGCGAGTATGCTTAATGTTGTCAATGCTGATCACTTATGAGGTCCATTTGCAATAGACTGACCAATGGAGACATTTTATATTAGATGTGCACCAACTTATTCGCCAGCCCACTGTTTATTGGAGCATAACAACACGAAGGACAGTGAAGGATACAACTGACATTCATTCGTACCGATTCTTGTCTCCTCATACATCCAGTACCTCTATCCTTTTCCTTACATTCAGCTGAAGATGTCACATCCGAGTTTATCGAGAAAATAGAAGTCCTCAGAGCGTGTGAACTTTTGAACAAAATGGCTCAACTTTTCTATCCAGCTGCCGTGCATACTCATAAACTCTATTTTTCACTCCTGCTAATTTCCAGAGATAAATTGTCCACCTTCCTATCTATGGCTAACTCTTCCCCTTGAGCACCAGACCCCAACTTGGTGTGCCTCTGTGAGGACATCACTCCATGATGGTTTTCCCCTTCTTTCTGTCACAACATTTCCCGTTCGATTTCCTCCTTAAGCTTAGGATTCCTACAATATAGAACGATATAAAATGAGCCTCGTACAGGGTTGCGAAAGTACCGAAGGCAATGTGCCCGAAATACTCCTGCGGGGCCTGGGGTATGTCAGGTGGTCTCTCCTTACTTCACTTCCAGCAGAGTCAGAACCAAGACTTACATTCTTCTGAGTCACACCACATATTGACAAATGCAACCAACCACAGGACAGGTGACAGCCTGTTGATTACTAACCATGTGATGTGTATTGGAAACGTGTATTCATCCCTGCTTTTGACAATACATGTTCTAGTCCAGGAAAGTCCATTGGGGGAACCAAGCTAGTTCCTATCAAATGAAAGATTTTTTAATGTTTATTTATTTTAGAGAGAGAGAGAGAGAGAGAGAGAGAGAGAGTGCAGGGAAGGAGCAGATAGACAGAGGGATACAGAGGATCCAAAGTCAGCTCTGCGTTGACAGCAGAGGGCCTGGTGTAGGGCTTGAACTCATGATCCATGAGATCATGACCTGAGCCAAAGTTGGATGTGTAACTGGCTGAGCCACGAAGGCACCCTGGTTCCTATCAAATTAAATGAGATGACAACCTCTGGAAATTTGGTGCTGTTTTTGGAATAGATTTCAACACATGCACGCACACACACACACACACACACACACAGGTTTTCAATTCTGTGGTATAGCACTGTAAAATTATAAACAGCATAAACGATATCCCTTGGGCTTTTTCTAATGTTATTAATATCATTCTTTTTAATCAAACTGGAATTAAAAAATAAATAAGTAAATAAAAAGAACTCAGAAAGGGCACATATAATGTTTCATTTGGAGTTTAAAATAGACCCCTGGGGCAAGTATCAATCCATTTCCCCTAAATAATAAGAGAGATTTTGGTTGTGCTTGACTGATGGGCTTCCTCCCCTTTCACCGGGGCACGAAAAAGCTTTTCTTATTAACTTGGCATCACCAAGATAGATGTTGTTCTTGGACTTGACTCTGAAAGAAGCTATTTCTAGGATATTGTGTTATTTCTATAGTTGTTATTGCAGAGTTTCCAATAGATCTCATTTCCTATGAAGGGAACTTGGGTGAGGCACACAATTACCTGTGGTAGTTCTGTCCATCCCTCCCCACACTCCATGGTGAGCCCAGGGGCTCTTTCCTCCATTTTTAAGGAGAAACACTGGGTTCTTCTTACTTCTCCAGAAAGGATTGGGCTTGGAATCCCTTATCCTTTGTTAAATGAGCACATTCAAACACCGTATTTTTAGAATAAACTAAATTCATGGTAAGCTCTTGAGGGTACTTTTAACGTTTATTTATTTATTTTGGGAGAGAGAGAATCTCAAGGAGGCTCCACACTGTCAGCACAGAGCCCGACGTGGGGTTTGAACTCACAAACCATGAGATCATGATCTGAGCCAAGATCAAGAGTCGGATACTTAACCGAATGAACCAGCCAGGTGCCCCTTTGGAGTTTTGATAATCTTTCTTCTACTTCCCATCTAGCCTCACATCTTCAGCAACTCTTCTAGAGATAATCCTCACTCCACCTTATAAAGTTATGAGCTGAGTGTCCTCAGAGATTTTCTTTTATGCTCCAAACCTTTCCTCCCCCATTTGCCCAGCTAATTTTTACCATCCTGTGGTGGGGACCTCAAAAATCCCCTCTTCCAGGAAATCTCCTGTGTTGGTTTCCTGTGACTGTTGTAACAAATATCACAAATTTGGTGGCTTGAATCTTTTATTCTAATACAGCTCTGGAGGCCAGATGTGTGACATCAGCGTCACTGAGGCTGTCAGGGTGTCCAGAGGACCACTCCCTCTGGAGGCTTTAGAGGAGAATCTGTTCTTTGTCTCTTCCAGCTTCTGGTGACTTCCAACATTCCTTGCCTTTTGACACATCACCCTACTTTTGAAAGCCAACATCTTCCGGGAGCCTGGGTGGCTCAGTCAGTCGAGCATTCAATTTCAGCTCAGGTCATCATCTCCTGGTTCGTGAGTTCAAGCCTGGCGTTGGGCTCGCTGTTGTCAGCACAGAGCCTGCTTAGGATTCTCTGTTCCCCTCTGTCTCTACCCCCAACCCCCCCCGCTCATGGTCTCTTAAAAAGAAATAAAACATTAAAAAGCAATTCAAAGGCCAACATCTTCAAATATCATTCTATCCCCACCCCCTGATACACTGCCTTCTCCTCTGTGTGTTTCTCTGTCAAATCTCCCTCTGCCCCTCTCTTATACAGGTACTTGTGATCACATTTAAGGCATACCTGGATAATATAGAATAGATTCTCCATCTAAAGTTCCTAAGTCAATCATATCTGCAAAGTCTTGCTTTCTCCATAAAGCAACACTTACAGATTCCAGGGATGAGGACCTGATATATTATTTGGCCTGCTATATCTTCCTCGTTCTGTTCCTCCAACTCTAGCTCTGCTTCCCAGGCTGCGTGATGGATTTCTTATGTGAATACTGGTGTAGAACCTTGTCTTTAACTTTATCGTGGTACATGGTGATGACGAGGACGATGATGGTATAGATATTGATGATAAGCTGAGATATGTCAGTTGCTTACACTCTCCTGGGAATGACTCTAAAAATTTCACAGGCATTATGTCAATTAATTCGACAATTTTAAGCTGTAGGTGCAACGACCGTCCCCATTTTTTTGGACCGCAGAACTCAGGTACCATATCTGGTAAGTGGACTTGGGGAGATTTGCACACAGGCAGTTTGATACAGAGTCTGTGTAGTGTTGCTCTGCGGATATTGATTCACCTGCTGTCTCCCCAGGTTACTGTAAGGATCTTGGAACCCGGGCGACCATCCCAGCTTCTAGCATACAGCTGATGTTCAATAAAGTTTGGGAAATACATTTATAGACAGATTCTAAACCATCTCTACACTTTACTGAGCCACAGGGCTTCAGACACACGGGCAAATCTTTCTGGACCTCAGCTACTCAATTAGGATGTTAGATTTGCATGATAGCGATGGTCCCTAATGCTTGGAACAAATCATCTCAAAAGTCCATTGGAGGCCTAGACTCTGGCTATTAGATTAAGGGGGCTGATTCGCTTTGACCATATTGTTGAGAATGGTGAGCACACAATCAAGGCAGTGTTAATGATCTGTCGCACCATGGGAGTTAACTCTTGGAGTAGGATCGTTATAGAATGTCCATGTTCCAAAAGCGTGTCAAAAGGTTTGATAACCTGTGTTTGCCTATGATGGGTTAGTCACTCTTACTGGTGGTGGGAAAGACTTTAAGCTTTTCTGGACTTTCTTGGAAGACTGCATTTTATTCACTTATTGCCTGTCACTCCTACAGCCTAACGACACAGAATCTTTCGCCTAGGTGACCTACTCACATAATAAATGAATATTAATATCTCAACGCTTGGGTTTGAGGACCGAGGTCACACCTGTATAACATTCTGCCAGTGGGTTAATGAAATGTGAATGAAATAAATTCAGAAATTAACCTCAGATGTAAGAGTTGTATGCATGCGCACACGTTCAGTGCCTTCTACGCAAGCCACTTCATAAAGCATTTCTCAAATACCGGGATGTGAACTTCTAGACACTCATAAATATTAATTGATAATAAAGGGAAATGTTGAAAAAGTTATCAAGAGCATTGTGTCGTGCTGACTTGGCCTCTGAGAGCCCTCAGAAACCCTCTTCAGTTAGAATAATAATTATGGAAGCATGAAGCAAATGCAAGACTGGAGACTAAACTCCGAGTGGAGTTTCTCGTGATTAATCTTCATTTTTCACTCATGTGTATTACGGTCATATCGCCAGCGACTTGTGGCTGAGAGGGGCGGTCTTTTAGTGACTCGAGTGTCTCATGTTGTTGCTGTTGTTGTTTTGGTGGGGGATCCTGGTGAGACGTGATGCTTGCACACACTCAGAGGTCGCTTACTCTGGTGGAGTAAGACAAGTCCGCTTACAAGGTGGAGTCTCCCCACTTACAAGTCTCCCCACTTGTAAGTCCACTTACAATCTCCCCAAGTCCACTTACAAGGTGGGGTAAGTCTTTGGAGCCAGACAAGTCCGGGCTCGAACCCCTGTCACTGCTGGCTGGTCGCGTAACTATGGGGAAACTGCCTGACCATTCTTCCTGCAAAGTAAGGGTCACAGTGCTCAGTTTGGCGGAGAGATGAGATGATGCCCAGGAGGGAGGGTCCATGTGGCCACCTTTCCCATACCGAGTTTCTAGAATAGACTCCTGAGGGGGAAATGCTTTGAGAAAACCCAATTCTCAAGTCCACACAGAAAGTCACTCTCTTCACTACTAATTTTGGTTTTGGTTCCAAATCGGCGTCTGGATTTTTTTTGATCTTAATTGTTGTTACGTTTTTGTTGAGATGTAAATCACATACCATGAGGCATACCTTTTTAGAGGATACAGCTACATGATTTTTAATATATTCTTAAAGTTGTGCACTGATCATTACTGATTCCGTAATATTTGAATCATCCTTTTAAGAACCCCACACTCCTGGGGAAGTCACTTATTTCCTCCTTCCCCTCATTCCCTGGCAACCAGTCATCTCCTTTCAGTCTCTATGAATTTGCCTTTTCTGATACTCCATGTAAATGGAGTCAAGTGGCCTTTGGCATCAGGGTTCTTTTATTGGCATAATGTTTTCAAGGTTCATCTAGTTTATACCACGTATTATACTTCATTCCCTTTCTTTTTTCTTCCTGTGGAGTCTAAACAACAAAACATGAGCCAACAGACAAAGGAACAGACTCTTAAATACAGAGAGCAAACTAGTAGTTGCCAGAGGGGACGGTGGTGGAAAGGATGGGCAAGTAAGTGAGGGGAGTGAGAGGTACAAACTCCCAGTTATAAAATAAATGAGTCAGAGGGATCAAGGGAACAGCACAGGGAATAGAGTCAGTAATACTATGATAACAGGGTGCCTGGGTGGCTCAGTTGGTTGAGCCACTGACTCTTGATTACAGCTCAGGTCGTGATCTCACGGTCGTGGGGCTGAGCGTCATGTTGGTTTCTGTGCCGAGCATGGAGTCTGCTTAACATTCTCATTCTTTCTCTCCACTCCTCTCCCACACTTCTGCCCTCTCTGTCTAAACATAAAATAGTAACAATAATATTGTAATAACGTTTGGTGACTACATTTATCATGGTGAGCCTTGAGTAATGGATAGAATTCTGGAACCATTGTGTTGCATGCCTGAAACTAATATAACACCGTAAGGTATTTCTAATTCAATACAAAAAAAAAAAAAAAAAAGCTTTATTCCTTTTTTGAGCTCAATAATATTCTACAGTATGCAGATACTGCCTTTATTGATCTATTCATTAGTCAGTGGACCTTTGAGTGATTTCTACTGTTTCACTATGAGTAAGACCTCTATGAACATTCCTATACACATACTTTTTATAGACATATGTTTCCAATGATCTTAGATATAGCTAGGAGTGGAAATGTGGGATCACATGGTGTGGTGATATGAATAATGTCCCCACAAAGAGGTCCGCATCCTAGTTCTTGGAACCAGAGATAAGTTATGTTATACGGCAAATGGAAATTAAGTTTGCTAACTAACTGAGTTTAAGACAGGAAGATTATTCTGAATTATTGAGGAGGGACCAACGAAATTGTAAGGGTCCTTATATGTGGAAGAGGGAGGCAAGGCAGAGTGTCTCAGGGAGATATGACTATGGGAAAATGGTCACGGAGATTCAGGGATGCCGCACTGGAAGGAAGGAGCCACAAGTCAAGCAGGGTGGTCCTTGAGAAACAGGAAAAAGCAAGAAAAAGATTCTCCCTTGGAGCCCCCAGAAAGAATGCCACACCTTGATTTGGGGCCAGGAGACTGGGGTCAGACTTTCAGCCTCCAGAACCACAAGACCATAAATGTGCGTTTGCTTTAAGCCATGAGATTTTAAGTAGTTTGATCAGACTCTTATTAGCACCAACTGCTAATGCCACTGGGGGCAGCTGTGATGTCCGGTGACTGTGGCGGATGGTTTTTGCCAAATTCCTCATGGGCAGGGCTGCCGGCACAGAGCAAGCTTCGAGTCAGGTCAAATAAAGACAAGCTCTGAGAATCAGGCTTTTCTGTGAGTTTCCAGACACATCGAATTGTGCTAATTCTCCAGGGAAGAGGCTTTGGGGCGTCCAAGCATGCTCTCCCCCCACCACCCCCGCCTCATAGGCTGCCAGTTTTCACAGCTACTGTGTTGCAAGGCTGCTGACTTGCAAAGCTGGGGAGAGGGTGATGGTATGAGGGCAACTCAAAGTGCCCCAGGCTCCCCGTTCTTACTAGATTCAACCATTTCTCCTGAATAAACCCCCCTTCGATTGTTAAAAGCCCACGTTCTGAAAAGGTGGTAGCTTTCGGCACTTTTTGCCAGTGTTCTCACTGCTTTGTAAAGGAGTGGATGTTCCCGAGGCTCCTCTCTATCTTTCTGGAAGCCGAGCCCTTGTTTATCTGGATTGCTCCTCTGGAGAGCGGGGCCAATTAGAATGGGACTCAAGCTGTGCCTCTTCAAAGACTGTATTTTCCTCTCGCCAGATCTGAGGGGCCCACGTCCCAGCCCCTCTGTCCAACAATCCTACCCGGTCATACTCCTTCCTCTGGATCTTCCCCCTTCAACATTGCTTCCTTCTGCTGAGACCAGGGCCCAGGTGGCTAAGCTGCCTTCCCCGGCCATGCCTGGACCTCAGTGGCCTCTGGAAGATCATGGAGGCCTGGGAGGGTGGTTGCATTAGCTCTTTTCTTTGGAAAACAACAAAACAAAACAAAACAAAACAAAAAGCAAAACAATACACAACAAAACCCTTACCAGTGTCCGGTCTCTGGCCTAACTGGGAGGTCTAAGAGTTCCCGGGAAGCCCTTCTTTGCCTACTCTCCCGGTAGATGGCTGTACCTGACCTCCGATACTTTTGTGATGAGTTTGATGATAATTTTCAAAATTAATTTCAGTCCCCTCGAGATCGCTCGTAGGATTAACACAGCTCTACACAGTCCAAGCAATTTCCTTCCTTACGGTTGTGGTTTATTCATTTATTTTCTCTCATGTCATCAGTTAGTATTACGTAAATCGTGGGAAAGGAACCAAAGCAGAATTTAACACGAAGGCGATGAATTTATTTCAAATAAAAACTGAATGGCATCATAACTCATAATGAGTTGAATAGAAACAAATGTTGGAGAAATTGAATTATGAAGTGACACCAAATTGAGAAAGACAGCACACACACACACACACACACACACACACACAATTAGCCAAAGCAGGCATTGCTACAGTCACATTTCAAAGGCACTCTTAGTTTCAACCAAATGATATCTGCTACATGTGGATCTAATGCTGATCACTTGGGTGATAATGATTCCATAGTCTTGTTGGGACCACATATTTTGGGGGTTTATACTAATATAACAACTATAAGCATAAGGCGGCTATAATGAGTTTATATGTGTGCGTGTTTAAGTTACATTAAAACAAAATTATCCAGACTGCACTAGGAGGTCCATGAGAATGTTTTTCTTGCAGGTGGAGTCTGCACGTTCCTGAGGTTTGAGCACCAATGCTCTGGCTTACGGAAACCAGGCAAAGCTCTCGAGAAGCCTCCAGAAGGAGATTCTGTGCAGGCCACGATGTCAAAGTAGAGGTAAGAGACACTTGCACGTTACCAAAAGACACATAAAACTTGGGCAGAAACTAATTAAAAATAACGAGGAGAGGGTGGTTTACTTGAAAGGAATAAGCAAAAGGAAAGACCATTTGGGGGGTCCGTTTTCAAGAGTGTGGGCCTGGGAGAAAGAAGGCCTGGTTGAGATTTCTGTTTCTACCCCATATCCGTCAATGTATCTCCTTGGCTATATTGTGTAATGTCCCTAAGCCTCAGTTTCTACATTTTAAAGTGCCTCCTTCACAGATTTGTTACGTGGGTCAAATAAAATGACACACATAAAAGTACTCTGTGAGCCACAGAGCCCTGATGAGTGAGAGTGACGCTGCTGTATTTCATGTTGTTAGATGTTCACCAAGGGTCCCTGGAAATTTTTCTAGTTCTTCACAACTGAACATCTCAGCATGAAGATTAAAAGCCCTAGAAAGCTCAAGGTCAGTGAAATAAGCAATTCTTGCATCTAATCGAGGCTGAAATCTTGGCAAATGCAGAGCTGATGTATTCCATAAAAACAGAACCTTAGGGATATGGGTTTAGCCCGGATCTCTAACTGACGGGGAACTTTTTTTTTTTCCCCGATACATTTTCTTTCTGTGCATCACAAAGTTTCTTTCATTGATTTAAAAACCTCGCATCCCTCACATCTGTGCATACATATGTCACACATGCATTCAGCCATGGAAACATCCAGACCCATCCAGGTATTCACTTTTCCACAGAGACACACACACATTGGTGTGCACACACGTGCTCTGTGCACTTTTTCTTTCTTGTTTAAAAATATTTATTTATTTATTTATTATGGGGAGAGAGAGAGAGAGAGAGAGAGCACTAGCATGGGAGGGGCAGAGAGAGAGGGAGACACAGAATCAGAAGCAGGCTCTAGGCTCTGAGCTGTCAGCGCAGAGCCCAATGGGGGGGCTCGAAACCACGAACCGTGAGATCATGGCCTGAGTTGAAGTTGGAGGCTTACCCGACTGAGCCGTCCAGCCGTCCTGCTCTGCTCACTCTTGATGGACCCAATTTCCATCCACCATAGAGACCCCGAGTCTCTCCAGGATAGGTTTCCAGGCTGCTTTATCAGTAAGGGATGAATGTATTCTGATAACCTATCTCACATCCTCTCTCATATTTATCTCAGCCACGGATGCCCCCAAATCCAATTGTTTACATTTTCCTTAGAAAGCATTTTCAAGAGCTACAAAAACAGGTTTCAAGGTCAGTGGTGATCAGATTCGAATTATGAACTTGTGCTAGTGACTTGTTCTTTCTGAGACTCAGTTTCCTTGATTTAAAAGGAGGATAGTGAGGGGTGCTTGGGTGGCTCAGTCAATTAAGCGTCCGACTTCGGCTCAGGTCACGATCTCGCGGTTCACGGGTTCGAGCCCTGGGTCAGTCTGTGCTGACAGCTCAGAGCCTGGAACCTGCTTCGGATTCTGTGTCTCCCTCTCTCTCTGCCCCTCCCCCACTTGCACTCTGTCTCTCTTTCTCAAAAATAAATAAAAAACATTTAAAAAAATAATTTAAACAAATAAAAGGGGGATAGTGAAGACTCCTCATGGGCATGAAAGCAGGTATATGAGCTCCTTCTATGCCCTTTTGGTTTCATTTGAAGGTGATTTTTTTAAAAATTTTTTCTAACATTTATTTATTTTGGAGACAGAGAGAGACAGAGCATGAACGGAGGAGGGGCAGAGAGAGAGGGAGACACAGAATCGGAAGCAGGCTCCAGGCTCTGAGCCATCAGCCCAGAGCCCGACACGGGGCTCGAACTCACGGACTGTGAGAACGTGACCTGAGCTGAAGTCGGACGCTTAACCGACTGGGCCACCCAGGCGCCCCTAAGGTGATTTTTTTTTAATGGCGCATATATGTGGATAGTAAGAGCCACAGAAATCTCAGATAAAGTCAGAGATACATCCTCACGCCGGCTGGTGCAGGGAGAGACCTCGTCCAAAATGACACCAGGATCCTCAGCTGGAGAAACCCATGGATATTCTTAAGGCTCGTTTCTTGTCAGCTCAGTTCCTGTCCGTGCACATTCCTGGTTCTCAACTTTCTAACACTAAAGTTGCTTTGCTTTTTCATATTTACTACTCTCTTCTGATTTTCTGTGGCCTCACTGGACATGGCTTTACCTAAAGGCATTTGGTCAGCTTCTGACCCCATTCCAATGGTTATGGCCTCTCCATGTTGTCAAAGTCCACACTGGTGACAGAATTTCACGTCAAGACTCATCTTTTTCACACCAGGCCCTACAAATTCAGCTCTGAAGCCACTTGGACCTCAGATAAATATCTAGCTTGAACATTTATTAACCCTGTGGCCTTAAGCAAGTTTCCAAATTCTCAGAATCTCCATTTTCTCATAGTCACACAGGGGTAATTATGGCTCTTACCCCCTTTCCATTGTCGTGAGGAATACGTCACAGGATGTACGGCAAGTGCTTACTTAGCTTAACCCGTTGTGCATATTGAGACATAAAGAAACATCAGGTACTATGAGTGTCAGATCTGGCCATAGACCAGAGGTCAACCTAAGGATGGATTGTCTTTTTGTTATGAGCCCACCCTTGGCACATCAGTCATGGCCACCGGACAATAGAGGTGATGGGTTGTTCCCTTAGACAAGAGTGTCAGCAGGCCAGGCTTTCTGTAGCTACGTCCACTCAAGAGATTGGGGGATGCGGTTTCCTTCAACTCTACATGAAATTCAAAGCTAATACAATAAAGCCAGTAGAGGCATGAATGACTGTCAAATAATTTTGGAAAAATGCATTGTCCTTCAAAAAAAAAAAAAAATTCTTTTCCCTCACATATTTACTGCCAAGAGAACAAAAGCATCTTAGAGAAATACTAAGAAGGAGACATTCACTGGGTGTAATCCATCCTCTGACAAAACCTGGGGACTGGATAGAAAAGTGTGGCGCTCCCTCGAGGCGACATAAGCTTTGAAGAGTGAGAAGAAGTTGATCAGGTTAACAGATTTGACAATATGGCGACAGAAGTACTTTCCAGGGAGAAGATGGCACACCTATGTGTCCAGAATGGGAACCCCCCACTGCACGCCTCCGTTTCCGTCAGAAAAGTGAATCACAGCCTAATGATTTGAGTTTGTCAACACGTATATGTCCCTTCACATGGTGGTTTGAGTTCAGAAACAGGGCAATCTAGATATCGTTAATAATTACCACTTCAGAGAATTCACTGAGTACTTGCCGAGGGTCCCACCCATGGGTGGGGCCAATCCTTACCCAGTATCCTACAAAAGGAAGCTTCCAGAAAAATTCTTGATCCACGATGCAGTCAAACAGACATCTGGGCTACTCCGAAACTCCCCTGAAATATTTCTGGGTTTCTCAGTGGCAAGTCAGGCAAAGGCTCAGAAGAGTCCTACTTCCACAGGGTCCCTCGAGCTCCTCCGGGCAGTGAAGACCCCCCTCTGGGACTGCTCCAAACCTGAGAGAGGATGGTCAAAGTTGTGCTGTCTGTGGTGGGCGGAGGAGTGCCTCACTGAGCGGGGGTGTGTGGACTAATGAGGGTCCCAGAGGACTTGTGCTGGGTTCCCAGTGTGAACTTATCAAACAGTTCTGCTTCTGTTCTTTGGAAAAGCAAAAAGGAAAAGCAAAAGGAAAAAGAGAATAATTGAACAACCCTCTGGGCACCTGCCATCCGTAATTAACAGGTGTTAACATTTTATAATCTTGCCTTCACACATTGTTGTAAATAAAACAATACTACCATAAAGTTGAAATCAACTGCTTAGCCTCATTCCACATCAGCCCCTCCTTCCCAAGAGACAGCTATTAGCATGAATTTGCCACATAATTTACTGGGCAAATATTTATACCTTGTACCCATAAACCGTATGCCGAAGTCTGAAAAATTTTTACAAGTATTATCATACAATGTTTATCTTTGTGTAATTCGCTTAGATTTTTATTTCCAACCTGATGTTGTTTGGAGGTCTGTGTTGGTACATATAAACCTAGTTCCCTTGTTTTCATTGCTGCATTGTATTCCACTGATGGATGTTAAAGTTGTTTTTGTTGTTGTTGTTCTTTTTTTTCTTTAATATTTTGTTTTATGTTTATTTATTTTTGAGAGAGAGGGAGAGACAGAGCGTGAGCAGGGGAGGGGCAGAGAGAGAGGGAGACCCAGAATCCGAAGCAGGCTCCAGGCTCCGAGCTGTCAGCACAGAGCCCGACGCGTGGCTCGAACTCACAGACCGCGAGATCATGACCTGAGCCAAAGTTGGATGCTCAGCCAGCTGAGCCACCCAGGCGTCCCATTCTTTGTTTTTTTTTTTTTTTTTTTTATATTTTACCTATAATAATATCTGTCTTCCAAGGATCCAGGTATTATGTACTGGACAGAGACTGCATAGATTAAGAATAAGGGATAGATACCCAGCATGTGATATTGAGACCTCCACAGTTCTCTTGGGGATGAAGACTGGGTTTTGGGTTGTTGTTGTTGTTATTGTTTGTTTGTTTTTTTGTTGTTGTTGGGGCTCCCTTCCCCTCCCCCCCCCCCCCCCCGCTTTGAATCAAGTCGTATTTACCATGTATGTACCACATACATTTGTTTTTAGGCTGTGTCTTTATTTTGTGCATAAAATGTATGTACTATATACATTTTTTTTTTTTTACTATATACATTTTTAAGGCTGCGTCTTCATTTTACACATAGTGTTGTATATTATCTTTATAAGGCCGTGGAACAAGTCTCCTGATATTTCCACATATGTTTGAACCCCAGGGAGCATCATAGAAGCAGATTTCCATGGTTTGTCCCTTCAATTGGCCAAATATTTTATTTTTTTCTTTTTCTTTTTTCTTTTTTTTTTTTTTTAATGAGAGTAGGTTAATTACAGGATAAAGGTGCCTAATATTAGGCACCATTTTAATTTTTTTTTATTATATGAAATTTATTGTCAAATTAGTTTCCATACAACACCCAGTGCTCATCCCAAAAGATGCCCTCTCCAATGCCCATCACCTACCCTCCCCTCCCTACCACCCCCCATCAACCCTCAGTTTGTTCTCAGTTTTATTTATTTATTTATTTATTTATTTTTAATGTTTATTTATTTTTGAGACAGAGAGAGACAGAGCATGAACAGGGGAGGGTCAGAGAGAGAGGGAGACACAGAATCCGAAACAGGCTCCGGACTCCGAGCTGTCAGCACAGAGCCCGATGCGGGGCTTGAACCCACGGACCGCGAGATCATGACCTGGGCTGAAGTCGGACGCTCAACCGACTGAGCTACCCAGGTGCCCCTGTTCTCAGTTTTTAAGAGTCTCTTATGCTTTGGTTCTCTCTCCCACTCTAACCTCTTTTTTTTTCTTTTTTTTTTTCCTTCCCCTCCCCCATGGGTTTCTGTTAAGTTTCTCAGGATCCACATAAGAGTGAAAACATATATGGTAGCTGTCTTTCTCTGTATGGCTCATTTCACTTAGTATAACGCTTTCCAGTTCCATCCACGTTGCTACAAATGGCCAGATTTCATTCTTTCTCATTGCCATGTAGTATTCCATTGTGTATATAAACCATAATTTCTTTATCCATTCATCAGTTGATGGACATTTAGGCTGTTTCCACAATTTGGCTATTGTTGAGAGTGCTGCTATAAACATTGGGGTACAAGTGCCCCTATGCATCAGCACTCCTGGATCCCTTGGGTAAATTCCGGGCAGTGCTATTTCTGGGTCATAGGGTAGGTCTATTTTTAATTTTTTGAGGAACCTCCACACTGCTTTCCAGAGCGGCTGCACCAATTTGCATTCCCACCAACAGTGCAAGAGGGTTCCCGTTTCTCCACATCCTCGCCAGCATCTATAGTCTCCTGATTTGTTCATTTTTGGCCAAATATTTTCATACATGCCAAAAATCAGCAGCAGAGGGGAGCGGAATACCCAAATTCACTAATAATGCCTCAGAACTGCTACTCTAATTCACTATCATTTAATTGTTCCCTGTCTGCTATAGGAATTCCCACGTACAAAACTGCTTTTCTAAAAGACTCACTATCACTTTCCTTTCTAGAATTAAGTATCACACAACTGATCATGTAATATTTTTTTTTCCCTGACCACATGGAAGCTCAGAACCAAATTTGCTGCTGGATCACTGTGGCAGTTGAAGACTTCCTGTTGGGGCTGAAGGTTAACGTGGGCTTCATTTCGCTTTTAGAACATAATCCACACTGACTCAACTCATTTGTAAGAACAGGCCATAAGATGTGTGACCATATAATTATTGTGCAAATCGGACAGAGGGGCGCCGGGGCAGCTGAGTCAGTTAAGCATTCGACTCTTGATTTTGGCTCAGGTCATGATCTCGCAGTTCGTGAGTTCGAGCCCCATGTTAGGCTCTGCGCTGACAGTGCAGAGCCTGCTTGGGATTCTCTCTCTCCCTCTCTCTTTCTGTTCCTCCCCCACTCATGCTCTCTCCCTCTCCCTCTCAAAGTAAATAAATAAAACTTCCAAAAAAAAAAAAAAAATGAAAGGTGACAGCAAAAGTAGTTAGCACTGTATTCTCTTTGGAAACATCGTGCTTTATATAGAGTGCTATGTAAATGAACCTTCCACACTTCCAAGCAACAAATGCGCATCTTCAGAAATGGTTTTATTTAAATGACTTCCCATTTTTGAGGAAGATGCTAACGTTTCTTTCGTGGGTTTGGGTCTTTAGGCTGTGACATCACTGTGGGCTCTCTCTGACTGGTACTAAGCACTGTGTATGATCGTGTCATCATTTTTTTTCCTGTCCTGGGATATGGTTTTATTCCACTAATGGAATAAAGAAAACACATAAACCAAGCATCATTATCATTCACAACAATAATGATAACAAAGTGCCTTTTGGTGGTATATTGAAAGCTGGTCTTGGGATATGGAGACTTTTTATTTATTCAAAGCTTAATATGGCCGACACCGTGCTAAGTACTTTGCCTATATGGCTTATCATAGATTTTACTCTGCGACACATGTCTGTGATACAGATATGATTTCCTGGTTTTACAGAGGAGAAAACTTGGGATCACA
This sequence comes from Neofelis nebulosa, assembly GCF_028018385.1. NCBI lineage: Eukaryota > Metazoa > Chordata > Mammalia > Carnivora > Felidae > Neofelis > Neofelis nebulosa. The sequence continues at coordinate 199,222,222 of NC_080784.1, read as the reverse complement.
AAGGAGGTTACTTTGCCGGGGTCGCCTGGCAGGTGCGTGGCTCAGTGGGAATTTAGAGTCTGATATCTTCCTGCAGGGGAGTGTTCGCAACCACTAAGCACTCTTAAGTCAGTAAAGTAAGCCGTATTTTAAAATTTTTTAAATCCGTAATGTTTCTTATCAGCAGAGCCACGTCTTAATCATAAAGTTGGAGAGGGCATTGCATTTTTCAGTAGTTATTAACTTAGGAATTGTAAGTTGAAAAGAGGCTCGTTCAAGCCGGAGACCTGATTAATACCAGCCCTTATCTACGAGGCTCGTGAATCCTCCTTGGGAAGGAAGACAAGTTCCTCTTCCGTCTCAGGCCAGGAGGGGGAGGGAGCTTGGCTGCACATGGAGCAGATTCTCAGGTGGCAGGGGCAGGGAAGGTGGGAGAAAGCTGGTCTCCGCAAACTGAGGCTGGTGGGGCTCCTCAGAGGCCAAGGTCGTCAAGGGCCTTGCTCTGTCCAGGGGTCAATAGCCAGGGTTTTAGATTCCAAGAGAACAGGGTCAGATCATACCTGTCTCCCTCACATTCCCTTCTCAGTGCTGGGTGCTTCCCTCTGGCTTTCCCATCTCTGATCTCCAGGATCACGCTAAGCTCTGTCACTCTGAAGACAAAATGGCGTCTAAGATGGCTTCTGCTCTAAATGGCGCCAGCTGAGTTTTCCCAGGTGTCAGGCAGTCCGTCCCCCAAAACAAACTGTGTAGGCCCCTCACGTACCCTCTGTGCCTTTCAGCCCTTCGGCTTCCCATGCTGAATGCTCCCCCCTCTTCTGTCGTTCCCAAAGGTGCTTCCATCCTTAACGGCCTGGTTTGACTCATCCAGCTTCTCCCTGTCCTTTTACCTTTTCCTTGATTTCCCATTGGTACCTTTGGCCCACATCCCCCCGGGGCCAAAGGGGGATGTTCAGTACTCAAAAATTGGTTCTATTAAAACATTTAAATTTTTGTAAACATTCCAATTCCAATTCATTGTTTTAATTTGAAATTTTTATTATTGTTTTTTAAACTTATTCTTACTTTGTTCTCATTTGTCTCATTATGTGTGTCTCTCTCTTTATCCGGATTTTGTCTTGGGCCTTCCGGACAAGACTTACTTGAAGAGACGCACTTCCCCTCCCTCTGGCCAGCCCAGAGATGTGGCCACGGAGGATACTGTCCTTGGAGGTGTCTGTCTCTGCGTATTCCCGAGGACGGTCCCCGATAATCTCTTCTCGGTGGCCACGAAAGGGAATCATCATTATGGGTAAAAGCAGAACCTCCATAATTCGATTAAATATCAACAAGAATTTAAGAATAGGGACATTATTCACAGAGCTGACTGTATAGCAGAGCATATAGTCCATGCATTGTCTAGATGGCAAAGGATATTCTAGACGAAGTCTTGAATTGCCAAGGCCAAGAATTCATATGGACAGAGCCTATTGACAGAGGCAAAGGCAGGCTTAGTGACAACTGATGAAATCTTTCTCAATGCACAGCTCTTCTGACTTTTATTCTTTCCCCCGAGCAGACCCTTGTTTTCACAGCACATTTACTTTTATTGTTATCTTTGTTTTAAGTTTATTTATTTTGAGAGAGAGAGAGAGAGAGAGCACAAGTGGGGGAAGAACAGAGAGGAAGAGAGGGAGAATCCCAAGTGGCCGGATGCGAGGCTTGAACTCACAAACCGTGAGATCATGACCTGAGCCAAAGTCAAGAGTTGGATGCTTCACCTACTGAGCCACCCAGACGCCCCTCACAGTGCATTTACTGAGAGCGGTATTTCATTTGCCGGTCTTAAATGCAAACACAGATGTGGGCGCACATACATATTTTAGGATATAATTGGTTTTTTTCTTTTCGTTTTTTTTTTTTCCTCCAGACAAATGGCTCCTTTGATGTCTAAGATGATGCCTTTGACAGTGAACTGGTCTATTCGCTCAGAAGGGGGTTGTGCTAGTTGCACTGCACACAAAGGATTCCGAGGGAGCGGGGGCTGGGCGCTGGGATCAGCCTGCCTGCGTTTTGAATTCCTGCTCTGCACTTTTCAAGCTGCATGATGTTTGTTAAGTGACTTCAGCAAGTTCAGCAAGGTGAGGCTCACCGTCACCCTTTTGGTAAAACGATAGGAACCACCCCGGGGAGTTTGCGAGGATGCCATACAGTTCTTCCAGGCCAAGAGCTTGGTGTTCCAGACAGTGAGTACCCGGTCAATGCTAGCCATTTTCCCTTTGGTCAGAAAGCCAACAAGGTTGACAGGTGTCAGAGGAAAGGCACAGGCTCTACGGTCACACCAGCCTGGGGCCTCGTCTTCCGCCTTCTCTGGCGCATTGCTTCCTGGGATCTCAGCTCCTTCATCTGTAGACAGACGACAAGGTAATGAATGTGTCCAGAGAACATGCGAGTGTTCCCTTTCCCTTTCATCTCTTCCTATGGGAAGGCTTTAGAGTTTTCAGTGACTTGGGTCTCTCCACGCCTGTACTCCACCCCACAGGCGAATTCCCAGTTCAGTGTGCCTCAGGCAAGTTGGTCACTTTACAACCAGGAAGTTGACACAAGTAGCTGCAAGCTTGAGGAAGTCCTGAGGTCAGAGGACAGAGAGCGAGGCAGAGAGGGTTCTTGTGCGGGAGCCTTTGGGGAGCCGCCAGGTGTCTAATAAGAAATGAATGTCCCTTTATTGACAAAAGGAAATGTACTTTTTCCCTCACAGAAGAGGAAGGAAAGGCTGTCTGCTCTGGCCGTGGTTACCAGTGCTGCCCCTCTGACTGGAGGGTAGCTCGGGTGAGGAACGGAGGTGACAAACGCAGGCCTTGGACAACCTCCCGGATAACTGAACACGGGAGGGAGACAAATGGGTGTTACTGGAAGGAATGACCTAGAACGCAAGACAGGGCATTGCAGCATAGTCTTGCGTGTGTAATGTGCCCCATGGGCTCGTGGGCCAGAGTGAGAAGCCGGACCAGCTCTGCTTATACTCACCTCCTGGCTGTGGCAAGGGTGGTCAGACTGTGGTACCTCACTTTCTCCCCTCTGTATTTCCCAGAGTTCCCTGTGGTGAGGTTGGGGCCCCTGTGACTGAGTTCTGCTCAATGGAGCATGGACGGAAGTGCCTCTTTCGATTTCTTAAGCACCTTCTCAGGTGTTCCTGTTCTCAGCCTTGGGGATTCAGCAGGAAACACAATCAACGTTAAACTTCTGCTTTCACGGTGTTTATGTGTTCTGGGAGGGCGGGACAGACAATGGGCCTGAGGAACAAAGAAAGCGTCTACTAAAATGCATGAATAAGTAACATACATAAAATACACTCATTTATAACTTATATGATGTGTTAAATATAAGTCAAACACACATATTTGTATATAATTTCCGAAATATAAGAAAAATTACATATATACGTACATATATGTATACATATATATGTTGTGTGCATATGTACTGCAAAATATGAACATAGTCACAACTGCTAAACCACAAAGTTAATTAAGTAAGGAGGATCAGAAGTACTGGAAGAGCAGCTTGAAAAAGGACCCCCATGGAGGTCTCAGCAGGAAAGTGAAACTTGAGTCAAGAAGGGAAGGAAGAGGGGAATCTGTGTGAAGCCGACTGACGCCATCTTGGACAAATCCTCTGTGATGATCTCTCCGTGGCCTGAAGCAAAGCACCCTTACCCCTATTCTTGCCTTTTGTTTAGCCACACCTTAAGTATCCCTGTGGGGGCATAGTGTCCCGCTCTAGAGATAATGACTATGGCACATTCATTTTCAAACGCTCTCCTCTTGGAGTCCCCCAGCCTATACTCCCGGGCTCTCTGGCTGTAAGAGGAGGTCTGACAGGAGGTAGAGTCGTGGAGATCTTGTCTTGAGGAGCCAGGACATGCTTCTGTTTTAAGGTTCCCTTAATAAACTATTTCTTGTCAAGCCACACTTGTCAGCCTTTTCTTTTGGTCTTCTGGCTCGTTCGGCCTTGGGAGGTCATCGTGCATATATCTTCCCTTTCACAGAACACCCTCCTAGCCGTGAAGAGCATTCCATGGTTTTTATGGCATGAAAAGAGGCCAGTGGCTGGAGTGGAGGGTGGGGATATCACAGGGGAGAGACCAGAGAGGGGACAGAGTTTGGCCACTTTAAGGTCGTTGGCCTGCGGTTGGAGGGAAGAGTGAGATGCGACATATTTCAAACAGTTGCTATTTGGGGAATGAACTGAAAGGAACATGGAAGGCAGGGGTGGGGAGAGAAGCAGGGAAGCCACTGGGGAGGCCCTTCTTGTGTTTCACTTCCTGGCTTGGACCAGGAGGTGGAGTGGAGGTGGGAGATAAAGTAGATCTGGATATATTTTGAAGGTAAAGCCAATGGATTTGCTGATGAACAAAATGTGTGGAGTAAGAGTGAAGGGAGGAGTCAAGGTGGCCCCAGGGGTCTTGCCTGAGCAGCGAGAAGAATGGAGTTGCCATTGCTGAAATGGGAAAGGCTAGGCGAGGGGTTTGTGGGGGTGGCGGTGGCTTATCAAGACCTCAGGTGTGAGATGTCCAGTGGACGGCCAAAGTTTGGGGCAGAGGTCCAGGTGGGAGATGCGCAGACAGAAGTCATCAGTGACGGGAGCTGTCACATAGCACTTAAAGCCTTAGGACTGAATGCAATCACTTTTTCGACTTGTCTTCATTCAAGGTAGAGAAGTCACATGTGCAGTGGCAGAAAGGGAATGAGTCAGCTTCAATGACAGTAATTTATCATGGAGAATGGCCTCAGAGGCAGCATCCTCTGAGGGGAAATTTTCTGGACTTCCCAGCAGAACCCTGAAAGCTTTAAAACAAGCAAACAAAAGAAACACTTCAGGAGAGTTTTCCTAACGTGAAAAAATAAGATAAATTATTTACCGAATCTTTTGGTGGAAGGTACACCTTACAGCGTTGATATGGACATAATAGAAGGTATGGAAGTTCTAATGACTCATCCACTTATCCTAATCATAGGCCTTCTTGGAACTCTGGGGTCATCCTAATGCCTGGCTTAGTTCTGAGCCAATTTAATAAAATAAAACAAGATCTCTTCTCCATCGAGAGCTGAATATTGCTTGACAGGTTAACACAGAACACACATAATCAAATGCATGCATGCATAGACCAAACAGAAAATGCAAATACGTTTAAATGACTGGATGTGTAGACCGGAGTGGTGGTCCATCATGACAGATGGAGATAACAGTGACTATTCAGTTGAGGGTTACCATGCTGCAGTAGGGTCCCAATATTCTGCAAATTTTCAAGAGTCTAGAAATCTGGATTTTTATCTGGGAATGCCCAATATTTCAATATTGACATGTGTTTTTAAAATTGTGTTATGTTTATTTATTTTTGAGACAGAGAGAAGCAGAGCATGAGTGGGGGAGGGGCAGAGAGAGAGGGAGACACAGAATCCGAAGCAGGCTCTGCGCTGTCAGCACAGAGCCCGATGTGGGGCTCGAACCCACCCACTGTGAGATCATGACCTGAGCCCAAGTCGGATGCTTCACCAACTGAGCCACCCAGGCACCCCTGGCATGTTTCTTCCTAAACATTTGCATACATGATGCAAAGCATGTCTTCTGTAGAGATGTAGCTGATTGGACACAAATTTCTCATTTCCTGAGAAACTATGTTCTTTGTGGACGTAAGTGAGAGAGAACTACGTATGGCCTGATTGATTTCACCTAGTTGGGCAGGTAGACAGCTCTGCCTTGTGGTGCCATGCTTTGAGCCTGTAAAAGATGGGCCTGAGGCAATGTAGGAGGAAAAGAAAATATTTCTTCAGGGACAAGCCACTGAAGATTTCATGGAAGGAGTGGCATTTGAGTTAAACCAAGCTTGAGGGATGAAGGAGTGTCAAGGTGTTAGAAATTTCCCAACTGTTGCGTTTGGTTAATTTAGTCTTAATGATGAAACTGTACTAATCTATTTTTAATGAAGGTGGACTGCTTATCTGTCATTTTTCATTACGATCTATGATCTTTCTCAGCCACTCACTACAACTTTTTAAAAACAGCTTTATTAAAATATAATTTACATGGCACACAATTCACCCGAAGTATGTTATTCAAAGTGTTTTAGTGTAGTCACGGGGCTGTGCAAACATTACCAGAAGGTAACTTTAGGACGGCTTTGTCCCACCTCAAACAGATCCCACACCTGATGGCGGTCATTTCCCCCTTCTTCCTCCCCAGCCCCAGGGGCACCACTCATCTACTCTCTGTCTTTATCGATTTGGACATTTCACAGAAATTGAATCATACCATAAGTGGTCTTTTGTGAATGCTTTCACTCGGCATAATGTTTTCAAGGTTCATCCATGTTGTAGCATGCATTAGTACATTATCTCTTTTCATTTTCAAAGAATATGTCACTGAAAGAATGGGTCATCTTTTATTTATCCATCCATTGATGGACATTGGGTTATTTCTACCTTTTGACTATTATCAATAACTCTGCTATGAAGAGTGGGGTACACAGATACCACATGTCTTTTTGACTGTAGTCAGCCAGTTGATATGAACTTGGATCGCTTTCTTGTTTTGACTTTCATCTTTAATAATTTAAGATATAAAAATACTTTCCTGTAGTCGTTGAACACACATATATTCTTTGGAAAAGTAATTATTTAAATCTATTCCATTAAAAGTTTTTTTATTTTATTTTACTTGTGTTTTGATCATTGAGTTGTAAGAGCTCTTCATATAGCTTACTTCAAAGTTCATTATCAGACACATGGTTGTAAGTATTTTCTTCCACTCTGTGGGTCATCTTTTCACATCTTGATGGTGTTCTTTGCATCACAAAAGTTTTTACTGTTGATGATATGCAATTTATCTTTTCGTTCATTTGTTGCTCTTGATTTTGGTGTAGTACCTAAGAAACCACAGCTTGACTCAAGGTCATGAAGATTTACACTTCTGTTTTATTCTCATAACTTTATAATTGTTGCTCTTCCAATTAGGCCCATAATAAATTTTGGGTTAATTTTTGTGTATGTGGCGAGGTAGGAGTTCTAAATGATAATTCTTTTGCACATGCCCTGGAACAATCTATTGAAAGACATTCTCTACTGAATTTTCTCTGCACTCTTGTTGAAAATCGATTGAGTAAAAATGGAAAGATTTCTCTCTGGACTCTCAATTCCACTCTGTGACCTCTATGTCTAGCCTTTGCCTGCACTACACTGTCTGAATTACATCAGATTTGTATTATTTTTTTATTTCTAATTTTTAAAATGTATTTATTTATTTATTTATTTATTTTAGAGAGAGTACACAAGTGAGGCAAGGGGGAGAGAGAGAGAGAGAGAGAAAGGGAGAAAATCTTAAGCAGCCTCCACACTCAGCACATAGCCTGACTCAGGGCCCCATCCCACAATCCTGGGCCTGGGATCACGACCTGAGCCAAAATCAAGAGTCAGTCGCTCATCCTATTGAGCCACCCTGGTGCCCCAGACTTGTATTAAGTTTTTAAATCAGAAAGTGTTGTTAATCCTCCCACTTTGCTCTTTAAGTTTGCTTTGGCTATTCTTGGTAGCTTGCGATTTCATGTACATTTTGGGATAGACTACTCAATTTCTGCAAAAAAGAAAAGGCAGCTGGGTTTTGGATAGCGATTTCACTGAATATGTAGACCAATGTGACAATATTGCCATTTTAACAATATTGGGTCCTCCATTCCGTGATAATAGGATGGCTTTCCATTGATGCGAGGTTTTTAAAATTTGTTTCAATGATGTTCTATAGTTTTTCAGCACATAAATCTTACATCTAATGTTAAATTTGTACCAAATGATTCTTATGGATGTTATTGTGAGTTCAGTTTTCTTAATTTTATTTTTGGGATGTTTGTTGTTAATGTGTATAAATATAATACAGGGGCGCCTGGGTGGCTCAGTTAGTTGAGCATCCAACTGTTCATTTTGGCTCAGGTCATTTCACGGTTTCTGAGATCAAGCCCTACATCCTGCTCTGTGCTGACGGCACAGAGCTTGCTTGGGGTTCTCTCTCTCTCCCTCTCACCCTGCCCCTCCCCCACTCATGCTCAATCTTTCTCTCTCTCTCAAAATAAATAAATAAACATATCTATATCTATATCTATATATACATATATACATACATATAAACATATACATATACTTATATGAAATATATTCATTGATCTTATATTCCTCAGGTTTGCTGACCTCCTTTATTAACTCTAATGGTGTTTTTAGAGGATTTCATAGGGTTTTCCTCATACAAGATTATGTCATCTGCAAATATAGACAGTTTTTCTTTTCCAGTTTGGTTGCCTTACATTACATTCTTCCTGACTAATTACCCTGGCTATAAGCTCCAGTACAAAGCTGAATAGAACTGATGAAAGCAGACATTTGTTCTCGTCTTGTTCCAGATCTTAGGGGGAATATATTCAGTCTGTCACTATTACATATGATGTTACCTGGCGGTTTTTCTTAGATACCATTTAGTGGATTGAGGAAAGTCCTTCCATTTCTAGTTTGTTGAAATACCCAATACCATGAATGAATATTGGGTTTTCTCAAATGTTATTTCTGCACCTATTAAAATGATTGTAAGTTTTTGTCTTTTATTCTATTAATATGGTGGATTAGATTAATTGATTTGCAGATGTTGAACCCAAGTTGTATTCCTGGGAAAAATCCAACTTGCTCATGGTGTATATATATATATATATATATATATATATACACACATATATATATATATATACACATATATATACACACATTCATTATATTTATATACATATGTTGCTGGATTTGGTCTCTTAGTATTTTGTTAACAATCTTTGTGTTTACATACATAAGATATTTGGTCTTCTTTGTTATCTTTTTTTGTTTGCTTTGGTATCAGAATATATTACCCTCATAGAATGAGTTGATAAGTGTTCCCTTTTATTTTATGGAAGAGTTTGTGAAGAGATGATTTTATGTCTTATTTGAATGTTTGGTACAAGTTAAATGAAGTAACTCCATCTAAGCCTGGGCTTTCCTTTAATAGAAAGTTTATAAAATTAATAATTCAATCTCTTTATTTTTATGGTCCATTCAGATTTTGTTTCTTCATGAGTAAGTTTCAGTAATTTTTATCTTTCTAGGACTTTTCTATTTCATCTAAGTCACCTATTTTGTCGACACTCTATTTTTATAGTACCCTATGATCTGTTTTATTTCTTTAAGATCACTAGTAACGTCACACTTTTATTCCTGATTTTATTTATTTGTCTAATGCCAGAGACTCTTGCTTTTCTTACAAGATTTAGTACATTTTCTTGGGTGGATATCTCCCCCATTTGTTGTATGCCCTTAGGAAGAATTGCGGAGATTTTAAATGATTTTTCCCCAATTTTTTTAATATGGTAAAATACACATAAATTTTGCCATTTTGATCATCTTTAAGTGTATCCATCAGGAGTACTGCATACATTCTTAAATTTGTTAAAATGTTTATTTATTTTTGAGAGAGAGAGAGAGAACAGGGGAGGGGCAGAGAGAGGGAGACACAGGAGCAGAAGCAGGCTCCAGGCTCTAAGCTGTCAACACAAAGCCTGACACGGGGCTTGAACCCACGAACCATGAGATCATGACCTGAGCCAAAGGCAGACGTTCAAGTGACTGAGCCACCCAGGCACCCCTATTCTTAAAGTTGTTCTAGCATCCCTACCATCCATATGCAGAGCTCCTCTTACTGGTAAAACTGAATCTCTATACCCATAAAACAGTATCTTCCCATTCTTCATCCCTCAGTTCCTGGAGACCACCCTTCTACATTCTATCTCTATGATTTTGACTACTCTAACTATCTCATGTACGTGAAATCGTACAGTATTTTGTGATTGGTTTATTTCACTTAGCATAATGCCCTCCAGGTTCATCCTGTTATAGCATATATCAGAACTTCCTTCCTATTTAAAGCTGGAAAGTATCCCATTGTATGTACATGCCACATTCTCCTTATTCATTCATCTCCTGACGGACACATGGATTACTTCCATTTTAGCTGTTATAAATAATTCTGCTATGGATGTGGGTGTACAAAATATCTCTTCAATACCTTACTTTCAGTTCTATTTGATATACATCCAGGAGTGAAACTGTTGGGTAATATGGTAATTCTATTTTTAATTTTTGGAGGAATTGCTGCACTGTTTTCCACCCTTTTACATTCCCACCAATGGCTCGCATGGCTTCCATTTTCTTCACATTCTTGCCGAATGTAATTCTTGCTCTGGGCTTTGTCTTTGATGGTAGCCATCGTAATGCATGCAAAGCGGTATCTCATTGTAGTTTGGATTTGCATTTCCCTAGTGATCAGTGCTGTTAAGAATCTTCTCTGTTGCTCTTTCAGAAATATTTTTTTGTCTTGGCTTTCAAACGTTTGATTACGTGTTTCACGGTGGGTGTCTTTATCTCATTTGGAGTTGTGGGGGGGCTTCTTGGATATTTATATTCATATCTTTCATTGAATTTGGGAACTTCTCAACCATTATTTCTTCAAATGCCCTCCTTTTCCCTTTTCTTTCTTTTCTCCTGGGAATTCTATGATCCAGACTTTGGTCCACTTGAAAACACCACACAAGTCTGTCAGTCCGTTCCCTTTCCTTCAGTCTTTTTTCTTTCTGTTCCTCAGATGGAATAATTTCCATTGTCCTGTCTTCACATTTGCTGACCCTGTTGCCTCCTGACATCTTCTCTACATTCTCTTTTAGTTCTTTGAGCATCTTTACGTAAGCTGTTTTAAAGTCTTCGTCTAATAAATGCACCATCAGCTCTTTCTTTAGGGGTAGTTTCTATTGATTTTCTTTTTTCTTCGAATGGACTAAACTTTCCCACTTTTCCAAATGCCTTGTGATTTTGTTGTTGTTGAAAACCAGATATTTGAATGAAATAATGTGACTCTGGAAATGAAATTCTTCCCCTTCCCCAGGGTTTGCTGGAGTTACTTTTGTTTGTTTTGTTTTGGTATTAATCAATCAACCAATTAAGTTTTCATTGTTGCATGTTGTCTTTGTGTAGAGGGTCAGCCTGAGGTATAAATTTAAGGTCTTCTCGGGTCTTCTATGAGCCTCAGCCTTTCCCCAGACATGCATGATGGCTTTCTAAATTCTCCCCCTGTATGCAGGTGCTTTTGAATTTCCTAGTCCTTAATGTCTGGCTCCCAAAGCATGAAAAAGAGAAAAATGAGAGGAGGAAATAAAAACAACAGAAGTCTTCCCAGTCCCTTGGAAGTCACTTAAGCCAGAGAGGAAAGGGGTTGCAACAATGAGGGCGATGCCGTAACCACAACCACCACGTGTTCTTCTGTTCTCAGTGTCAGTGGCTGCAATGAGTGATCAGGAACCTAATATTTGGAGGACAGAGTCCTTACTGCCCACTCCGGCTATCACAAGTTGTGTGCAAGCTGTTCCTGCAATGCATTTGTGGCTGCCTGCCCCTGGGCTGGGGTGGGATATGGGTAGCCACTGGGGTGCTAAGAGCTGAAATTGACCAAAATCAAGTGCAATTTACTATCCAAGCCTTCCCCTGAAGGTTGCAGGCCTTTAGTAGACTTTAGTGTTCCAAAATAGTTACATCAGACAGATTCTATCTGATGCCATTGCTGTCGAGGTGGGAAAGGAGGCTCCTGGTGCTTCCTACTCTGCCATCTCCCCAGTCTTCTCTCTCTCTTTTTTTAAAATTATTTTTAATGTTTAGTTATTTTTAAGAGAAGAGAGAGAGACAGAGCGTGAGAGTGGGAGGGGCAGAGAGAGAAGGAGACACAGAATCCGAAGCAGGCTCCAGGCTCGGAGCTGTCAGCACAGAGCCCAACGTGGGGCTTAAACTCAAACACAAGATCATGACCTGAGCTGACGTCAGATGCTTAATGGACTGAGCCACACAGGCGCCCTTCCCCAGATTCTTCTCTTAAATGGTTTTTTAAAATAATTCTCACCAGCGAAATTGTTGTTTTGCTGGGGAAGGGGTGGAAGGAAGCTCCTTGATTTGCCATTCCGGAAGTCCCCCAGCTTCTACAAAGATCCATAAACATTTCTGAAAATCTGATGCAAGCTCTGTATCTTTTCCCAGAGAAAGTCATGATCACAAAGATAATAAATTTTCATAAAAACACAGGATAATTCTTTAGTCTTCTCAGATTTTAGGAACGTTGGATTAAGAATCCTTTAAGATATCTAACATCCCACTTTAATGAAGGTTTACAGAAGGAAAAGTGTGTGAATTTGTACACCATCTTGGATCTCAACTTTGCCTTGTACTAGACTTAGCTCTTCATTTATGAGGCAAAATGGAAATATAGAGAGTCTGTGTCTGGCCTTGTCTTTGGTAAATAAAGGATGCAGATGTGAGTCTTGTCTAAATAATACAGAATAAAGTGTGTGTGTGTGTGTGTGTGTGTGTGTGTGTGTGTGTGTGTGTTTACAGTTAGCCTTCTCTTGAAATACAAAAGGAGAGGGTGATATCTTATATTTCATTGTCTTCCAGGATCAATGGCCTCAATAAAATCTGGCATTGTCATTGCAGACCAATTAAGATGTGCAGTGACATCATCTCTGTCCTTACTTGAGTCTCTTTCTGCATTGTTTACATATTGAACATCCACATTGAGTTCCTTGGAAGAAAGAGTTTCTGTGGGAGGAAGGGAAGCTCCCAGCACATGCCCTCTGAGCTCCACACACATCCACCCCAAGAAAGGAGTCTTGCCATCTAATTTGTTCCCAGACATGATTGGGCCAGGTTGACCCCAAGACAGAGAGCATGTAGGCCCGGGGTTCTGCTTTTATTGGGGTTGAGGGTGGAGCCTAGGGCTTCATGGACTTATTCTTTATCGGTTAATTTGAAATTAATGGTCAGTTGTCTACATTATCTCAGCCAACCACGATCTCTAAAACAAAGTATCCTCAATGAGTGGAAGGAGGCCTGGCCCTTTATCTGGTTCTGTGGCTGGCAGTGCATGTATTGGAGACAGGGGTCCTTGAAGTGGATGCCTAAACAATCAAAGCTTAATCAGGCCCTTACATTGCAAAAAAGAAAAAGAAAAAGAAAAAAAAACAAAACAACTATAAGGGTTTACACTTCAATAACATTTTATTTTTTACTGATTATTATATATTTTTGCATCTTCTAGCTCGATACAAATAGAAATCATTTCATTTATTCTAAGTGCTGCGTGGTAGTCTCTCCTATGATTATCCCTCATTTTGTTTGCTCATTGATGGGCATTTAGATTTTATTTCCTAACTTACTGCTCATATAAGCAATGTTGCTGTGAACTTTTGGTGCGTGTCATTTAATGCATATGAGCGTGAGTTTTTTTCTAGACTCTACACATGGAAATGGAAAAGTGGAATTGGCAAAGAATGTATATTCTCACGTGTACTGAATATTACCAGATGATTCTCAAAAGTGCCAATTTGTCCTCTGAATGAAAATGTCCTTTCTTTACACCTTTACCTCTACCTGGAATTGCAAGACAGACATCTTAACTAGGACTTTGAGGTGTCCATAATCTGGAACAGCGCCGTCCATTAGAAATTTTTGCAAGGACAGAAGTATTCTTGGCGTGCACCGTCCAAGAAAGTAGGCACTATAGTCTCGCAGGCTCTTGAGTGGGGGAAATGTGGTGAGTGTAATTGAGGGACAGACCGCTGAATTTAATTAAATTTGGTTTAATTTTCATGTATATAGCCATATGCAGAACCCTAGATGGAGAGAAAAGAACTCCCCGCACTGATAATACCTGACAAGCGTCAGCGGGGAGAGACGCATTCAATGTCATAAATGTTTAGAGGAAGAAGAGATCACTGTAAGGGAGTGGGGGTAGTTTGGGAAGGACATGTTTGAATCAGGGGTAAGGTTTGTGTTGAGAGAGAAGTCTGAGCAAAACAGTCTGCAGGAGGGCGATGAGATGAATGGATGAAGCAGTAAGTAAAAAACAATCTAAATGAATGATGTGGATATTAGAAAACTTCACGTTTAGAGGATGTTTTATGCAGGCAACACCTGGAAAAAAAAAAAAAATATATATATATATATATATATATATATATGAATATGTTGGAATGGAGACTTTAAAAATTATTATTACTATTTTTTAAGCAGTTTTTAATACTTGATAATATTTTCTTCTTTTTTAAAGATTGTTAGATTTTATGGCTTTATGAGAACAAGTAATTTAATGAACAATTAAGAACCAGATTTATCCATCATAACACGGTGATTTTCAAGAGTTGAAAAAGTCTAAAGAGAATCTTGACTTGAATAGCAGAAGTTCTAAATAGAAAATCACACAAATAGATTGGTTAAAATTCCTGACTCTGTGTGTATCCTTCAGCAAATCCTTATTATGACACATTATGGATTGATTACTCTAAAGGACCTGCTGTGATCTTAGTCAATACGAAGTGTGAATTATTTAGGAGAAAGGCTTTGTTCTTTCTTTCAAGAACACGAGGTAGCCACTAGTTTTCTTTCAAGTAAAAAACAAAACAAAACAAAACAAAACAAAAGAATCTGATAGAAAGCGTATGCACTAAGGTTTTGGTTTAATTTTCCCCTGCTCCTTGATTGTTGCATGTCCAAAGGAAAGTGGAGATTTTGTACACAGTTCCATTTGGTGTGAAGAGAGATAGACTTAATTGCCTTGATGGTTTGAGGGGAAATGGCCTTGGGCATCTAGCTGTTGCTTTGGTTAATCAAAAACAGAAGAGATTATTTTATTCAGCAATCTTGACATCTAGTATGTATTTCCTCTAAAGAAGAACATTCTTCCACATAACCAAAACAATCTTATCAAAATCAGGAAAGTAACTAATACAATGTTACCATCTAATCTTCAAATTCCATTAAAGTTTTTCAAATGTCCCAATAAGGTCCTTTATGGTGAAAAGGTGTAATTCAGAATCATCCATTGCCTTTAGTCATGATATCTCTTTAACCTATTCCATGCTGGAATAATTCTTCATCTGTTCCTGAAGGTCATGTTCTTGACGTATTTGAATACTGCGGGCCAGCTTTTTACAACATGCCTCAAGTTTGATTTGCCTACAATGGCCTCATGATTTCATATTACACATTTTTAGCAGGAATATCTGAAAATTGATGTTGTGTTCCTCTATGGTATCTGTGACAGCTTGCGCTTTCCAACATGGCTTCATAAAGGTCTTGCACCCACGTGTTAGCCTTACAATGTGTTGCTGATTCCTCTCCCAATGAGAGGTGGGATCCAGGTTTGTTTTGTTTATTTGTTTGTTTGTTTTTTATATTGATGAGTCTGTGACTATGGAGGAACTGATGACAAGTATCTTCCAGTCAGGTCATAAAAAGCAATAGAACTTCCTCCTGGTGGATTTGGGATGCTCACTTTTTTTTTTTTTTTATAAACATTTATTCATTTTTGAGAGAGAGACAGAGCATGAGTGGGGGAGGGGCAGAGAGAGAGGGAGACAGAGAATCCTAAGCAGGCTCCAGGCTGAGCTGTCGGCACAGAGCCCGACGCAGGGCTGGAACCCACGGACTGAGAGATCATGACCTGAGCTGAGGTCGGACGCTCAACCTACTGAACCACCCAGGTGCCCCGGATGCTCACTCTTAGAACCCGGTCACCATATCCTAGGGAGGGAGGGAGACCATATGAAGTAACCATGTGTAGATATTCTGACTGAGAACCATAGCTGAGTTCCCAGTTGACAGTGAGCATTAACTTCCAGTGTCCCAATGTCCTTTGCAGGTGACCTAGTCTTCAGCTGGTTCCAACCTTCAGCTACCCAATCACCTCCAGCTCTTATTTGACCTCTGTTGAGGCCTCAGACATCACGGAGACAAGTCGTTGCTTCAAAACACCGCTCTGGGTCACAAGGGCTCTCCCCAGCCAGAAGTGAATGTTCACGCTGCTCTGTGCCACCTCGTGACTTTAGGATTAAATTGCTTAGGAAAGGAAGGGAAGAGGAAGAGAAATAAAATTTGGATCAGGTTATCAACTGAGAATAGTATTCATATTCTAGTGCTGCCATTGACAAACAGCCATTGGCTTCTGGTGAAGCTGGGGACTCTCAGTGTCCTCTTCTGTGAAGTGTGGGTGATGATGAAGGTGTCTCCCACCTGAGGCTGTTGTGAAGGCTGTAAGACCCGCCCTTTTCTCATCTTACATTCCAACCCAGGCTCCACCCACCTGTTCCTAGAAGTCAGGGGGTTTGAATGCATCTTCTCTTCTCTTCTCTTCTCTTCTCTTCTCTTCTCTTCTCTTTTATTTTCTTTTTAAAAATGTTTTCCTTTATTTTTGAGAAAGAGAGAGACAGAGCATGAGCAGGGGAGGGGCAGAGAGAGAGGGAGACACAGAATCGGAAGCAGGCTCCAGGCTCTGAGCTCTCAGCACAGAGCCCGATGCGGGGCTCGAACCCACGGACTGTGAGATCATGACCTGAGCTGAAGCCGGCTGCTTAACCGACTGAGCCACCCAGGCGCCCCTGAATGCATTTTTCTATACCTGGTGCTGAGCTCATAGCGAGAACTTCAAAAGTTGCGCATAGTGAGTGAGTCAGTTATATTTAAAACATCTTTATAAATTATACAATGCCATAGAAGAGATGGCTCTGACTCGAATAAAGACTTCCATGTCTCTGAAATAGTCAAGTGTTTATTAATATATTTTTCTAGGTAAAGCCATTTTGGAAACAACCTCTAGCACAGTCCCCGGCTGAGGATAGGTGCCCAATAAACCTGAATAACCAGATGAGTGGAGGTACGGATGGCTGGATGGATTAATCAGTAAATGCTGAGTAGAAGTTCATGAAAGGATATTCTGGGTGGATTTAATTTTTCAGACCTCGCACAGATGGACGCCCCTGAGAGTTTCGTGGGAATTCAGTGAGGGGAGTACTTGGCTAGCCCCCCAGTACCGCGGAGGTGAGGGATGTGCCAGTCGTTCAGCTGAGTGGATTGTTGCGATGTCATAAATGGAGAGTTTGGACCGAGAATTGTTACAGAGTCTGAGGAACCGAGTATGATTATTATGCTGGTAATATGTGCAACTGTTTTGCAATATATTACACCATAAAATCCAAATTTCCAAGCATGGTATTCAAAGTGCTTCCCCATCTGGCTGGAACCTATATCTGCAGCTTTATCTGGCACTTTCCATGCTGTCCCATTCCCTCTCTTTTATATGGCTCCGAGTGGCACATTTCTCTTTCCTCGGTTTTTTTCTTCTCTTGCAAACTGGAAATAATAATGTCCCCGAATCTCCTATTGGATTGCTGAGACTAAAATCATACAAAACATAGCAATCAGTAAATGTAACTTCGTTTATCACATATGTACTGATTACCTAACTCCTTCCATAACCTACCAAAGGCATGGGGGATGAAGAGGTCACAGTCCCATGCTTGCCCTAAAATGAGGAACACACACATTAAAAGTGACCATGACCATTAAAAATGCCTGGATGGCTCATTCAGTTAAGTGTCCAACTTTGGCTCAGATCATGATCTCACAGCTCGTGAGTTCGAGCCCCACATCTGGCTCTGTGCTGATAGCTCAGAGCCTGGAGCCTGCTTCGGATTCTGTGTCTCCCTCTCTCTCTCTACCCCTCCCCCACTCGCACTCAGTCTCTCTCGAAATACAAAATAATAATAATAGTAAAATTAAAAAAAATGGCCATGCCCAGTACAGTGTTGTAATGGCTATCAATCTGCACTGTAAATGTTGCTGGTGCACAGTTGGCTAGTATTATTTTTTTTTCTTGACAAATATATATTGAGCACCCACTAAGAGCTAATTTAGTTGTTGGTGTTAACATAGTTCAAATGAAACAGTCTCTGTTTTTCACAGAACTTATTTAAGTACAGTGAAGAGGCAATAAATAATCAAGTAGATAAATAATGTAATCGTACTTGGAGAGAAATGATTTGAAGGAAAAGAAAGCAGGGTACGGGGACAGGCCCTAATAAGAGCGAGGAGGGCCAGTGCATTTGTCTTAAGGAAAGAAGGCCCCTCTGAGGAGGAAACCTTTGAGAATGTCTGATGAAACGAAGGATCAGAGACTTCTAAGTAGTGAGTAGGGAGGCCGAGGACACAGTGAGTGCAAAGGTCCTGAGGCAGATGTGTTTCTGAATTACAGGAACAGCAATAATTCAAGCCATCAGGACGGACTGGGTGGACCATGTGATAGGAGATGAAATCGGGTACCGGCAGGTTCTCCAACATGGAGGACACTGTCCATATTAAGAGAGCCTAAATTTTGCTTGCAGCATGATTGAGTGCCTTTATTGGAATTCTCAAGGGGGAGTGTCATGATTTGACTTATATGTTCAAACGAAAACAGGAGAGGAGCTAGAATGGAGGCTGCCGTGGTATCTGGAAGGGACGGTGGTGGCTTGAACTGACGTGCAGTGATTGGAGTGGTTGAGAAGTGGTCGGATGCACAAGATATGTTGGAAGTAACTGGAGAGACTTACTAATTGATGGGGCACGAAGGATAAGAAAAAGCAATCAGTGTTTTTGACCTGATCAACTAGCTGTCAGGTGGGCAGTTGGATGCATGAGTCTGGAACTTGGAAGCCGTCCTGGTTAAAGATATAAATGTGAGAGTTATGGGCACATATATGGTATCGAAAATCATGGGGCTGCTTACGTAGGAAGAGTGCGTGGTTAAAAAGGGGAAGAGTGAAAAGGCCAAGCCCAGAATATACCAAAATTTATGGGTGGTGGAGAAGGAGTGGGCAGCAAGGGAATCTGATGAGAACAGAGTTCCTCCTCAGGAGATGGGAGAAAGCCAAGAGGTGGCAATTTCCCAAGCACCAAATAAGAAAATGTTTCCGGAGGGATGGAGTGATCAATCCTGTCACTTTATCCTGAGACTCTACGGTAAGGATTGTGTTGGGATCATTGGTTCTGCCGGGCTGGGGGTTTGCCAGTCACTCTGACAATGGCAGTTTCATCGTAGTGGTGGGAATAACATCCTCACTGCAGTGGGTTCAACACAGAATAGACGGTGAGGCGGCGGGGGGGGAGTGAAAACAGACGAGTATCCTCATGGCTCGAGTCATTGATTCCGCCATCAGTTGTATTGAAATCAACAAAAACGGTGATCAGGAGAGATGATGGAGAGAGAGCTGGTGACCACGTGTCAACTTCTTCCAGGAGTGAAGAGAAGTGACTGGGTTGTGGTTGACGACTGCCACAAAGAGGGATGGGGGTAATAGCATCTGAGGGCATGCATTTTGATGGGGCTCTGACGGAGATGTTGACAGACGGGAGGAATGGTCTCTTGAAACAGCAAGAGAAAAAGGGAACCTGCACCCTGCGTGTGTGCCCTGTGTTAGTACGTGGGCTGTGGGAGAAGAGAAAGCTGCTCCTTTTGAGAAGCTTCAGGGGAAGCTCAGGACAACAGAAAAAGGAATCCATAAGGCAGAGACAACCAGGGAATGCTTCATGGAAGAGGTGATACTTGAACATTGACGCATGCGTAGAGGCTTCTCCGGCTGATGGCCAGGGAGGGGCGCTTCCTGCAAAGAAAAGCGTACAAATAAACTCAGGTCTGAGAGACAGCAGACAGTATCTAGGAGACTCTGCATTTTAATCTGTGCAGATAATCAAGATCAAACACAACTGAGGCATGGAATACAGATGAGGAT
The DNA here is from genome assembly GCF_028018385.1 of Neofelis nebulosa. Classification (NCBI taxonomy): domain Eukaryota; kingdom Metazoa; phylum Chordata; class Mammalia; order Carnivora; family Felidae; genus Neofelis; species Neofelis nebulosa. Next base: position 199,202,565 of record NC_080784.1, on the reverse strand, counting down.
GTTCAGGTAGACGAGAAGCCTGGGGACACACTTTAAGGATCTTTGCAACTATAAAGTATTATTTTTTTATTACTCTTACTGATACAGACTAGACAGTAAATAAATATTTTTTAATATTTATTTATTTATTTATTTTGAGCAAGAGACAGAGACAGAAAACGAGTGGGCTAGGGCAGAGAGCGAGGGAGACACAGAATCCGAAGCAGGCTCCAGGCTCCGAGCTCTCAGCACAGAACCCGACGCGGGGCTCGAACTCACGAGCTGTGAGACCATGACCTGAGCCGAAGTCGGCCGCTCAACTGACTGAGCCACCCAGGTGCCCCCTAAATGAATATTTTTTATGTAAATGAGTCAATCAATGAAGAAACCCAGCCAATATCAATCAAGCACCTACCATATCCTGGGCCCTGGGTTACACGCAAACACTGACAAAGTTACTTCTGGCACCGAGCATATCGTAGGTGCTGCTAACCTTCTCATGTCCTGGGGAAGAAACACACACAGAGAGATCACGTGTCTCACCGAAAGCGATTAAAGTAGTAAAGTGTGGACTGGACTTTGAAGTCAGCACTTCCAACTTGAGAGACAGGTCCTAACCATTGCTGGAATGGATCCGTATCAGAGGCATTATAAGACAAAACGAGGAACCAAGAGGTCTGGATTCTAGTCTTTGGTCTTTTACTAGCGAGCGTGGGAACAGTATCAGGACCGCACTCCCCCTCTCAAGAACTCAGTAAATGAAAAGGCTTTACACGAGATTAGCCTGTCCTACACCTGTTCCGTGGGGTTTCACTGAAAACGATTCCAAAGTCAACTAGATCAGAGACAGAATACACCCCGCCCCATATTTAGACATTCACAGCGTTTCCTTGGACGCTGAAGACTCTGCCAAGTTCTGTAAAGAAACCAGCGTTCTCCAAACACGTGTGTCTTCGCCATGGGTTATTGTGAGAATCAGATGCCAAGTCTATAGAAATGAACCAAAGATGTATACCGTGAAAGGGGTAAGCCATGTCTGACCATATACCTCCTAAAGTGGTAGAGACAGCATTGGAATCTAAGACTGTTGTCTACAAACCCTGAGCTTTTGTTGCTGTATCGCAGTGTCCCTCTGGAAGCAGTCATGACGGCAATCTTCATAATTATAATAGTACCTTTATGTAAAGTAGGGATTGGCGATCTTTTTCCACAGAGGGCCAGATGGCAAGCATTTTAGACTTTGCCAGCCATACGGGCTCTCTCACGGTCACCCGTGGTGGTGCTGACCTGGGGGGGTTGTTAAAGCAGCCATAGATAAAATGCGAAGGGCGGGCCTGGCTGTGTTCCCGTACATTTCCTTTATGAAGACAGGTGGCTGGTCAGATTTGTCCTGTGGGCTGTAGTTTGCTGACCTGTGATACAATGTTTGCAGTTGACCCATACTCTCTTGCTCTCGGTTTACCTGAGCTTCTCAGCCACTGTGTAAAGAAGGCACTATTCATCCATTTTACGGATTAGGTGCCCAAGGTTCAGGGAGGGAGGGATCTATCCACGTTCACACGGTGACGTCCACATTCGTAAAGATGCTGGGCACTTGCGAGCAAAAGAACATACACATCGTGCTTTCCACTGCTTCACAGGATGTTCTGAGATCAAGGACTCCGTTTCTGCATGTTTTCATGACAAAGTGTCCAGACATAATGGATGTAAAATAAATGACTATCGCGTGGGGGCTGAAAGCATGCCTAGGTTAGAACCAAATGCTCCTTCTGGACGTGCTATTCTGCAAATTCGTCCAACCCCACAAATTGGCAGCCAATCTGAATGTATTTGCATACAATTGTGCCCTGAGTTGTAAGACCTGATCTTTGCCCTCAAGAAGGTGATAGGGCATTAACAGGCTGTGTAGCGGGGAACGGATGACAAAGGGTTGAGGAGCGAACCGTTTCCTGTTTGCCTTTTCTTCAGCTGGCCTGGAACACTCCACCACCTAGGAATTACCTCTCTCTATGGTTGGGGATCTGGGCCTCAGAACCTGCCCAAGACTGCACACCTATTTAGCCGTCTGTCAGTAGGAGGCCAGCCTTCACCAGGCTGGAATCATCAGGGCAGGCTGAGCGCCCGAGCTGGCATCGGAGACGGATGAACTTGGCTCAAGTTCACAGGGCTGCTACCTATCCAAGCGACCGCTTCAGAATGCACAATAGGAGGATGAAGAAGGCTGTTTCGTACTGGCTGGAAAAGTGGACAAAGTTACCTAATGTCATAGTCCCCTTTGAGTCGCCATAACAAGATCACACAGACTGGGCGCCTTGTAAACAACAGACATTTACTTCTCAAGTTCTTGAGGCCAGAGGTCTGAGTTCAGGGTGCCGGCATGGGTGGCGGTCTGGTGAGAACCTGCTTCTGGGACTTCTCATATGGGGAAGGGACTAGCGCACTCTGGGGAGTCTCTTTTATAAGGACACTAATTCCATTATGAGGCTCCACGCCCATGACCCAATCACTTCTCAAATCCCCACTTGTAGTCACCTTTCGAGGTGAGGATTTCAACACATGAAGTATTGGCGGGGGAACACAAAACATTCAGACCACAGCGCCTGAGTCTTAAGGGATGGATGACCTTTTGATTGGTGAGTGAGGGTAAAGGGCATTACTCAGGTTGGGGCACAAAAGGGAATAAACGGAGACATATGCCGGCGGTTAGCATGAAGTGGTACATAGTTCACACATTGGCGAATATACATACCTTCATTCATTCATCAGGGTAATAAATCCGTGTCGAGCACCCACACCATGATCCAGCACGACAAACCCTGGAAGCTGGGGCTCTGATCTCCACGTACCGGTGAGGAAACGGATGTTCCCGGAAGTTGCCCGTAGCCCCTAAGGTGCAAAGAGAGAGGATAGAAATGGAATTAAAGGCCGGGGTTCTGACTCCAGATGCACTGAGGACGAGGTGGGGCTGGGCTGCTGCAGTGGTTGGTTGAGGGATAAGACAACCGGAGAGTAGGCCAGGAGATGGATAAAAACAGCCTTTTGAAGGACGTGCAGTGAAACAGATGGTCCACGAGCGCGAGGGCGGGAAATCAGCCAGGATGAAGGCTTCAGAACGTTCTGTTGGGGCCCGTTTCTTAGAGACCATAGACTCTGTCCAGGTAGCTGGAAGATTGGGGTTTAGTGTGAATGATGATTCCAAGAATATTTTCTTCATTGCTGCGGAACAACTTATATGTATTAAAAAAGAAAAAAAAAAAACAGAAACAAACAAACAATTTCTTTATAAAAAATTTTTTTTAAGTTTGCTTATTTATTTTGAGACAGAGAGACAGAGACAGTGGGGGCGAGGGGCGGAGAGAGAGGGAGAGAGAATGCCAAGCAGGCTTGAATGGGGCTCCAACTCATGAACTGTGAGATGATGACCCGAGGTGAAACCAAGGGCAGATGCTTAACCAACTGAGCCCCTCCAGGGGCTCCCCCCAAAAAACATTTCTTTGATGAGGGAGGGGAGGTAAATTCAGACCATCCTTCTTGAATCAACATGGCCCTGGAGTTAGAAGATGGTTCTGGGTCTGGCTGTGACGCTAATTAGCTTTGTGACCCTCTCCATCACCTTCTTTTTCAGGTCTCGGTTTGCTTCTCTAGAAGACGAAATTTGACCAAACAAGGTAGCGTCTCGCCATTGTTTACAGCTTGGTTCTGGAGTCCGAGAAAGTGTGTCTTTGCACGACTGCAGAAGCATCTCTGTCTCGGTGTTTCCTGAGTCTGTGAAATAGATGTGTGCTCCGTGGAAGCGTAGTGTTAGTATCCGGTGACAGAATGAATATCATGTATTTAGCATCGCACGTGGAATACACTGAGCGATTAACATGTTACAGAAGAATAATGAACAAGTCAAGTCATATTTTCATAAGCTACTACGATATGGTTATTGTTCCCCGGGGTGCGTTCCTGTCCCCTTGAGGCAGGCATGCAGCTTTACCCTAACTTGCGTTCTGAGCGGTGTGCAATGCAAAACCTACTGTACTCCTTGGAATTTCCTTTGCAATGACAGCATCATTAACGTGACGGCACAAATGATAGGTTAAAACTTTCGGGGGCTGGGGGTTGCAAAATACCTCCATGAGTATTTTCTTTCGAAAAACAAGCTTTCTAAATATCCTCGGGTCTTCTCTGTGTTCAGAAGTAATTAATGCTTGGGACATAATTAAGTCTCTATTAGTCAGATGACTTTCTTTTTATGGCATTGATATTTTGCATGGGTTGTCAGACCACGGTCTTAGTATTTTTAAATACGGAGCACCAAAATAAGCAAACAATAGACTATGTCAATACAACACAGGTTTTGTCTAAAATCTACATTGTGTTTAATTTCTGCTGTTTAAGAAGTGGTCAACAAGTTCAGAAAGAATGCCACCGAGTATGTTTTTTATTATCAATGCCCGTGATGAAAACACACACACGCACACACACACACACGCACTCACTCACACGTTTGTGCTGATGAGCTCCCCATAAAAGCTATTCTTGGACCTTTGCCTGAAGTTCTTGAGTCTGGTAGCCCTGTGTTATCCAATATGGCAGCCACTAACTACATGTGGCTATTGAGTACTTGGCATGTAGCTAGCTCAGACTGAGATGTGTTATGAGTATCAGTATATGTTGGATGTTGAAAACTTAGGACCAAGAATGTAAAATATTTCACTTATAATTTTTACACTTCTCATATGTTACAATGGCAATATTTTGAATGTACTAGAATTTAAAAATTCATCTGTTTCTTGGTATTTCTGTTTAATGTGGCTACTAGAAAATTAAAAGTACATGGGTGGCTTGCATTATGTTTCTGTTGGATGGTGCTGGTCTTGTCTGGTCAGCTGCTTTAAGGAGCTTACGATCTTACTGCTCTCAAGATATTTAACATATCAAAAACTTATTGTGGCCATGCATGGCCACACACCAAGCTACATGTACTATTATTTGAGGTCAAGCGATGTTTTTGTTGTTGTTTGTCTTGCATTGGTTTTTTTTTTTTAATTTTTTAAAACATTTTTATTTATTTATTTATTTATTTTTTTTTAATTTTTTTTTTCAACATTTTTTATTTATTTTTGGGACAGAGAGAGACAGAGCATGAACGGGGGAGGGGCAGAGAGAGAGGGAGACACAGAATCGGAAACAGGCTCCAGGCTCCGAGCCATCAGCCCAGAGCCTGACGCGGGGCTCGAACTCACGGACCGCGAGATCGTGACCTGGCTGAAGTCGGACGCTTAACCGACTGCGCCACCCAGGCGCCCCTAAAACATTTTTATTTATTTTTGAGAGACAGAGAGAGACAGAGCACCAGCAGAGGAGGGTGGGGGCAGAGAGAGAGGGAGACACAGAATCCGAAGCAGGCTCCAGGCTCTGAGCTGTCAGCACAGAGCTGGACACAGGATTCCAACCCATGAAATGTGAGATCACCACCTGAGCCCAAGTTGGACACTTATCCAACTGAGTCACCCAGGCGCCCCTAGATTTCCCTTCCTTTCTAAGCGGACAGCCATTATTATTTGCCTTTTTTTCCCAGTATACTCTTAGGGTCATAAAAACAATTGTAATGATATAAAATACTTTTTAAAAAAATTCACTATGGTTAACATACAGGGTTATATTAGTTCGGGTGTACAATATAGTGATTCCACGATTCTCCACATTAGGCAGGGCTCACCACAGTGAGTGTACTTTTAACCCCCTTCACCCATTTCACCACCTCCTACTTCCCCTCTGGCAACCACCAGTTTGTTCTCTATATTTAAGAGTCTGGTGTTTCATTTGTCTTCTTTTTTTTTTTTTCTTTGTTCATTGTGTTTCTCAAATTCCACAGATGAGCAAAATCATTTGGTAATTGTCTTTCTCTGACTTATTTCACTTAGCATAATACACTCTAACTTCATCCATGTTGTTGCAAATGTCAAGATGGTTCCTCAAAAAATTAAAAATAGAACAACCACCTGATCCAGTAATTCCACTACTGGGCATAACTTTTTAAAAAATGCCTACTAAATACCAATTACTGAAACAAGCACTTGACATTTATTATTTTATTATAAATGGAAATTATAAACTCTTCTATTAGAAGTCATAATTCTTTAAGACTTGGGCTGTGTCTTATGACCGAGAAGGTCTTACAAATAATTATGGTGTTTAGTAAATATTTTTTGGATGGATAGACGAATGCATATGCATATAAACGGTGCTTCTCAAACCCTTGAGGGCACAATGGGATAAAGTGCGGGGGTTACTCTGCAATCTGATCAGTATATTCAGGAACAGGGGGTAAAACATACCATATCTTCCAGAAAGCATACATTGTATTTAATGGCAGGTAATTTACACCCATTTTTATATCAAAGAAAAAATTGGGAGTATGGTGGGAGAGACTTAAAGTCCCATGAATTTTTAAGACACAACAAATAGGGGACTTCAAAAGAATGCCACCCTCGCTGCAGACTTTTTCAGGCTAAGTTCTCAGCTTCTGACACCTTTACTCATACCCCACCAGCTGGTTCTCGTTTATGCTAGAAACGAGCATAGGACTGCTAGAAGGGAGCTATCATCATCGTTACTAATATAGGCCCCATCGTGGCAGGCACCGCAGGGGGGTCCTGGGGCTACCCCCACGCTACCAGAGCTAATCAAGCCAGCAGGGACCAAAAGCCTTCTTCCTGGGGGGTGTGGTGGGATAAAGAGTTGATTTCTACCTTTCTGCTTTTCACACGCTCACATTATTACCATAATGTCACAGTAAGACCCAGAATCTCCAATACTGGCACTTAAATTCTCAACATTCCCATATTCTCCTCGAGGGCTTTTCCATCTCCCTTGGCACCACAAGGCTGCCCTCGGAGGTGATGATGCTCTCTTTTGGACCAAGCATCATCTTCTGCGTGTCTTTTGCCTGCAAAGGCCTTGGCTCAGCCGATTGGTTAAGCAAGAGGAGGATGCATGTGAATTTCGTTCACCCCATGGGAGCCATAGTGGGGATGTCCGCTCAGGCTGCTCTCCAGGCTTCTTTCCCTCCCTCCCCCGTTCCTCCCCATGGGAGACCCTGCCTCTCTGATTGCTGAGTTTGGTGGCAGGAGCTAAGCATCACTGGCAAGCTCCTCTGCATTTGGTTGATTTGTTTATTTATTTAGATTTTATTTTTATTCAACCGCTGCATTCAGGGTGGGCCTTGAACTTACAACCCCGGTATCAAGAGTTGCATGCTCTAGTGACCGAGCCAGCCAGGGGCCCCTCTCCTCTGCATTTTGGGACACGTGTTCTGGTCAGCTCCCGGTCACGCCGTACAGGAAGGCCCGGAGGGCCCATCTGCACAGGTGGCTGTTTGTGCCTGCGTTTGTGTGATTCGGGGACAGTGTTAGATCCGAGTCCATGTTCTTCGACCCTGATTTAATAAGCAATAGAACTGATTATTTGGATCTTCATCTGACTGACTCTTGGGTCTTTTTTATGCTCATTTTCAAACTCAGGAGGGAAAGAGGGAAGTTACTGGTGAGCTTCCCAAGTCTCCACTGGACCTTGATGATCTCATCAGGGAGCATCAAAGAAGAGCAAATCGAGTCTCATTGTATTTAAGGTCTGGGTTTTTAAAAATACCAACTTTCCTTCTGCTTGGGGTCTTGGGCTACTGTCTTGCTGGCCTCTTTTATGCCAGGGATGTCCTTAATTCTACTAGCTGGAACATACTTAGGATTCCATGGAGTCCCCACCTCTAGGTCTAACCCAGTAGAAACTCTCAGAGCTAGTTTTCTGCCTTGGGTTTGCCTTGGGCCACAGGAATTGCACCAGCGATAAACAGCCCTCCTGGAGAAGTTATATCTACGCGGCAGGGGAGTTGGGAGAGACCTATTAGGTCAAATTCAAGATGGCGGGGCCTAAGACCCTGGCAGAGACAGAGACAAGTGACATGAGGGTCCTTCTACCACTTAAAGGGTCACCTTAAAGCTAGCTGCAAATCTTGCTCTTGTGTTCGTCTTTCTTTTCCCATCAAAACAAATCTGCATAGAACGTGTTCCTGAAGGTTGAAGTAAAATCTTCGGAAGTTAGTGCCAGGTGGAGAGGGGGAACAGAGACCAGAGACATGAACCTTAAAATGGAGTGGCTTGAATGGGACCCTGCTATCTACTTATTGTAAATCTTAAAAGCCATAAGCATTACTTGTAGTATCTTACAGATTCCAAAACCCTCAGAGGTTGGAAACAATGTCAAAGATTTTTTTTTTTTTTTTTTTTGCTCATGATGGAGAGATAAGCATACAGGGAATGGGACAGAGAACCATTGGCTTAGCAGCTATTATTTGCTAACAAGTGAGGGCCACATTCTACTGTGTGAATGTGGCTCTCAGAAAGTTATTCAAGATCATTGACATTGACTCAGTGGTTTTGTGGAGCCTCGCTTGGGGTCCCCCCAAGAGGATGGTTGGGGCCAGTGAAGGGATTAGATCTCATGGGTCCAAAGCAAGGCCCGTTGGTCTTTCTTTCTGTGATGACCATACTTACAAAATGAAATAAAATGCAGAGATCATATGTTGCATTACAGTAACATTACAATTTCTACTGAGTTTTTACATTTTTTTTATCGTGATGCTGAAATTCCTTATGCGATTCTTGATGACTATATCTGTATGATTTAATATTTAGCTAAAAGATTTAATCTAAGTATAAATATGGAAAAAGTTTAGCAAATGAATATGGAAAATGTAAATAAATCCTCAGTTGAAAATAATCAAGGCAAAAAAGATTGATCTTTTTACTGAGACAGTTTGTTCGTTTAGAGAACCCTTTTATAAAAAGTGATCATAATTTCTATTTGGTTATAAATGATGATACAAACCACCATTGGCCTTAAATCTAAGGAGTCAGATAGAAGACATGAAATGCATCATCTTCCAAATTATAGCATTAAACTTTCAGAAAAACATGTGCGTTTATCTTTCTGTATAAAACCCCTTCCACGGCTTTATTCTCCTTTCATTTATCATTCCACAAATCCTATTTTCCCTTTAAAAAACAAAAACAAAAAAAAAAAAAACTTCGTACAGCCAAGTTGGCTTATTTGGATGTACAGTTCTATGGATTTTAACACATTTATAGATTTGTTTAACCACCACCAAAGTCAGGATTCAGAATAGTTCCATCATCTGAAAAACTCCCTTGTGTGACCTTTATTTAACCACACTCTCCCCCATCTCTAACGCCCAGTAACCATGGATCCATTTTCTTCTTTGTTTTTTTTTAGAATTAAAAGTTTAGATTTAAAAACAAAAATTACTTCTAAAATTTATATTAACAAAACTCTGGGAAGAAAGGGCACGATCTAGGCAATCCAGCATCAATAGACTTTTACAAGAATTAATTTTATTCTGGAATTCTTCTAACAAGCCTTTCTCAACTGGGAATCTTCCTCCTCACTTTCTCCCAAAGCCACTCCACAACTGACATCCTTTTATGTGCGTAGGGAACAGGTTAATTCACTGCATGTGGGATGTTTTAGGGTGTCAGATCTTATTTCTTCCAAATAACCAATTGTAAGAAACGGACAGATTCATTATTAAATAAGAACATACCCTAAAACAATGTTACACAAATTTTTATATAAGGAGTTCCATGAAATAATGAAAAAGTGGGAAGAACCCACACGTCCACCAGAAGGACATGCTACTAATAAAATGTGATACCGGGGCGCCTGGGTGGCTCAGTCGGTTAAGCGTCCGACTTCGGCTCAGGTCACGATCTCGCGGTCTGTGGGTTCGAGCCCCACGTCGGGCTCTGGGCTGATGGCTCGGAGCCTGGAGCCTGCTTCCGATTCTGTGTTTCCCTCTCTCTCTGCCCCTCCCCTGTTCATGCTGTGTCTCTCTCTGTCTCAAAAATAAATAAACGTTAAAAAAAAAAAATTTAAATGTGATACCTATAGATGACAAAATACTTTAGAGCAATGAAAATAAAATCTGAAAATATTACAGGAGATAAGAAATTGCTCAGGGTATAGCGTCAAGGGAAGGATGCTTGTAGTTTGATGGAGTAAACCAGAGGCATATTTGCACATATAAAAAAGCATGGCCAACGATGGTCTTCTCACGGAGGACTCATGAACGAGTATTGTTCCTTGTATCATTTTTCTTTTTCAAAGGGTATGCAATGATTCAGTCTTATCTACATCATTAGATATAAATTAATAACTCCTAGTCTGCCATTTTTGAGCTCTTATCAGGGGTGTCACAGGTTTTCTTTTTTTTTTTTTTTTTAACATGTCAACTAGTTTTTAATCCCCACTTACCCAATTGAACACTAATCCAGATGTTATGAAGGTAGATGTGATTCAAGTCCAGAATCAGTTAACTTGAAATAAGAGAGGTTTTCCCTAGAGAGTCTGGGTGGGTGGGCCCATCTCATCAGACGGAATGTCTTAAGAGCAGAGCTGAGGTTTCCCTGAGGAAGAAGAAATTCCATCTGTGTTGAGTATCTTTATCTCCTGCCCCAGAGTCTCATTCTTCCCTTCCCGGTGGTCAGTTCTGATTTTGGACTTGCCTAGCCATCCTCCACAATCACATAAGCCATTCTTTGCACTAAACATCTTAGTGTACATTTCCCCTACTGTTTCTGATTCTCTGATTGAACCCTGACGGATAAAATAGGGGAGGAAGTGTACCAAGCATTTGATAAGCAATCACACAGGGATTACACACTACTATTCTCTGCCATGTTTGTATTTCCTCCAGAAGCTGACCCTAAACCAAAATGAATGGTATATTCAAAAGGTAATCCTGGGAAGTGCGAGTAGGGGAGAGGGGAAGTAAGACAAAGAAAGGAAGGCAGTAAATAAACGTATATCGTCAAGCAAGTTAACCTTGTGGGCAACTAGCAGTTGGAGAATTCTGGGACACAGCGAAAATTGCTTCAGAGTTATCTCAACCAAGGGATGATTGCGAATGGGTTTATCTACTACCCTCCAGGCATTGCTGGGCCAGGAGGCTTTCTGGGCCAGCCATTCTGCGGTGCTCAGGGCTTGCTCTGCCCTTGAGCCCTGGCACCTCTTCGCCCAGGAAAAACACCCCGACAGGACCTCCGGGGATGGTCTCTAGGTCTTTGTGAAAAGCAGAGTCTGAGAAGTGGTGATGGTGGGCGCTCATTGATGGCATCTGCTGGATTTTCCTCATTTAAAACAAACAAACAAACAAACAAACAAACAAACAAACATGTTTTTAATGTTTACTTTTGAGAGAGAGAGACAGAGTGTGAGTGGGGGAGGGGCAGAGAGAGAGACACACACACAGAATTAGAAGGAGGCTCCAGGCTCTGAGTTGTCAGCACAGAGCTCAACGTGGGGCTCGAACTCGTGCACCGTGAGATCATGACCTGAGCCGAAGTCGGACGCTTAGCCGACTGAGCCACCCAGACACCCCTGGATTTTCCTCACTTTTACAGATGAGAAAACTGGGGCTGGACAATGAATTAATTTGCCCAAGGTTAAATAGCTGGTAAGACTCAAAATCTGTTTTAAAAATTCTCTTAAATGTTTACAATATATAACTAAAAGTAAAACTAAAGCTAAAATATATTAATAATAAGTATAAAAATAATATATACTATGTAGTGGTTAATATACAATATATAATATATAATAATAAATCAGTGCCAAGAGTAACCTTTCTGCCAATGGTTAGATTGGCCTTTACCATTCCTTCTGTTGGGTCACACTAATTTTTAGAAGTGTTGGCAATACCTGTTTCCTCTCCAGATCAATTCAGTTTCTTAAATTTTTTTGAGCCACCCGTATCTCTCTTTCCCTGTTGGTAAACACCTCGGGGTGTGCTGTGAGCACATGAGCAGAGGTGGGAGAAGTCAGCGGCTAGAAGCTTCGGTGTCTAGGTGATGCTTCACAATGAGGACCTGAAAAGATTATTGCAGACACTGGATTCTCCCTGCCTTTTCCCTCCTCCGGCAGTTTATTTTGTCATTCTTTTCTCTCAACGCTGAGCTCATCTGCATCATTGTGATAAATGTCTAAGAAATCTTTCCTCATTTTGGGAGAAATTTGCTGCACTTTCTGAGTGCTGTTGAAGAGAAAGGAAATGACATGTACTAAATACTTTGTGTTCTATACTGGATGAGGCACCCTAAGGATTTTCTTGTTTAATAAGTTGAATATCAGCATCTCTGTTATATAGGGAAAGAAGCTGGGGCTTGGGTAGACGGGATATGTTCCTTAGGGACACGCAGCTGACAAGTGGCTGAGCTGAGATTCAAACTCGGGACATCGATCTTCACAGCAAACATTCTTTCCATCAAGCCACAAGTAGTGCCTGACCCAAAGGGATTTGATAAAGGCTGATGAACCAAAGTATCCAAGAGATAATAACACGATGGAGGAGACGCCAGAAGGCTGAATCATTCAGGCAAGATGTGTCACGAGTTTCTTATTAGAGAGTCTCAGGAACATCTTTGTAGATAAAGTGGAACTTAATCAGTGCTTGCAAAGAAAGATAAGTGGGCAAGGTGCATGCTGGCTGAGAGTCGATGTGCGATTGCTCTGACGAGGGAGAAGCCCTGGGAAAACACTGCTGGTTCCAGATGCTGACTGTGTGCATAACCTTTTTGGCTCGTATGATTGTAATTCTACCAATCCCTGGCTCAAATTGTGGCTCGTCTGTGACGTCTGTGATGCTCCTAATAGAGCCGGTCTTGTTTTGTCTGTGTTCCCAGAACATTCCCTTATACCTTGTAACACAGTAGTTTAGAGTTAGGACCCAGAAGCAGAGATATTTGCTGAATTAAAATCCACGCTCTACGCTTCCTAGCTATGACCTTCGGCAATTTATTTAACACACTCGTGTCCCATTATTCTCGTATGAAAGGAAGATAACAGTGGTACTTGCTTCCTAGGAATATTGTGAAGTTAGAAGATTCTAAGGTACAGTTGACCCTTGAGGCGCCTGGGTGGCTCAGTTGATTAAGCGTCTGACTTCAGCTCACGTCATGATCTCACAGTTGTGAGTTGGAGCCCCGCGTCAGGCTCTGCGCTGACGGCTCAGAGCCTGGAGCCTGTTTTGGATTCTGTGTCTCCCTCTCTCTGCCCGTCCTCTGCTCATGCCTTTGTCTCTCTCTCTCTCTCTCTCTCAAAAGTAAGTAAACATTAAAAAATTCAAAAAAAAAAAAAAAGTACAGTTGACCCTTGAATAATGTGGGGTGTAATGGCATTGACCTCCCCACCCCACCCCTTGCCATTGAAAATCCACTCATAACTCTTAACTCCCCCCACCCAACTCAACTATTAATAGTAAGCCTTACTGATAACATGAACCCATATTTTGTATGTTATATACATTATACACTCTATTCTTACTCTAGTAAGGAAGCCAGAGTAAAGTAAAGTTAGTTAGAGAAAAGAAAGCTAAAGTAGGCTTGAGTAAAGAAAACGTGTGTTCAGAGCTTGATGTGAACAAACAGAACCCACAAAATGAACTCAGGATTCAAAGATAATGAGGTGGTGGGGGGAGCCTAAGAAGGAAGCCAGCTGAGGAATCTTGCACCTCTGAGGAGCGGGTAGAATTTTATCCAGAGTCACAGACTGTTATTGGAAGTTTCCAGTAGGAGGCGGAGAAGGTGAGAAGCTCCCTGACCTCCTGACCTGCTGATGCTTCCGGCTCCAATGCTCTCCCTTCTTCCTAAGACAGGAGCTATGGCTTGGAGCTTCTCTCCTCTGACAAAATTCGAATTTGCACTGCGGGTTACTTCTGCCCCCTGTTACAAAAGTGTGGCTTTCCCTGTGCTGTCTTGAGGCTGCTACCCAGGGGAAGGAACCCACAGGGGAACATCAAAGCTTCCAGAGTTTCTCTGCACTAAATATCTATGGTGACTCTCTTCTTACATTTTTTTTTCTTAATGTTTATTTATTTTTGAGGGAGAGAGAGGAGACAGAATGTGAGTGGGGTGGGAGTGGGGGCAGGGCGGCAGAGAGAGAGGGAGGCACAGAATCCGAAGCAGGCTCCGGGCTCTGAGCTGTCAGCACAGAGCCCGATGTGGGGCTCAAACTCATGAACTGCAAGATCATGACCTGAGCTGAAGTCGGACGCTTAACCGACTGAAACACCCAAGTGCCCCTAAAATTGTTTTTTTTTTTTTTACATAATTTTCCTGTTTGCACAATTCTAGAGTCTATCTATCTATCTATCTATCTATCTATCATCTATTTTTCTTGTGATATAATTGACATAAAACATCTTGTAAGCATAAGGTGTACAACATTGATTTCATACACTTATATATTGCAATATAATTACTCCCATGCCTTGGCTAACACTGCTAACATATCACATAATTATCGTTTTGTGTGTGTGTGTGTGTGTGTGGGCAGAACAATTAAGGTCTAGTCTCCCAGTAACTTTGAAGTTCATAATACAGTTATGTTGTCTACGATCCCTATGTTGGTTAGGTCTCCGGAACTTATTCATCTTCTAGAAGCAAATCTGCACCCTTAAAAGGCTATGTCTCAGTTCCCCACCCCCAGCCCCTGGTAACCACCACTCTACTCCCTGCTTCTGTGAGTTTGGCTTTCTTGGATTCCCCATGTAAGTGATACCATGGAGTACTTGTCTTTCTGTGTCTGATTTATCTCACTTCGCATAATGCCCTCGAGGTCCATTGGAGAAGATGTGAACAGACGGAAAGATAACCAGTGTTCATGGATCTTATGTCTGCTTTGTCTCTATGTCAAACTGGAATGGATAGAAAAGTCCAGCCAGATTTTAGTGTTTTTCTAACCACCGCAAAACATAACTGGACACTCCAGGCTCGAATAAAGTAGCCTATGGGAGGTACCTTGACGAATCAGTGGAAGAACAACAGACAAAGGGTATGAAACTGAGTGAAGCATGAATGGCTGATATGATAAAGAACATCTGGGGCACCTGTGTGCCTCAGTCGGTTGAGTGTCGGACTTCGGCTCAGGTCATGATCTTACAGCTCGTGGGTTCGAGCCCCGTGTCGGGCTCAGAGCCTGGAGCCTGTTTCGGATTCTGTGTCTCCCTCTCTCTCTGCCCCTAACCACTCACATCCTGTCTCTCTCTCAAAAATAAATAAACATTAAACAAAAATTAAAAAAAAAAAAAGAACATCTGTCAGAGGTAGTCTCCACATCTGCTTGCCCAGAAGCCTTTGCTTCCAGAAACCCTGACTTCCTGGTGTTGTCATGCATGGAATCAACAGCCAAGCCCTCCATGTCCCATCACCTGTCACCGAGACCAGGATGTTTTACCAGTCATGCTCCCTTCTCTTCTGTGCAGACTTAAAATCTCCTTGTGTCTTCATCATTCCCATTAGCACACAAACATGCTGCTGTTTATCTTAAAAACAACAACAACAACAACAACAACAACAACAACAACAAGTCTAAACCAAACATTTACCTGACCACGTCTCCCTAACAGCTGTCAATGCTGTTCCCTTTGCAGTAAAATAACTTGAAAAGACTCCTTCTTCCATGTGTCTGAATCCTCTCCTCTTTCTCTCTTAGGAGCACTTTTGCCCCATTGTTGCTCTCCTCTGATGTACTCACTACATCCGGTTCAGTGATCAATTCTCAGTGCGCGTTCTTTGACCTCTGAGCTGCATCTGACCTACTCTGTCTCTTCCTCTCCTTCCAGATCCTTACCTCACATGGTCTCTGAGGCGGCCCTCTCCTGCCTTTCCTTCTGCCTCCAGGGGCTGCTCTTCCCGAGGGTCCTTTGCCAGGGTCTCCTCCCCAGTCTCTTGACTTTCCTCAGGGTTCCCGTCTCGCGCTTGGTTCTTTTCCTTCCACGCTTATTCCCTTTAAATGCCACCTGGATTGCTTACGGTGATAAAAAACTTAAGTCTAGCCCCACATTCGAGACTCATACACCCACCCCACCTGTCTACTTGAAACTGTTGCTTGCGTATCCAGTGGCCGATTCAAACTCACCAATTCCACACCTGACCCCTGATCTCCTCTGTGATTTACACTCTTCCCCACCTCAGCTGGCCACAATTCCACTCTTCTGGTGCTCAGACTGGTAATCCTGGGATCACTTAGATTCTTTCTCTCACATCCCATGTTCCAACCATTAGGGATCCTTTGGATTCTATCGTCAGAATGTATATCCGAAGCTAGTCCTCACCTCCTCCACTGCTTTGTCCGTTCTGAGCCTCTACGTCCTGTTCCAGGACTGCTATCACTGCGTCTTGACTTGCCTCCCTATTTTCCTGCCTGTTTTCCTATGAATATTGTCAATACCACACTGCCAGCGTCATGCTCTTTGAAGGTCATATCACTCAGTGTTTACATTTTTTTTTAACATTGGTTCTTTTTTTTTTTTTTAAAGAGAGTGAGAGAGAGAGAGAGAGAGACACCATTAGGTGGGTGAGGGGCAGAGAGAGAGGAAGACACAGCATCTGAAGGAGGCTCCAGGCTCTGAGCTGTCAGCACAGAGCCCGACGTGGGGCTCGAACTCGTGGGAGCCATGAGATCGTGACCTGAGCGGGAGTCAGACGCTTAACCGACTGAGCCACCCAGGCGCCCCAACATCGCTCACTGTTTAAAACCCTCCAAGGGCTCCCCTTCTTAGATGGAGTAAAAGTCAAAGGCTCTAGAATGCCCAAGACTATGCAATCTGACTTTCCTGTCACCTTTCTGACCTTCTCTTCCTACTCTTTTCTCTCTTTTCTCTCCCTCTGCTCCAGACTCATTGACCTGTTTCTCAAACTCACCAGGCAGTTATCCATCTCGGGGTTTTGCTTTAGGGCTTCCCGCTGCTTGGACTGCACGGCCCCAGGTATCCTCATTCTTCTCCCCTCAAGTCTTTGCTCAAACGCCACCTTCTCGCAACCTTCCTGCGTCACCTGTTTAAAAGTACATTTCCCACCCTATCACCCCAAACCACCCTCCTGATGTCAAGACTCCTCCGGCAGGCTGAATAATCAATCGCTGCCCATTCAGGGGCTTACAGAGAAGTGGCTTCTTGTATGATGATTCTGCAAGAAAGTGTTTGCTGCCTTCAGACCCACTTTGGGGTATAGGATGACAAATTCAACAGCGTGTAGCTCATACAAAAGTAATGAGATGATTGGGGAGCACTTTGTACCTGTGAAGTGCTATCTAAATGTCTCATAATAATGATGTTCGGATCTGGGCACCCTTTTAAGAGCAGTTACTCTTTTCTCTGCCTCTCTCCAATTGCTTTATTCTTATGAAAAATAAAACATTAACTATTCACCAAAGAACAGGGTGTGGAGCCTGCTGGTCGGCCAGACAGATTGCTTTTAGGGGGCCCTCTCTATGCTATGCAGACCATCAGAGATTCACATTCTTTTCTACCAGATTTCTTCCGGTAAAGTTTCTGACAATTTTCCACAACCGAACTGTTTCTGAACGATAAATCAAATGCAAAGCCATGCAGACTTATTGTCTACAGTCCTTTTTCTTCTTCCTTTCTTATGCATAAATGAAACTACATATCCTATGAGAGTTCACAGCCCCAAAATGGTGTGTGTGAGCGTGTGCGTTTGTACGCATGTGTGTGTGCGCACCTAAGCTGAACGGCTTTTCAAAGACTTATCATACTTCTCTACATACGGAGTCATCATCTTTGGGAGCTGGTGGGGTGTTTTGAGGACATTTTATTCGATCCCCTTATTACGGAGATGAGCCAACCTGAAGCCCCGAGCGGTTAAATGATTTGCCTAAGGTCCTACGATGAGTTAATGGCGGTTAAATGATTTGCCTAAGGTCCTACGATGAGTTAATGGCAGTGTTGATGGGTAATCACCGACTGTCTCTTCGACCTGAAAGCCTTTTAAGTTTTTGTCCTACCAGGTTGTTTGAAAAAAGGCTGGCGTCGGATCCAAGGAGAGCCTGTTTGAAACACTGACAGTGCTAAAATGATAAGTTTGGTGGCAGAAACTGGCTTGTGTTTTGATGTAGCGGCACGATGCAAGAGTGAATTCAGCATTCCGTGCTCGGTCAGCATTGATCACAGGCATTCTGTTCGGTGGGCCCTTTCTGCCGTGGCTCGCTGTGAGTTCTTTCCAACACACTCATTATGAAAAGTTAACCGTTGTTCTGAGACTGCATATTTGCATGCATTGGCTCTGTAGGATCTTGTTCCTGATTAAAGGGCCCGTTGCCGCCAGTTCTCAGGGAAGGCGGCTGCCTCTGAAAGGCTTGATAATCATTTTTTATGCATCAAGGAAGGCACAAGAAGCTTCAAACCGTAATCATTTCTATAAACATAGACAAGCCGTAAATTGTGACTGATACAAATTAAACTATGTTCCTCAGTAATTATATTTTAGAGATTGTGCACCACATACCCAAACACAATTTTAAACTCAGGAAACTGTAATTGCATGTTTGGCGCTTAGCACTCTTTGTATATTTTGCTTTGCATGAGTTATTCCAAGGAAATTGATTTCCTAGGCACAACGAGCAGGTTCATTAGGCCGTTGGCATGACTTTTACTGTATTATTATTATTCTCATCATGCCAATCATATTGTTTTGGAGGGGGAGGTGGGGCTTCAAGCCATCATGATAAGGGGTAACCAAGGTCTAATTATTTCTCTAATCCATCGCTGCCTTTCTGTCATCATTGTCACTGTTATTGTTCAGGCCTCTAATGTCTCCTCTTAGGCAATTGTCACTGTCTCCAGTTGTTCTTTATGTCTGTGGTCATCCACTGTAGCAGTTTTATAATAAACGCTTTTGACCATGACCTGCAGTTTAAAAAGGGACTTTACATCACAACCCTACACACACACACACACACACACACACACACAGACGGAGAGAGAGAGGAAGAGAAGTTTCACAACATGGTACTCAGGGCTAGTCTTATCATCCTTATAGACGGTGAAGATTTTTCTACCAGTTGATAAAAGCAAAAGGAAGTGAATTCCACAAAGATGGCTGTGGTAGGTTCTGTGACAGGATCCAGGGCTGTGTAACTTGGTCTGAGTTTCCGCAAAAACAGATCCTTAGATGAGAATTTGGGTGCCAGCGACTTGTTTGGAAAGTGATCCCAGGAGTCAAAAGTGAGGAAATGGGAAAGTCAGAGAGGGAAGGGAGGAAGCCACATGGATGCATTAATAAGTCGACTACTGCCATGAGCAAATGTTGCCAACACACAGAACCTGGAATCCGGAGCCTGACCTTTGATGGCACCAGAACGCTATTCCATCGAATCCCATCTTATGTGGGTTAAGAAATGCCCCTGTGTGGGGGGCGCACCCGGGGGCTTGGTTGGTTGAGTCTCTGCCTCTTGATTTGAGCTCAGGTCATGATCTCACTGTTTGTGGGCTCAAGCCCTGCATCAGGGGCACTGTCAGTGCTGAGCCTGCTTGAGATTCTCTGTCTCTCTCTCTCTCTCTCTCTCTCTGCCCCTCCCTCACGTGTGCTCTCTCTCAAATTAAATAAATAAACTTAAAAAAATAAAAAAGAAATTCCCCTGGAGATGTGACCACCTTCCTCCTCCTCTACGTCTTGGTTGCCCCGTGTGCTTTAAAGACAGTCAACTCGGTTAAAGAAAAAGCTCTCAGGCTAAAAGCCACAGGCTAAAAACCATGGAGATGCAGATCCTTGGGGTGGGAAGCTGTCCCCATGAAGAAAAAAAAGTTGTCCTGTACCTGCAGGTGAGCTCACGCGGGCTAAGGGACATGGGGCGGGGGGATAGAAACAGTCTTTGCTACCCCCGTGGAAACTGAACACGACAGCGTCTGCCTTTCAGTCTTCAGTGAGCTTTTGCTCCCCACCTACAAGAGAAGAGATGAACAAAGTTCTTTCTCTATGCCAGCCGCCCATCGTCCCAACTTAGTCGGCCTCTTTCGCCGGACACACAGTGAGGCGAGGACGTTTGTAGACTCTGCACGTAAGGCTGACTTGAGCTGCATCACCACTAGCCGCACGGGCCTTCCTTCTGATATCACTGCCTCTCAGATCACACGCCATAAACCCAAACACAGTTTTAAACTCAGGAAACTGTAATTGAATGTTTAGCACCTGGCACCGTCTGGATGCATTATTCCAAGGAAACTGACTTCCTGTGCACATCATGAGCCTCTCTGTCCCCTCTGTACTTAGCCATACGGGATTGGCTATATCACATAAGCGTCCCACGATCTCTCTAGCCCTGGATTCTTGTGTGGCGTCTTCCCTCAGCTTAGGATGCCTTTTCTTTCCCCTTTTGTCCTGCCTACTCTGCTAATTCTTGTAGGTTTCACCTTCACAGACATTTCCTCTGGGAAGCCTTTCTTGACTGCTCAAGTACAAATGGGGTTTCTTTCCCAGGCATTATCATAGCTCCCTGGACCTCTCCCATCATATTACTATGTGCTGGGCTGTGTTCAAATTGCTCATACATGTGTTTGTCTCCGAAACGGATCATGCTTGCATAATGAGGGGAGTGGTCCCGCCCATCTTATTCATCAATACCACTTCAGCACCTAGGACAGTTTCTGTCCTGTAAATCTTGGTAAACATTTATCAAGTGAATAAATGAATTCTTAACCCCTAGCCTTATGCCTGGCTAAATGCACAGTATTTATTTAATGAATGAATACTGGAAACATGGAGAAGGCGTGCATCCCTGATGTTGGTTCCAGGTGGAGACCGGGGGCATGATCAAATATGTAGACTCCAGGGGCACCCGGGTGGCTCAGTGGATTAAGCGTCCCGCTCTTGATCTCAGCTCAGGTCATGACCTCACGGTTTGCGAGTTGGAGCCACATATCCGGCTTCTCGCTGTCAGTGTGGAGCCTGCTTGGGATTCTCTTTCCCTCTTTCTCTGGCCCTCCCCCATTTGTACTTTCTCTCTCTCTCAAAATAAATAAATAAACAAACTTAATTTTTTTTTTTTTTTTTTTTTTTTTAATATGTAGACTCCAGAAGGCGGGGCTGTGACATGTTTAATACGTGTTTGTTGGGCAAGAAAAGAAGCTTGCTGGGGGAAACAGTGAGAGATCAGCTTTTCTGGGGAGGCTGGAAACAAATGATGGAGAGCACTGAATACTGGGGAAAGGTGTCTGGGCTGTGCTTTATGGAAGAGGATAAGTCATTGGGTAAAACGGCTACTTGTCTTCAGGATGTGGTCAGACTCATTAGCAGGTTGCTGTGAATCCTTCAGGAACTGGCGCCTGCTTTCCACTTAGCTTCACTTTCTTCCACACACGACCTTTCCATACCACTCTCTTTCTTGGTGACACTTCCTCATCCAGTCGGTGACAAGTCTGCGACTCAAATGTAGTTCCTGGAGCTGCTGGTGTGCTCTTCCATTCTTGTTGCCCAGGTATCCCGCCCCTGCCTGCCTTGTGCTCCGTGATCTCCCTGAGAACCACCCTGCTCTGTGATTCACACCCTGGGTGTCCTTCATCACCTGCCCGGGCCCCTAACACTGCCATGAAGCTCCCTTCCCAGAGCAAATGGCACGCTGCGATAATTATGGAGGTTTTTTTTTTTAATGTATTTACTCATTTTGAGAGAGATAGATAGATAGAGAGAGAGAGAGCAGGGGAAAGGCAGAAGGAGAAGGAGAGAGAGAATCTCAAGCAGGCTCCACACTGCCAGCCGCAGAGCCCGACGTAGGGCTCAAGCTCACGAACCGTGAGATCATGACCTGAACTGAAGCCAAGGGTCGTCACTTAACGGACCGAGACACCCACGAGCCCCATCATTGAGCCCTCAAATTCACACCTCACCTGCACGAAGCCAAATCTGGTCCTTGTTCCTCCGTCCAGTGGGGGCCATGCCCTCCAGGGAGCAGCCTGGTGCCTGACGCACGGGGTTGACATAATAAACGAGAGGGCCTTGGGCAGCGTGTGGGCGGTGCAAGAAGAGATTCCAGGAGTTGAATCTGATTGCAACGTGTGTCACGAACCGCGGGTGGGAGAGTCCAGTGGGGTGAGGCCGGTTTCCAGGCTGTGGTGGATATGGGTTGATACAGGTCGACCCTGGTGTGGCATTAACGGACAAAAGACCGCATAGATTCAAGAGCCAAGAAGACGATATTTGAAAAGTCGGCAACACACACAAGCCTCCCCTTATTTCACGTTTGGGATATTTTTCTTGCTTGGAGCACAGGTTTCAGGGCTCTGCCCTGTGTCCATCTCATCGCATCAAAACTCCTATGTCATGGAGCTCCCCCAGTCTCACACTGGGAGACGCGCCAGGGGCCGAGGGACCCCAGCTCAGC
This sequence comes from Neofelis nebulosa, assembly GCF_028018385.1. Taxonomy (NCBI): domain Eukaryota; kingdom Metazoa; phylum Chordata; class Mammalia; order Carnivora; family Felidae; genus Neofelis; species Neofelis nebulosa. The sequence goes on along the minus strand of NC_080784.1, from coordinate 199,180,347 downwards.
CCTTGGAGGACACAGCCCCTGCTGCAAGGCTGTTAGCCGAGCTGGCACGCTCTGTGGAACAGATGAGCTTTTAAAAGATTCAAGTTTGGTTCAAAATTCACAAGTCGTGAGTTCCAAATGTTTCTAAATTTGGCCGCATGCAGTGTTCCCTAGCCGTGTGCCACAGAGCAAGACACAGTGACTTCATCGAGTTTGAAAAACAAAGGGCCATTATTGCCTCTGTGCGGAAATAAACTTGATGAGGACAAAAGGAGTTCATTGCAAATACTACAGCAGCAGACCCTTAATTTTGTGTGTTTTCCACTCAAACGGCTTTCTCTGGCATCAACCACAAAGCCATTCGCTGAAAGAACACCGCCAGTTACCGGCTTACTTATAAGCAAAGTGGCACTAAGTGAGTTATCTTTCAGCTTTGTTGAACAAGCAAATTATATAGTAAATTAAATCACATTTTACTGTTCAGTTGGTTTGGTGCAAATTAAGGAGTGCACTTTGATTCAACCTCGCATCTCCTGCATATTTCATAGCCTGGATGTTCTAGTGTCAATATGGGATAATTTAGCAGAGGACTTGTGTCGATTCTCTTTCTTTGTTGTGTTTACAAGTTCATTGCAACCAGCTCCGTAGGGATAGTGTTGGCCTGATACCAAAAAGGCATGCTTTGTTACGACAGAATTTTTAGCTTCCGGTTAATTATTTAAGTCGAATGATGCCTTCTTCCCCACCCCCCCACCCACCTGCTTTTTTTTTTTTTTTTCCAGTGTCCTCCAAGAAACCTAACCAAAGTTTCCACAACTGTTAGATGTATTGTGGCTAAGTCTCAAGGATTATAAAAAGAGTGAATTCCCAGAGCCAAATAACTGATCTCCAGGGAAGGATGCTAGCTAGATTCTTTCTGGCAACAAGGTAGAAGGAAAAGTGTCTATTCCCTGAGCTTGATGGACCCGGGTGGGTGTCTTGACTCTTTCCACCCAGTGAGACTGGGCATGTTAATTGCTTCGAGTTTCAGTCACTTAAAAGAGGTTACAGGTGTCGCATGAAATCACTCCTGTTCCAAATGTAATGCAAAATAAGTGCCCAATAAATTTCATTTCTCCTCTCTCTCCAGGGTCTTGTCTTAATAACGATTGCTTGAAGAGTGGGGAATTCATGCTCTGAGTGTCCTACTCAGAAAGAAGTCTGTTTCAGAATGGCAGGTGTGGTTCAATCGGTGTTATTACGACAAATAGGGAAAAGAAAAAGAAAAGATAACCGTTACTCCGGGCTTGTCAGCGTGAGGCTTAATGACACTCTTCATATGTACTTTTCAGTGGAAGAGTCATATGGGTCAGCTCGCGTTTTGGCATTTCTGACAAATGGGTCAGTAGAGACGGAGTGTTAATTTATTTGAATGGATGTGTGGCCACAGTGCTCTGAAATAAAAGTGCTATGTCACGTGCTCTGTCACAGAAATATGAACGAACTGACAAAGCCTAAAAACACCCGCTAGGCACCACCACATCCACTGCGGGTCTGGGGACATTGCGAGGCTTCACGGTCCTCCACTTCTGGTGATTAGGAAAGACATTAAATGTTGTCCTGACCACTCTAAGGCCAGCCAAGCACTCCTCCATAGGCAGCAGTGTGTGCTTCTTGATTGCTTTGTACTGAAACTTTCTCTAGTATGCCTGAGTTTAGTGTTAGCTACGGACAAGGGACATCTGTTTTGTTTTATTTCATATTGTATGTCACACCACATTATTTTATTTTATTTAGTTTTTGGGTCTCTTAACATTTCTGAGAGTTGATGACCCATGGACGATAAGTGTCAAACCAGGTTTTCTGATGGCCCGTTGTGTTTCTGGAGGCCTGCACCTGTTTTTTTTTTTAAGTTTATTTATTTTTGAGAGGTGGGAGAGGGGCAGAGAGAGAGAGCGGGAAAGAGAGAATCCCAAGCAGGCTCCATGCTGCCAGCTGCAGAGCCCTGCATGAGGCTCAAACGCACAAACTGGGAGATCGTGACCTGAGCCGAAATCAAGAGTCAAATGCTTAACCGACCGGGCCACCTGGGCACCCCAGAGGCCCGTGCTTCTATGGCAAGAGAAATCCTGCTGTAAGTATTGAAAGAGGAAGAGAACGTGCACCCACCTACTTCCACATGGATTAAATCACCACGGGTGTTGAGCAAAGCATGCCTATCAAGATGAAGGGAACCCAATGAAATGGTCAAGATTCAACCATTCCTTTGACCTACACATGTGGGGATGTGATGTGATCTGACCTCTGATACTGACTGCATCTTTGTTGTACGTAGTGGGATGCCAGCCTAGCCTTATAACTCTACGTAGTCTTGCAAGGCATGCGTCTGTCAAAATTCACGCCAATAACGTTTCTGAAATTTCTCTCAGCTCCATCCACTCTTCCCCATTTCTCCCATCCTTTCTCCATTCTAACCAACTCTGGCAACTAACCTTAACTGGTGGACTGTCATATACCTGGGTCCTTTGCTAATCAATTCAATACCTGGGTATTGAATCAATTCAATGCCTGAGTAGACTTTTACAGTGTAAATCTAATGACATGGCACCCTCTGCCTAAAACCCTTTGCTGTCTTTCCAGGGTTGGAGGGTAAGATCCAAAGCTCCTTGAGATCATCCTCAGGGTTCTTTTATTATTTTTAAAACTTAGATTCAAATTAATTACCATGTAGTGTAATATTGGTTTCAGGAGTAGAATTTAGTGATTCATCACTTAGGTGCAACTCCATCCCAACAAGTGTCCTCCTTAATGCCCATCACCCATTTAGCCCATCCCCCACTCACCTCCCCTCTGTCAATCCTCAGTTTGTTCTCTGTATTTAAGAGTCTCTTATAGTTGGCCACCCTCTGTTTTCATCTTATTTTATTTTGCCTCCCCTTCCCCTATGTTCATCTGTTTTGTGTCTCGAATTCCACATGAGTGAAATCACATATTTTCTTTCTCTGACTGACTTATTTCACTTGATGTAATACATTCTAGTTCCATCCACATTGTCGCAAGTGGCAAGATTCCATTCTTTTTGATCGCTGAGTAATATTCCGTTGTTTATCTATACCACATCTTCTTTATCTGTTCATCGGCCGATAGTCTTCAAGTCTCTTGTTCTTACTCTGATGACTTCCCACCCTGCCAGCCTTGCTTCACAACTTATTCCTAACTGCAGCCATGTGCCATTGTTCCAGGTCCCTGTGCTCTCCTTCTCTACCTCCTGAGTCCTTCCTAAGTGCTATTCCTTTGGACAGGAAACCTCCTCTGTCCCCTCTGCATTGTCCCCTCTCATTCCTGTTCATGTTTAGGGCCTCAACTCAAACCGCTCTTTGCCTGGAAACCTTGTATGGATGACCTCTTGGGCTGGGTAAGAACCCACCTGAAACAACTGTATTTTTCTAGGTAGACTTTGCCCCATATGCTCTGTCGCAATTGTTCTGATGATTATCTGATGAGGAGCAACCTCACTACCTAAGTTCTGTGAAGACAAAACTCATACTTGATGTTGCTGTCCATTGTATCACAGTGCTCGGCTCTGGGTGTGGATGATGCTCAATAAATAACTGTGGGTGGCCACCTGGGTGGCTCAGTCGGTTAAGTGTCTGACTTCGGCTCAGGTCATGATCTCGTGGTTCAGGAGTTCAAGCCCCACGTCAAGCTCTGTGCTGACAGCTCAGAGCCTGGAGCCCACATCAGATTCTGTTTCTCCCTCTCTCTCTGCCCCATCCTCCCCCCACACTCTGCGTCACAGTCTCTCTCAAAAATAAATAATAATAAAAAGAAAAAAGAAAAAAATAAATATCTGTGGAATGAGTGTTCAGTGCACAAAAGGAGGCTGAATAGAAAGAACCTTTGTTCCTTGGAGAACCCAGGGATATTATCTATTCCCCAGGTTTTCTTTTTCATCCCTTTTCATTGAAGTAGATTTTTGGTTTTGCTTTTTATCCCTGAGAAATTTTGGCTAACAATACAGCAAGAGCAGAACCAGTAACCATAGGAGAGGCAGGATTTCCCAAAGAATAGTAATCATTCCCATCTCTTATCTCATAATTGGACAGCTTGGTGGTTTACACTGACCTTCTCCTTCTGTAATTATTTCTATACTATTCCTACCCCAACACGATTGGGCTACTGAGGGTAAATTCAGGGAACTCAGAGTCATGTTAACTCAGTAATCCTCTCTGTGACTTCCTGTGGAAAAGAAAAGAAAATTGGTTTGTCCTTAGCAACAGGATGTTCATTCAATAGCAAGGAAGGATTTATTATTTATTTTATTTTAATTTAATTTAATTTAATTTAATTTAATTTAATTTTATTTTATTTTATTTTATATTTCTTCCAGAGAAGATATTTAAAAAAAAAAAAAAACAACTAAAAACTAAAAAGGCTTAGTTTTCCTAGCTGTAGTTTGAGGTTTCTTTTTATTTTGTCTTGCTAGGCAAGCATTACAAGTCATGGATTTGACTTATGCACACTGCTTTTCCAAGGAGCACACACTTGGCCATGTTAAACAGCATTAGCAATAGCAGGGGAAGAACTTCTATAGCTGGGAAATTTAATTTCTGAAAAATGTGGCTATGATTAAAACAGTACAAAAATTAGGAAGTGAGAATAAGTACCCCAGTTTTAAAAATAAGGCAACTGAGGCTGTCGGGGCGGGGGGGGGGGGGAGGTACCTTCTCGAAAGCCACTCAGCAAATACTAGAATAGAATGGGGACTCAGCACTTGTGACCCTTCTAACTTTTCAATGTGTTCATTTCGTTGTACTGGCTCCAGATTTCGTATTTTTACTTGGTTGTTTTTTTCCATTCATTCATCTTTACCTCATTGAATACACTACTCATGGATTCCATGCTCTAATTGGGAGTTAACATAATTGTGTTTTGCCTTATCCTTAGGAGTGCAAGACTTCCGCCTTATCATCAGAATATAGCTGATTTTCCCCAGGCTCATCTCTCCTAAAACTGATCACAGCAGCTTACACACTAGGGGGACTTGTGACACGTACTTTGCGTTCACTTTAACGGCGATAATGACAACGTTAACAATAACTGCCACTTACAGAACATTTATGCTTGAGGCATTTTGCATATATCATGTTAATTATCCAAACAGGTATTGGGTACCTATTACGTAACAGATACCGAGTGCTATAGGCTGAATGTTTGTGTCCCCCTGCAAACTCATATGTTGGAGTCTTGTTCCTCAGTGCGATGACATTTCGGAGTAGGGGCTTTGTTGAGTGATGAGATCATGACAGTGGAGCCCCCATGAAGGGAATTAGTGCCCTTATAAGAAGACAGATGATTATTCTTTCTACAATGTGAGCAGACAGCAAGAAGGTGGGCTTCTGCAAACCCGGAAGAGGGTTCTCATGAGGAATCAAATTAGATGGCACCTTGATTTTGGACTTCCTAGCCTCTAGAACTGTGAGAAATAAATGTTCTGTGGCTTAAGCCATCCAACCTATGGTGTGTTTGTTATAGCAGCCTGGGTTTGCCGTAATTAACCCAGCTCAGCCTCTCATGCAAGGTTTTAAAGACTGTTGACGAGCTGACGATCTGGTCTCATTCCCACCGCAAGTCAGTGATATTACTCTTATCACCACTTCCTTCCCAACCTTTTTCTTATGATGGGACCAGGGCTCAGAGAGGTAAAATATGTAGAACCAGTTTCCGTAGAGTAATGCATGATTGATCTGGAGTTTCCGTCCACACCCTCCTGACTCCAAAACTCTTCCATTTCCAAAACTCTTCCAAAACTATTCCATGAATAACAGACTGAAGGAAGAAGACTATACCCCCCCCCCCCAAAAAAAAAAGTGAGAGGAGAGCTGGTTAATAATATTTCAAGGGTTCCTAAAAGAACTGAAAATATTCTTTATTTGTTCCATCTGCACAGCTTTTTTTTTTTTTATTCTTTCTTTATTTTTGAGAGAGACAGTGAGACAGAGCGTGAGTGGGGGAGGAACAGAGAGAGAGAGGGAGACACAGAATCCAAAGTGGGCTCCAGGCTCTGAGCTGTCAGCACAGAGCCTGACACTGGGCTTGAACTCACAAACCACAAGATCATGACCTGAGCCTGAGTCGACATTTAACCGACGGAGCCACCCAGGCACCCCTGCACGGCTTTCTTAAATGCTGTGAGCTGAGTATTACCAATACAACAGCAAGACATATTGCTGGCTTCAAGAGCAGACAGAGGGATACCATAACTTATTGAATAATTACAAAGCATAGTGGTAGGTGCTAAAACAGAATAAGTGTTTATAGAGCACCAACCTTATTTAGAGCTCCACTCATTCCATATTACAAAACCTAGCACTGATCCTCAAGGAATTCAAGCTTAGCTGGAAAACAACAAGCTTTCTTCTTTCTTCTATAAAACAGAGAACAACACAACTTGTGTGCATGGAATGCTAAATAATTAATAAGTCAAGGGCCAGGACTTTGTGTGTGTGTGTGTTTGTGTGTGTGTAATCACCATGTGAATATGTATGTGTGTATATATGTGTGTTTTCCATGGAAAGTATCAGAAAAATATTCAAACTGGCTTGTACATTGATGAAGTGTATAATTTCACACAAGAAGCCTAGATTTTGAGGAGATTCCAGGTTTGAAAGGTCACGAATCTATCATAATTCTTTTGATTTTCTTCTCTCTCTTACACCTGCTTGGTCCTCAGGTTTGCTGTCTTCATGGATACCAGACAGCTGCCACTTATCTGAGAGAGAGAGGGAGAGAGAGAGAACCTTTCTGTATGTGTCTTAGGGATGCCATGACAAAGTCCCACAAGCTAGGTGGCTTGAAAAAAGAGAAACTTATTGTCTCAGAATTCGGGAAGCTAGAAGTCTCAAATAACAGTGTCGACAGGATCATGCTCCCTCCAAACTCTGTGAGGAAACCTTTCCTTGTATACTTCTTTCTTCTAGAGGTTGACAGCAATCTTTGGTGTTACCTGCCTTGCAGCTACATAACTCCAGTCTCTGCTTCATGGTCACGTGATGTTCCCCCTGTGTATCTCTCTGTCTTCATATGGCCATCTTCTTACAAGGACACTGGTCATATTGGATGGGGCTAACCTGCTCCAGTAGGATGACATCTTCACTGATTACATCCACAAGAACCATATTGACAAATAAAGTCATGTTCTGAAGTAATGGATTTAGGGCCTCAACAGATCGTCATGGTTGGGTGGGAGAGGATAAGATTCAACCCATAACATTTTTCTCAGCCATAGAACAACCACCGAAATTCTTCCCTTCAGTTCAATGGCATTATCTTAGGTTATATGTCCACTTTGGATCAGTAGTGTTCACTGAGGAATATGGTACATATATTGGTTTAGACTAATTGGAATCCATCTCTGGAACTACCAATTTGTGAATCTTTGAATAAAACAGCGCTTTGTTGAAAGAAGAAGAAAAGGAGAATGGACGCTGAATAGATAATCAGAGTTTACTGTATCATCTAACTATGTATTTATATATGGATAAACGTATAATTTGCCTTGTCACAATAAAAGGGTTTTAAAGGCAAGTTGTCAAGAATTTTGGAAGTCATCAGTATTAAAGGGTATTAATAATTACCAAGTATGTGCTAGGCTTTATGTGACACATTTACACACATGTTATGATTTATTTTCACAGGAGTCTTATGAAATAGATGTAATATTTATCCATTTCAGAGATGAACACATTAGACCCTCAAGAGGCCAATGATTTAACCAATGCCAACTGACCAGTGAGTGTCAAAATCCAAATTAGAAGTCATGGCTATTGTATTCTCAGTTCTGTTGTGGTCTTCACATTGTTCCATGGAGACTGGGGATGCAGCGAAAGGGATGCTGAGCTTACAGTGGACTTGGAAGTCATTTTATACTTTTCATTTTGGGTCAGTTTTACAGCAATTGTCTTTGGAAACTAGGAAATAGAAATGTGGATGATCTCTACTCTTGTCTACATTTGGGATAATTGGAGGTGAAGATTATGCTAAGAATTTTCTTTTAATATAAAGTTTATTGTAAGAACTCTTAAAGGTCTGAGGTTTTACAATTCTTGCACACGCACAAGTTGGCCTGTCAAAGTCTCATGGTAACTCAGGGAAAACACAATACTCCTGGATCAAAGTCAAATGGGCCATTGCTCACAGAAATAGCAGTAGTTAGAAGAATGTTTGTGCCCTGGCTTCCTGGGCCCTGCTCCTCAAGCAGTGTTGCAATGAGAAGAAGACACTGCCTGGTTATGCAGTACGGTGTGTTCTAGAAAGGAAAGCCTGGGAATAGGAAACCCCGGTTTTATTTTAAGGAGGGTGCTAGAAAACGTGTTCACTCCTTGCCATGGGAAAAGACATTATCTTTATTACCCTGGCCAGTACACAAATCTGCTCCAGATGGAGACACTATCTTTCTTCCAAGTATTTTTTTTTTTTTATACAAATGTCCTTGAAATGGTAGTCTGGAACAAAAATGCTATTTCTGCTTTTTCTCAGAAGATGTTCAGAATTTTGCGAGAAACCCAGGGTAGGTTGTCAACTAACACGTTAGGTCTTTCTTCACTATGATGTTTCTGTTGTACAATAAGTGTAATTTTAGATGTCTAATAGGCATGTTTATGTTCTTCAGATATGTATCATGCAGCTAGTAGGTAATGCTGACTAAATTGTGCTTGGGGACCAGAAGAGTCATCCCAGGGCCCGTGAGACATAGCTATTTGAATTAAAAATCAATATGCATTTCCTCTTTTTATTTTTCATATAAAAATGTGTTTATTAAAACGCTGAAGCATCCATTTAAGACAGTGCCCTCAACACATTGCATGCAGAGAACTAAAGAGTGACTACAATGAATTTATTGGGTTTTGTCTTGGCATGTAATTAATGTTTATTGGATGGATGGATGAATGAATGAATGAATGAATGAGTGAGTGAATGATGACTAGATCACATCAAAATCTCATTCCGGGTTTTCTTTCACTTTGAGCTGTTTTCAGCCTCCCCGAAATTGTAAACGTTATATCACTTGTGTGACAATTTGCTTTACAACACTTTACTATAAACAATGTAACATATATACCTACACGCAAATTAACTTTAATCTATATTTGGTGGCACTTAAATTGCTTTAGAAGCACTGGATCAGAAACCAACAGCCCAAGTAGCTATTTAAAGTGCTTCAGATATCATTATCAAAATTTATATGAGGATCCATTAATTAGCATAAGACATGTAAGAAATAATTTTTCATCGGTGAAATGAGTCGTGATCAACATAGAAGGCTGACTAGAAAACCATCAGACTGGAGCACCTTTGCAAACGTGAGGGATAAAAATCTGGGCAAACCATCACCTTCATGGCCCGTTATCCTAAAAACATCTGTATGGAGAGCTCCGTCCGCCATTCTGCCTATCGAAGGCCTTCATTGCTTGATCTGGCCCTAGAGACAGTGAGACAGGTTAATCCTCTTTCAGATCACTGGTGTATTAATCTTGGAGGCCCCCATTTTTTGTCTTTTGTTTTTGTTTTGGGATGCTTTTTTCCCCTTCTTTTCAAAGTGACTATCAGTGAGCATTTGGAAGACTTTGGCCTGAAGTGGGTTTCTATTGTAATGCACTGAACTATCATCAGGTTGTTAGGAAAGGGCTGTGTATCTCCCACCTCTTGCTTTCTTTTTTTTTTTTTTTTTCATTTTTTTAAGTTTTTATTTTTATTTGAGAGAGAGAGAGAGAATCCCAAGCAGGATCCATACTGTCTGCACAGAGCCTGACATGGGGCTCAAACCCATGAACAGTGAGATCCTGACCTGAGCCAAAATCAAGAGTCAGACACTTAACCAGCTGAGCTACCCAGGTGCCCCTCTCCTGCCTCTTTCTGAGTGGCAGGTGGCTGCCAGTATTTAGGAAATTAAAAAAAATAATTAGCAATATTTATAAAAAAAACAAAACAGGACCATCATTAAATGGACAGTTTGCAGCAACACGTCTATTTGACATTTCTCTCAACCATGCACATGACACCGGTTAGTCTTTTAAAATGGCACTGCTTTGGATTCACAGGCTCAGGGAATACGTACGGGATGGTGACGGTCCTCACAGGCATGTTTCTCTAATGTGAACATTCTATCTACATCCACTACTAAGCAACTTAGGGAAGCTCTCTATTTGTCCTTACAAATTCCTCCCTCTGGGCTGTTGATGCTTTCCCCTCTCTGATAGGTATGCATTCATTCATTTATGACTTCCCCCAATATTTTTTTTTTAGTATTCTAAACAAAATAAAAACGCAAGTCAGGTAATGGGCTAAGTGTTGAGCTGACAGTGGTGAATACAATATGTTTGAGGCGCTGAGGCATGTGCACACACACACACACACACACACACAGAAGAGTCAGAGATAGAGATACAGACAGACAGAGCCAGAGAGGAAACAGCAATTACTCAACAGTTTGATACCTTTTGTCTGTAAGAGATGGTTTCTGCCATTTTTTTTTCAGTCTGAAAGAGTAATTTCTTGTCTTGATAGAGTGGTCTTCCTCTCCCCGCCCCCCCCCCCCATCCTGGTATTAACTTGAAATTTGTGTAACATGCTAAAAATAACCGATTAAGCCTCAACTGATGGCCTCTAGTTTTAAATACTTCTTTATTTTACAGGTTCCAGATACTTTTCCAATTAAAACCTGAAGCTCGGTGGACTATTACTTTTGAGAGACAGTTAGAGCATCAAAAGTTTTGAAGCAGAATCAGAAACCAGTTTGCCCACATCCCCACACAGTGGGACTTTCATCAGCAGGGCCACACCACCTACGAGTTCCTGAGGCCCCACGATCCGGTTTGAAAACTGCAAACCACATATTGGTCTCTCTAAAGTCTTCATGTGCCTCTTGGAGGCCCCATTTCTTTTCTTCCACTTGATCTGCTCCTGGACATCCAAAGCCTAGCAGTGGAGGAAGGAAACAAATCTTTTGGGGTGGATGGCAGGAGGGGATTCCACTGGAGGATATGTATGCAAGGGGCCAGTTTCATTCAATAGCTCCCTGAAATATAAAAGGCCAAGTCAGCAACCAGTATTTTCTGGAATAGACTCCAAATATACATATTTCACTCAGTTCCTGCATTTGTGAGATGATGAGGATCTGCGCGTTATTTCACTCAGCCAAAGTTTACTGAACATTTGGGTGCCAGACCTTATGTTTTCTACACTCAAGAAACATATGACCTCGCATGAGATGTAGACGTGGAAAGTGGCCATGCTTCTCCTGTTTAAGGTGGCCGTCTGAAGGGATATTTACTTCTTTTGCCTCTGTCAAAAGTGACGATCAACTAAATAAAAATTGAAAACTCTCACCTCAATAAAAGGAAATGAACACCACACCAAACTAAAACTTATGAAGAATGTGTGGCCAATATGGAAACTTGTGGAAACAATATGGAAACATACTGTTAACCGATATTAACCTCCTCAGGCTTTGGGCAGGGTATTGTTTTCTTTCAGAGTCCCGAGAGGCCCCGTTCAATGCCCCTTTGATTAGATTAATGAGATCTAGGACGATTACAAGACCAAGGGAGAAGTGGATAATATTGTAACCGAACGCCAATCTCATTGCAGGGATCTGTGAGGAGGGGTACTTTGAAGGGAAAAGAACACACAGACGCTCACACAGACAGATACCTTGTTCTGTTATCGTTTAACACCTCCAGGGGTGGGCAAACTATGGCCTGTCTGGTCCACCCACATGCTTACATAAAACCCTTTAGCTAAGAATGGTTTTTATATGTTTAAATAATTAAAAAAAATAAGGATATTGCCATAGTCTGAATGTTTGTGGCTCTCCCTTCCTTATTCATATATTGAAATTCTAACCCTCAACGTGATGGTGTTTAGCGGTGGGGGGTTTTGGGAGGTGCTTAGGTCATGAGGGTAGAGTCTTCATGAATGGGATTAACCCTCTTAAGAAGGAGATCCCACGGAGTTCTGTGGTTCCTTCTGCTATATGAAGATACAAACAATCTGAGACCTGGAAGAGGGCCCTCACCTGACCTTGTTGGTCCCCTGACCTCAGACTTTTGCATCCAGAATGGAGATAAATAAATTTCTGTTGTTTGTAAGTTACCCAGTTGATAGCATTTTGTTATGGCAGCTTGAACAGACTAAGACAAATATGAAATAGAGACTATATGTGCCCACAAAGCCTAAAATATTTCCTATCTCTACTTTACAAAATAAGTTTCTAACTCCTAATCTACTTGCCAGGGCACACTGCTAGAGGTAAGTTTGAGCTAAATAAGAGGAAATGGATCAGTAATACTAGGTCCCGACAAAACACTTCTAATTAGGGGACTTTTATTGGAAGAATGACCACAACTAGAAACATCAAATAAGTTTAAGGAAATGACACAAAATGAAGTGGAAAAATGACAATGTTGAATATTAGTAAAAAGATAATAGACAGGGAACTTAAGCAAAGATTAACACGTAAATCTGTATAATGATTAATACTATTTAGTATTATTTTACACTTACTAATTTATAGAATTCTCACAACAACCCTACAAGGTAGATACTAATACAATCCTTATATGACAGATATGGGAAACTAAGATATAGGAGGTTAAGTGGCTTTCCAAGGTCACATGTTGAGTAAGCATCCTGGTTGTGGAGCCCATTGTCCAAGTCACCATGATACTGCTTAGAATGACAACAAATATCCAACTGTAGAATAGAAAAAAAATCCCAAATTAAAGATGATGTGCTCCTCATAGAAAGGGATCCCTATATCCCTGAGGACAGAGTGGGATACAGACTGATCAAGTAACCTACATGGTCACATCATCCAGCTGACCTTAAATGCCTTAGCAATTTAATGCTAGAAGCTAGTAGACTAGGTATACAAACTAAAGGAAAGAAATTATTTAACTCTGTAATTTTTTTTTTTTTTTGCAGCTCTATAATTTTTGGGGCAACCGACAATTTCAATCCTAACAAATTTAGGGACTCTAATGTCTGTTCCATCTCTCTGAAAAATACTTGATGACAAAGCTGGTCAAGCAAGAGACGTATCACCATGAAGAATTCTCAGAAGAAGACTGTGTCGTCACATGTCTGATGGTAAAATCAAATTACTCTGAATCCAAACCTGAATCTCTATGTAAACAAAGTGAGAATTTGGGATATAGGAGGACACATAAGCCCGTAAGGAGTTTAGACTTCAACAGGGTAAAAATAACATAACGAACTGAATTCAGGAGAATTTCTTGTTCTAAGAGGTGGGAGAAATTTGAAGTTAATGCAATAAAAATACCATATTAGTTTGCTAGGGCTTCCCTAACAAAACACTACACTCTGAGTGGCTTAACCAGTAGAAATGTATTTTCTCATGGTTCTGGAGGCTGGAACTTCAAGATCAAGGTATCAGCAGGAGAGATCACTTCTGAGGCCTCTTCCCTTGGCCTGCGGATGGCTGTCTCCTCCCTGTGTCTTCACATGGCCTTTCCTCTATGCCCCCATCCTCCTGGTATGTCTTTGTGGGTTCAAATATCTGCTTCCTATTAGGACACCAGTCAGCTCAGATTAGACTCTAAACGTCTCATTTTACCTTAATTACCTCCTTAAAGGCCTATCTCCAAAGACAGTCACATTCTGAGGTACTGTGGGGTAAGGTTTCAAAATATGAATCTATCTATCTATCTATCTATCATCTTTCTAAACAGGAATGTGATCTTTTAAGAATTTTAAATGCATGGGACACCTGGATGGCTCAGTTGGTTGAGAGTCTGACTCTTGATTTCAGCTCAGGTCATGATCTCAAGGTTGAGATTGAGGATTGACATGGGATTGAGGCCCACATCAGCTCTGGACTGAGCATGGAGCCTGCTTGGGATTCTCTCTCTCTCTCTCTCTCTCTCTCTCTTTTTCCTCTGCTCCCCTTCCCTCTAAGCACTCTCTCTCTGTCTCAAACAATAAAACAAAGGAAAAAAACAAAAGAATATAAATGTTTATCACACACACAAAAAAAACCTTTATGAAATTTAACAATTATTCAGTTTCATGAATTTATTTGTATTCTACTAAATATAGGCAAGGTTAAAGTTAAACTTCTTATTAGGATATGTTTGGGTCATAAATGTGCATTTTTGATAAAATCATTTCTATTTGCCCTTGTTTCTATAAATATGCATAGAGAGACAGCTAACATGATATTTACTAATTGCTGATAGAGATTATTTTTGAGATTATTATATTTGTGTTATTTGGGATGATTTGGGGTTTCATTCATTCTATATTTGCTTGAATATCTTATTAGAAGGAATAAAACATTGTAACAAGAGCAGTGAAGTTATTTAGGAATACTTAGAACATTCTAAGAGGTATATTTGGGGTCTCGAGTGTTGAAAGAGTAGAAATAAGGAAATCGTAGTTTTCCTTGGACAGTTAGGGAAGGCTTCAGTGAGGAAAGTAATTTGGATTTTAAGGGCTGGGTAGGAACTGTCTACATAGAGAAGGAAGGAGAGAAACTCTGGCTAAAGAATATCAATTTCTTAGGCCAAAAATCTTGAAAAGACATGCTTTTTAGGGTATGGATGACCTGTTAGGTATATTCAGGAAGATGCTGGGGGATGACATCATAAATTTTGCATATGCTGTATTGTGGAGTTTGCGTTTCAGCCGATCAACATGAGGACCCCAAAGGAAGGCTTTGAAAATAGGGTGGATCTTGAGAAACTTAACAGAAGACCACGGGGGAGGGGAAGGAAAAAAAAATGGTTAGAGAAGGAGGGAGCCAAAACATAAGAGACTCCTAAAAACTGAGAACAAACTGGGGGTTTATGGGTGGTGGGAGGGAGGGGTGGGTGGGTGATGGGTACTGAGGAGGGCACCTGTTGGGATGAGCACTGGGTGTTGTATGGAAACCAATTTGACAATAAATTTCATATTAAAAAAAAAAGAAAATAGGGTGACAGTTTTAGTGTTAATAAAGGACTATATAGTAAACAATTTAGGTTTTCCTGCTGTGTCTGCCATAACTACTTATGAAAGCATGGAAGCAACCACGGACATCCCTGAATAAGTGCGCGTGGCCATGTTTCAGTAAAACCATCAACGGAACTTTCTTTACCAAAAGCCACCGTGGATGCCGTTTGTCTTGGGACCATAGCTGGTGCAGCACTGGCTTAGACACAAAGAGAGCCATGGTTAGAGCTGTGTTTTAAGGGGATCATTTTGGAACCTTGTGAGGAGGAGGAATTTGAGGAGACACTGACCGTCTCAAAGGTACAAACTGGCAGGACCAGGCACGTATCCCCGTTCAAGTTCTGAGCCTGGTGCATTACCATTTTAAGCGTGTATTTTTCTCCTCTCTCAGACTCTGAAGCCTTCCAGGTCAGGGACTGTTTCATAGTCATTATTGCTAACCGGGTGCGCTCTTACTTGGAACGTTGTTCTTAAAAGAGGCTCATGAATATGTATATATTTAATGAATAAATAAATGAATACATTCATTACTGATTGGATAGGAGGAGTAAAAAGCAAGGGTTTTTTTTTCCTAGCCTACTGTTCTCTACGTTTCAGTTTTTCTCATACCACCCTCATTTGTTAGTCATTTCAAACTACTCCTGTATTTACATAATACTTTTATTTAAATTATTCTCTTTTAAACAAGCCCAGACTACTTATTTAAAGGAAATTTTGAGATACTACAATACCTAGGAAACCAGCCTCACTTGCTGTACTTGGAAAATAAAATTAAAAAAAATGTAGTCATACATATAAAAATGACTCATATCCACTTAAATTAATCTTCTGTATTGTCATTTCAAAAATATGGAGATAACATGATACCCTGGCTTTAAAGATTAACGATGTCGAACCAAAGGAATCACATGGCTCACTCAAGGGCACAGAGCAGAGGAGCAATAGATTTGAACTTAGAAACCAGCTTTTCTGACTCTGACCACTGCACTTCTGAATCAATCAGGCTTCCCGGCAAGAAAGAGAAGGCACCGTGAGCAAAGAGGGATTTTGTGAGCAGAATCGGTGATTCCCGACTTGCTGGGTTCTAAACTAGGTCTGCAGCAATGCCTGGGTTTGCCCTGCGGATGCGGCTGTACAGGTCTCTCCTTGCTGCTGTAACAAATCACTGCTGTAACAAAGTCACCGCAAATTCAGTGCCTTCAAACAACAGGAACTTAACTACTTTACAGCTCTGGATGCCCGAGGCTCGACATGGGTCTCACCTGGCTAAAATTAAGGAGTGGTCAGGGCGGTATCCTGTCCAGAGATTAGAGGAAGAATGTTCCCTTGCTTTGTCAAGCTTCCAGAAGGAGCTCACACTGCAAAAGACTCTGACCTCTGTTTCCATTGTTACTGTCACATCTCCATCTCTGACCCTGACTGTCCTGTCCCTTCTCCCAGCTTTCACTTACAAGAACGCTTGTCTTTAGGCTGGGCCCATCCAGGCAATCCAGGATATCTCCTCATCTCAGGGCCCTAAACTTTATCACATTTGCAAAATCCTTTGCCACATACAGGAACATATTCACAAGTTCTGACACTTTAAAGGTGGACTTCTTAGAATGGGGTATTTTCCTGCTTGCTACAATGGCTCATCAAGTTAGACTGTCTTCTGAAAATGAATTGGAAACCATTCCTTACAAACATTGGTGTGTTTTCTTCCAGGGATGTTTAATGGAATTCTCAAGTGAAGACTGTTGGGTATGGATTTTGTACTTCAGTTTTGTTAACCTATTTACAAGTACTTAGATTTTTTTTTTTTTAATTTCTTTTTCTAGTCATTTTAGGTGTTTGGGTCCTTTAAGAAATGGGTCTATTTCACCTGAGTTGTTGAATTTCTTGATTTTAAGTTGGTCGTCATACTCTCTTATTCTATTTTAGTATCTGTAAAATCTCCCACCATGCCCATGCTTTTGTTCCTGATATTGGTATTTGTGAGTTTTGTTCCTCTCTCTTTCTTCCCCCAACCCCCATTCCCACCGCAGTTTAACTACAGGTTTAGCAATTCTATTGATCTTTTCAAAACCAAATTTTACTTTTGCTGATTTTCCAAATCTGTTTCTAAATTTATTTCTTCTCATATCTTAGTTGTTTACTTTGTTCTACATACTTTAGTTTGTTTTTACTCTTCTTTTTCAACTTTGGCATATGGAAAGTAGGATAAATGATTGTAACTCTTTTTTTTTTTTTTTCCATCCAATACATTCATTTAAAAGTATAACTTTTCGGGGCACCTGGATGGCTCAGTTGGTTGAGCGTCCAACTTCGGCTCTGGTCATGATCTCAAGGTTTGTGAGTTGAGGCCCTGCGTCGGGCTCTATCCTCTGACAGCTCAGAGCCTGGAGCCTGCTTCCAATTCTGTGTCTCCGGCTCTCTCTGGCCCTCCTGTGCTCACACTCTGTCTCTCTGTCTCTGTCTCTGTCTCTCTCTCTCAAAAATAAATAAACACTAAAAACATTTTTAAAAAAAGTAGAACGTTTCTTCTCGGTATTGAATTTAGCTGCCTCTCAAGCATTTTGTTATGTCGCGTATTTACTGTGATTCAGTACAATTAATTAGGTAATTAAACAATCAGTTAATTAATTAGCTTTTTAAGATAACTAACTATATTCAACCACTTTCCCAAACCCTTGAAATACATCAGTGAATAAAGCAGAGAAAACATTTTTCCTAATGGTAATTACACTTAATAAGTTATCAGAGAATTGACAACAAACAAACAAAAAAAACCCCAAAAACCCAAAACAAAACAAAACAAAATTAAAAAAAAAAATCTGGTAAGCTAGAAGGTACTGTGGGATCCAGTAGTGGGGTGAAAGGGGAATATAAGAGTTTTGGAGGCTGGAATGGGGCTACAGATTGTCCTTTTATTTTTTTTTTAATACTTTTTAATTTTATTTTTATGCATTTGGGGGAAGGAGAGAGAGAGAGAGAGAGAGACAGAGAGAGAGAGAGAAAGTGAGGGAGAGCAGCAGAGGGAGAGAGAGAAAATCCCAAGCAGTTTCCATGCTGGGCATGGAGCTCGACATGGGGTTCAATCGTCCGAACCTGGGATCATGACCTGAGCCTGGGATCATGACCTGAGTGGAAATCAAGAGTCAGGTGCTCAATCACCTGAGCCCCCAGGTGCCCCCAGATTGTCCTTTAAAAGACACAGCAAGACAGGTTGAATTTGGAAGGTACCATTAAGCAAAACTTGCAGCAGATGGGGAAGTCAGCCTTGTAGATGTCTGGGAAGGGGATCCCAGAGTGGGGGGGGGGGCGGTGAGGGGGCGGTTTGGGGTGGCGGAAATTCCCTAAGGCAGGGATATTCCTCTTGCATGAGAGGAACAGGAAGGAGGCCCTTAAGACTGAGGTCAAATTACCTCCTAATCACCCCGGTCTTCTTACCTCACCTCAAACAAACCACATTTCCCTGAATTCTCCAGCTGAGATCAGGTTTCCTGGTTATATATTTCTGTAGAGTCTTTTCTTCTCCCCTCAGAGTACTGATGCCCAATTTGTAACTATATATTTGTGTAATCATTTGGTTAAATTCTTTATACTCACTAGAATGGGTGCACCATAAGAACAAAGATTCTCTTGTTATACTGTATAGCCCTGAATATAATGTAGGGTTTGGACTTTGTACAGACTCAATAAATATTTGTTTTCTGACTGAGTTAATGGGTGAATGGTAAGAGGTGTCGACAGTACATGTTTCAATAGCTGAATCCTTCCTACCAATGAAGGGAGTTTTACATTTTTGACTGTAACATCTACAAAATATTTTCTGGACCCTGTCACCTTCTACACTGGCATAAAGAAGAAATGAGAGATTTTGATGACCAACCTCATATGGATCCCCTGAATTCTAAGAGACATGCATAGATCCTAGGGGGAAAAATCAGTGTTAGTGTCGGGGGGGAAATTAGTGTTCATATTTTTTTCTTATAAAATATATCTTTCAAGTGGAGCCTGGGTGGCTCGGTCAGTTGAACATCCAACTCTTGATTTCGGCCCAGTTCATGATCCCAGGGTCGTGGGATCGAGCCCCTCATCGAGCTCCATGCTGAGTGTGGATCCTGCTTAAGACTGTCTCTCTCTCTCTCTCCCTCTCTCTCTTTCTTTCTCTCTCTCTCTGCCCCTGTCCCTACTCCCACTCTCTCTGTGATATATATATATATATATATATATATATATACACATCTTTCAAATACATGTAAGAAAATAAATTAAGCGTATTAAGAGAGTAATTCTTACTACATGTGGCAATCTGTCTTTAACAAAAATTGGGTCATATTTAAGAAATCTAAAAGAACACATGGGGTCTCCTGATGCATGAGCACAAAGGATTAACACTGCATCTGTCACCAACCACAGTATATTCAATCTAGGCAAGAGTCTGGTCTAAGTTGGACATCTGATTTATAGATTTTCACTCTACATTTATATTATTCAATGTTGATTGCAGATTAAACTTTAATACCAAGAAAATGTGTCCCTTCATGATTGCTCTAAAAGACAATTTCAATCAAAAGTATACATTACTTTGCATGAAATATTTTTTGGGTTCTATGAATGGAGTGTAACTTTAAAATGTTCCTGCGATCAAATATCAGTGGAAAATGCCAGGCATGATTATACTTTAGATGAGGAAACTGAGGGTGAGAATTTAGCTCATTCTTTCACCTCTTATAATTCCCTATTCTGTAATTTCACACATTTTCTTCTTAGCATTTGTATTGCAAATGCTTCTTTAAAAGCTCTGTCCTTCTCCTTGTTCTTCTCAGCAGGGCAGGGGGTGGACAAAGGGTTGTCTTTGTCTCATAAAGCCTAGAGTTGTCTGAGTCCTCAAGGACTTTGTCAAGTAGATATGTCTGAAATAGAAAGAGAGAGGGAGGCAAACCATAAGAGACTCTTAAACACAGAGAACAGACTGAGAGTTGCTGGGGGGGGAGGTGGCTGGGGGGATGGACTAAATGGGTGATGGGTGTTAAGGGGGCACCTGTTGGGATGAGAGCTGGGTGTTGGACGTAAGTGATGAATCACTAAATTCTACTCCTGAAATCATTATTACACTATATGTTAAATAACTTGGATTTAAAGAAAATTTAGAAGTTAAAAATACATAAAAGATAGCTAATAAAATTTGAAAAATGAGATAGGACTAAAACCAAGGCACTATTTCTACTAAGGGACATAGTCGTCTATCTTCCCGCTTTTATCATATGAGCTTTAGAAGCTTCTTTTCAGTATTTTTCTCATGGACCAGTCACAATATACCATGGATACCCTTGCATGTGTTTATACATGGGATCATTTTATACATTTTATCACATATGTTATACTTACATATATATAAAACACACACATATGCAATCAATAGCTTTGAAGTTACATGCCCTTCAGCCATGACTTTTTTCTTAAGACAAATTGCTACAAAAGAAAACGTTAAATCAAAAAGAAAGGTAAAAAGAAAACAAAATGAGTTTTTGATACATATCGCCACAGTTATTAGAATACCTGTTCCTCTGAACCTTTGCGAATATTGGATTATATCATTTTTTTTTAATCAATATAATTTGCTATGAAAAAAATTCTCACTTTTGTATTCTTTTGATTCACAAGGAAATTGCGTTCTCTCTGGGGCCATGGCCTTTCTTTCCTTGTGCTCCTGTCCTTTTCCCATTTCCCTACCTAGGGGGTCAGGGAGGGGAGACGTTTATCTCTTTTAGTGAAATTTGATAATTCTTTATATTTTATCTTTATATTTTAAGGACCTTAATATTTTTATGTCATAGAGTTTTCACATTTGTCCCCCATGTTGGACGTGCAGTATTGCAAAAGGAAATATGGTCATACAGCGCTGTAGGATGACTGGCAACACGTGGGTTTTTGCCAGGAAGCGGAAATAACAGTATTAAACAAAAATTAAATAACGGTGAGTACAAGCAACAGCAACAACAGAAACACACTCGAACAATCTGTTTCCAGTTAAATGATAGCCCAGTTTGGCAATAGTGTATTGGGAAGTCACCACGCTGTATTTGAAAACATGTTTTGACATTTGTTATGTCATCTGGGAAAAATCTGTTCCCTCTCCAGAGCCTCTGTGTCCTCAGTACTGTACAGAAGGTTTGGACTCAGTTATTCTTAATGTCCCTTTCGCTTTGCCATTTTACTCATCTTTGTGATTCAGCTTCCCGTAGAATGATTTCCCTTGGTCAGTCAGCTAGACCTTCAGTCTGTATACCCCGTTCCATGAATATTCATTGAACGCTGTGCTGTGCATTGTTCTAGATGTTGGAGCTGGAGCGCTAAACAGGTCAGAAAAATTTCCTGCCCCGTGGTGCTTGTGGAAGGAAGAAAGACAACCATCAAGCAATCTGTGACTGAACCAAGTCCAGGCTAGGGGATGGAGGGACAGGGATGCTTCTAGAAGCAAGTAGACGATGACAGTCCCTGATGAGTGGGTCACTTACTTTTCGCTTCTGACTCTCTTGAACACCTAATAACAGAGTCCGTTTGCAGTGGAATAGGAGAGACTTTATGTTCATTTTAGATGTGTTTTACGAGAATCACCCTTGGACTGTCCACTAACACTTCCTATACTGACCACATCTATTACGTCCATTTCATTTCTACTTACTCTGTAAAGCATTTCCTTGATCACTCTTGGTTGCAAAGCAGTTGTCCTTCACTTCATGTTCTCAGTCTTCTCTGCCTATAGGTCTCTCTGGTTGGTCATGTGTAAAAGAAATTTGCGTGTCTACAACAGTGCTGAATTTCCTTTAGGTCTCCTTCTGCCCATGAAGCAGCCTGCTAGCTGACCACACTCGTTATCTTCTTCCTGTTTGCAGAGGCAGTGGAATCTTCCCACCTTCCTTGCACTTAGGTGTGTCCGTAAGGAAGACTTCACTCCAATGGAATGTAGGGGAAACTTTGCGGGCTGTATCCCGGCTGAGTCCGTGAAAAGCTGCCCTGGATGCCCGTTAACGCTCTGTGACAATTCAAGCAAACTTCCTGGTGGAGATGTCAGAATTCCCATCAGCTAGGGTCCCCGGATCACGCGATGGAGCAAACTTGTACCCCACCTCTTACACCCTCACACCTGTCTGTGACCTAGAACGGCCCTTGACTGATATTATTCCATGGAGTCCTTGTATTTTGTACAGGTTACAAAGTTTAGTGGGCTACCTTAACTAATATCACCTACAATGACTCTCAGGTCATATCCTATACAAAGTGGACACAGTGAAAATTTCATTTGATGACTCAAAGTTGCGAAGAACACACGGAGTGACAGAATTAGAATTCCATGCATATATTTCCAACTCCAGGAGCCTCATTCCCTTTGCATCAAAAGTTTTCTGCTGAGGGGCGCCTGGGTGGCCCAGTCGGTTGAGCGACCGACTTCGGCTCAGGTCATGATCTCACAGTCTGTGAGTTGGAGCCCCGCCTCGGGCTCTATGCTGGCGGCTCAGAGCCTGGACCCTGCTTCGAATTCTGGGTCTCCCTCTCTCTCTGCCCCTCCCCCACTCATGCTCTGTCTCTGTCTCAAAAATAAATAAAAACATTTAAAAAAATTAAAAAAAAAAGTTTTCTGCTGAGAGAAGCCCACCAAAGATCGAGGTAATTACATGCCAGTGGGGAAAATAATCTAAAAAAAAGTCAACATCCCATAGGACACGTTATGTTATGTTTCAACTCCTGGATCATTTTTAATGTCAACTTTTATTTACTTGTTATCCTTGTTAATTTCCATCAGCATAGTTACTCAGATTTCCTCACCCATTTCTCATATTTCCTCTTTTAACTAACATGTGTGATTTCACCCAAGTCTGTTCCTGATTCTGTCTTCCCCTATTTTATTCCTCAACGTTGTGATGCCTTATCTTTGCAGTCTATCAACACCATCTCTGTCAGCCTCTAGAGATCAATTGAACAGAAATCATATGTGATGATATGAAATGCAGTCCAGGCTCCCACAAAACACAGTATGAATAACTAGGAAAACTTTTTTTTTGCCCAATACGTTTCACATAGGAAAACAGATCTGCACCAAAACTATGGAAAATTGAGTGTCAAGAGCTGAGAGAAGCGGTTGAGGTCATAAAATTCCTTCTTTCCACCTTTTTGCTTCTTATTTAGCAAGGGGACCTAATGTCCAGAAGATCTTGGTGACTCCTCTAAGATCTCACAACGATGGCTGAGGCAGAAATCAGGTTACCCTGTTACAGAATGATCCAGTGGATTTCCATTGTGGAAAAGAATTTGACAATGAGATTAAGCCTCCAGTTTCATATTAGGGACAGGGTGTGTAAGTATCTGCCAAGTAGATAAGTTGCTTATGTCATCTCTATATAAGTGTATTGTCCACCAGGGAGGAATTAATATCTTCATTAAAAAAAAAATGAAGATATGGAGGCGAGGTACTAATTAATGTTAAGAAAACTCTATAGCCATTTAATAAATTGCTGAGCTGGAATTCCACTCCAGATCTTTCTGGACTCCAAAGCTTCTGCTTTGCTCTCTGACATGATGTCAGAACTGATTCTTAATCAGATATTAGGAAAGAATGAGGTCTTAGCCAGTCTTTATGATAGCTTCAAAATACTGAACTCTTTCCTCATTTTCAATTAATCCTCTGATTTATTCAACTTATTGATTCTGGGGTAAAGAAGTTAACAGAACACTCCTTTACATCAAGATATGCACGGCTTAAATACAGAGAAAGATAAATAACAAATAATACTACTTATAATCTTAAACGTTCAGCTTACGCTGCTGATTTTGAATTCTTTTGAGATTAAGTGTTGTGTCCCTCTTTTTGCAAGTTGATTGGGGTTTTGTCAGGTTGACACGAGATGGGTGATTATCCTTTGTAATCAAGGAGAATATACAAATGGCAGTTCTTGAATCCATTTTTATTTACCCATTTGTGCATTTCCTGATTTGCTTATTGTTTCCTAATAAGCTGCAGTGTCATTCACAGTCCTAAATCCTGAGGGACAGCCTGCCTGTCCTCACACTTAGGAGGTGCATGGTCTGGCACAAAGAGCTGAGGTACTTTGGGCCTCAGTTTCTGAAGTCAGTTAGAAACTTTGGCCCTTAATTTCCTCCTAAATAAGTTGTGTACCACTTGTTGGAGTCTGATGCTATTGAGCGCACAAGTGAAATAACGGATCTAAATGTAATTCGTGAACTCTAAATTGCTAAGAATAATTAAAAAAAAAAAAAGCTCCGCATTTTAATACGTGCTTCACATATTTATTTCAAAAGAGCGTAGATATATTCTGGGGCACCGTGCTAATCACATTCATGACTTGTGGGAAAATGTAATGACAGGATCATGCCTTTTCTCAAAAAAGGAATTTGGAAAATGTTAGCTAGTACAGAATTTATCTAGATGCAGTTGTTGCAAATTGGGATGGTGGAACTGTAATACGCAAGAAATCGACAGTGTGTAGTCAAAATATATGTATTGGATGAGTATCTAACCAGAAATATTTGAAAAGAGTGAAGAGGAAGGTGACAATTTATGACAGAAATTGAAATGCACTTTGTATCCTAAGGAACAAATCTGCTTGCTGAGATCTGTCTCGTTGTCAAGCCTCATGCTTTCTTAGGGAAGTTTCTGTTGAAGTATCAAAGAGAAATGACACCCCTTCCTTTTAAACTGGTGGAGGGATTAAAAAAGGAGTCATGTTGTCTGCATTTTCCTCAAAGTGCAGATGAGCGTTCTTTATCTTAGATATCAGGAAAACCTGTTGGGAGGGTAGCCCTCCTTTCATCTTGGCTCTCTTCTCTCAGGATCCAGTTCTGAGAAGTTTGCAGACCTGAAGTCTGGTTCAGAGGCCAAGGAGGGAAAGAAACGCAGGATACCCCACCCTCGGTGGGCAATAGATCCAGTCAAGAAACCAGTAGAGAACTTGCCTTCTTAAGAGCATAAATTCTGTGATCCATTCCCAGGATGGTGCTTCTTGAATGTTAAGTGCTTTCCTCCTCATTCCTTCTCCATGACCTCAACCCCTTCCCAGTTCTTGTCTATCGCTAATATTATTCATTAGCCCGATATACCAATATTCCTGGGGTTTAGATTCATGACCTCTAAAGATCAAGGCTGAGTCTTCTCCTGTCTCTGTTCTTCTTAGATGAGAAATATTTACATACACGAGGGCATTGCTTGGCCCGGAGGAATGACCTTTCTGACTCAGCTAACCTGTGTTTCTGGAAAATCAACAAGTCTACCAGATGCCATCAAATGCTCTTCTTAAAATTTCGGCACTACTGGCTTACTGTGTGCGCTGGGTGGGTCTGTTAGCCTCTCCTAAGCTGAATTTTCTCATCCGTGAACTTACGGGATGCAAATGGATACTCCCAAAGAGCCCTTTGGCTTTTAAAACTCCCTAGACATGATGCCCATGGAGGATACTTCTGTCATTACTCCTCTATTTCTTTATTCTTTTCCAACTCTGACTTCATCTAATCTTAGGACTTGAATGGAAGCTTCTAGTTCTGCCTGTGTGTTTCCTGAGCAGTCCATCTGTCCCTTTGATTATCATCACATTATGCCTTTTATTTGACTTGTTCTGAGCAGGTTTGTCTCCATGGACAGATTAACTGGTAGAACTCCTAATACCAGGATAAACTAAGAGATGCGATTTTTTTACCCTCTTTTTCTATAAATGTAGAAACTGAAACCTGGAGAGAAATTATTTAGTCTTCAAAGCACTTAGTATGATGTGGAGTAATCAAATTATTGACGTTTCTTTAATATTCGTCTTCTCCAGGGGGCGGTCAGGACCATGGGCAATGCCATACTTGTTTTGTGACCAATGTCTCCATGCCTAGCCCTAGGATGGTCCTAGAAGGTACTAATAAATAGTAAATAGTCATTAAATTGGACTGGGCATTGTAATGTGGACCAGAGTCTTACAATAAGCAATGTCCTCGAATTTAGACCTTTGTTATTGCCTCCAAATGAAATTACACATGCAATAGCATTGAAACTCACAGGATCTGGAGGAAAAAAAAATTTTTCATGGAAATTTAAAGTTGTGTCCCATTTCCTGGCCCCTCCTGCTACAATGACCTAATAAATTATTTTTATCAAACCTGATCTTAAGATAATCGTTATGGTGATATTTTCTCTGGTAAAGCAAGTCAATATTACATGGAAATGTTTTTGAGGATTTCTTTGTTTCATTTTTAAGGCATGAGGAGTGTCAGAAAATTGAGGTACTTTGAGCATCTCTCAATTGCCCAGAGACTGTAAATGAATGAATGAAGTGAGTTGGTCTCACTCAGAGCTGGGATTCATCCCTGGGTCTCCTGACTCCTAGTCCGGATACTGAACATCTCAAGGGCATGTGTGACAACTCAGTTTGGCACATTCTCATCTCTGAGCCCGAGCGGGTGGCTTCTTCTGCATGACTCACTCCTCTGCCCTTTGTAACTTGGAAAACTTCCCGATCATTCTGCAGGTCTCAGCTGAGGTATAGCCTGCTCCAAAAAATCCTGCCCTTATGCATCTTTCCTTCATTCTGCTTTATGTGGTTCCTGAAGGCAGATGCCTTGTCGTTTTTTGTTTGCTCCTTCATCCAAAATTCCGACACAGTGAGCAGGTCCAGTCAAAGTTCTCAAGTCATTGCATTATTTAATTCTGTATGAACCTCCATAAGCAAACGTAGAGCTGGCCATCAGGGATACTTGTTGAAAATGGTCTACTTTGCAACTCTTTCTTTGCCTGGGCATCTCTTGTGCTTTTCCAAGGTGGCGGCCAGTATACAAAGTGAGTAGCTAGATTATCATTCACATCCCCAGAACTTATCTTCGCCTGATGCTGGCTTTTCTCATTAGCTCTTATATAGAGAGCTGAGATCATTCAGACCCAGCATATGGCAATGTGATATTGCCACGACTGCTTTTTATTGTTTAACGGCCTTTCATTCAGGCTTTGGGCCCCTTACCCAACTCTGCAAAACACACTCAGATGTTTAAACAATAATTAATCTAGTAGATATATATTGAGTACCTACTACATGCTAAGCACTGTCCCAACACTGGTGCTACAGTGGTGAACGAGACAAAGAAGAATGCTTACACTGGACATAGCAGGGCAGAAGGAAGGAAGAATCTGTGCTCTTGGTGATGACATCTGACTGCTAACTTACCCATCCTGTGGCTCCCACACTGCCAATTTCTTGGTATGTGAGCGTATATAATTTCCCTGTTGCTTACAGCCCAAACTGGCCTCACTGATGTAGTTGACTATAAATCTCTGTTTGTACTGTGCCCAGTAGAGTGTAACACAGGGGTCAGGAAACTTCTTCTGTAAAGGGCCACATGGTAAACACTTTTGTCTTTGTGGATCGTATGGTCTCTCTTGCATCTAAGTTCTGCTGTTGTAGCTGGAAAGCAACCATAGATAACATGCAGGAAGGTAGCCATGGCTGTATTCTGATAAACGTTATTTACACAACGAAGACCTGGCCTGGATATGCCCTGCTAGCAATAGTTTCCCAACCCCTGGTGTGACAGAAAGCCCGTGGACTTTGGAATTCTTTGCCATAAACACATTAAAAAAATTTTTTTTTAATCTTCATTTATTTTTGAGAGAGAGACAGAGTGTGAGCAGGGGAGGAGCACAGAGAGAGGGAGACACAGAATCCGAAGCAGGCTGCGGGCCCTGAGCCGTCAGCACAGAGCCCGACGCGGGGCTCAGACTCACGGACCGTGAGATCATGACCTGAGCTGAAGTCGGATGCCCGAACGCCTGAGCCACCCGGGTGCCCCCTCCCCCTTTTTTTAAATTCTAGTTTGTCTTATGGTATGTATTTAAGCACAGTAATTGGATATATTTAGTTGTTTATATTATTCGTCTTTCCATTAGCATATAATGTCCATAAGGGAATAGCCTTGCTTCCCTGATAAACTGCCAGGAGAGTGTAGAATAGGGGTGCCTGGGTTGCTCAGTCAGTTGAGTGTCAGACTGTTGATTTCAGCTCACGTCATGATCCCAAGGTCATGGATTGAGCCCCACATTGGGATCTGCGCTGAGGAAGGAGCCTGCTTAAGATCCTCTCTCTCCTTCTCGCTCCCTCTACCCCTCCCCAACTCTCTCTTGCATGTGGACACTCTCTCTCAAATAAAAAAAAAAGAAGAGTGTTGAGTGATGTAATAAATTATGTGCGATTGAGGCTCCTAATTATGTTTCTGATGCTGCAAGGGGAGGGGGACTGCATCTCATACATGTCACCATAGCACCTTACAGGACCTTTCACACAAAATCTCTTCATGCAGGTTATTCGACTGCAAAATTATCTGCACAGTTATCTGACTATAGTGTTCTTTAACTTATTGCCACAAATATCACAGTCTCAACCATCTACTCTGCAGGTAAATGCTAGTGGTGATTATGGCATTAATTATGTGATGTTATATTATATTATATTATATTAGTGTATGATATATATATAGGTTATATGACATATTTATATATACATGCCTTGGGGGGCAGGGATATTATTGTGATTTCCGTATTATACATAGTACCTTGAAACTGTCTGAAATTCAATAAATGCCCGACATTCCATTTATTCCATCAATTTTTCCAATACACTTAATTAGCTTAAAAATCAAACGGTGAATTCAAGGGAAATAGACCCAACTGAGCACCTACTGTAGGTCCCGACTTCTACTTATGGACATTTTAAACCGAGGATAGCTTCCCAAGAGATGCTTGTCAGTAGAATCTTACCAGCCGAGAGATGGAATCTCAGAGGGGTTAAATCACGGATGTGCAGGTCATAGGAGAGGATCTGGTGTCCAAGCCCCGCACTTTCCCTCCAAAACACAAGCTCTTTGCAGAAGAAGATACTTAGTAAATTACCAAGCTAACTTCCCCAAACTTGGTTTCAAGGAAGGGCAGTCACAAGAACAGGTTCCTCACGCTTCTCTCCTTGTTCCTCTCTTCACTCAGGGGATTTTTAGAATTCCTCGCTTAGTCCCAGACCGTCATTTCACTGTGCTTCCTTGATAGAGCCAAAATGAGAGGCAGGATTGATAAGCTTCCATAATGTTTTTCAATGAGTACTCAAGCCTGCCCGGAAACTTACTAAAATGGATCGTGCTTGGCAAAGAAAAAGAACTTATGGAAAACTCCTTTGTAGAGCAAAGCAAGGTCAATGACTTTCCAAGTACGAATGCTTGTGTTACAGAACAAGTTTCTTTTTTTGTTCAAGTTTATTTATTTATTTGTTTATTTTGAGAGAGAGAGAGAACCCAAGCAGACCCCGTGCTCTGAGCCTCATGTGGGGCTTGAATTACGAACAGTGAGATCACGACCTGAGTCAAAATCAAGAGTCAGACACTTAACCGACTGAGCCACCCAGACACTCCCAGAACAAGTTTATAATCTTGTTAGAGTCCTTGCTAATATAATAGGGAATTCTGTGGACAGAGTTACACATCTGGACAGTGAGAAGAAACTGACATACGCAGGTGTCCACTTGGGTCCAGGGACTAGAGTAAGACTCAGCTCCCGTGAAGTCAGCCCCATTTTCCCACGCTGTGCCTTCATCAGGACATGGGGTGCCCTTGATCCTAAGGCCAAGCCTCTGACTTGTACACTGGGCTCCATTTGCTTACGCTCTTCCAGCCCATGATTTATCCTCATTGACTTAATTATTAACATGCCCTATATCTCCCGTCTTAAAAAGAAAACACTCCCTAAACAATCTTGGCCTCTCACAACTTCCTCCAGGCACTACCCTGTTTGTCTGCTTTGTCTTATAGCAAAGGTCTTCAAGAAATTTATTCGCTGAATTAATTTTCTCACTTCCTGTTCTCTCCCTATCTTGCCGCCACTGGTATCTGATGAGGCTCTCATAAAGGTCATTAACAATCCCCGTCTTGCCAAATCCAAAGGTCAGTTCTCCAGCTCTCCGTGCCGTCAGCCTCTCAGCAGCGTGCGACACACTTAACTAGTCTTTACTAGAATATTCTTCACTTGCCTTCGGGATCCCACACTCCCTTGCCCCTCCTCCTCCTCAGTGGCCACTTTCTCCAACCACTCTGCTCAGTTCCCATGACATAGAGTCTACAGGGCTGTGTGGCCAGCCCTTTCTTCTACCTGATCCTTCTCCCTGGAGATCCTATCCGAGCCCATAGCTTTACAGACCTACTATGTGCCAGGGACCCCAACTCTGACCTCTTCCTTGGACTGCACGTTCAATATCTCCTCTCGACCTCTAGTAAGCTTGTCAAACTTACCATGTGCAAAATAAAGCTCCTGGCTACTCTATTTCACAATCTCTTCTCCTCTAGTTACCCCCTCCTCTGGGTGAATACCAACATTACTCACTCAGTTTGTTTTCTCCTCACGTGACGCTATCCACCTACTTGCAAAGTTTTGTTGGTTCAACCCGACTGCCTTCCACCACCTCTTTGGCTAACATTCAATCCCTCCGACATGTCAAGATTACTGCAGTCTGAGATCTTTTCGTTTTCCTTTGGTTCTGTGAATTCTCACTCTGCTGACTCTGTAGAACTCACATGCTTGCCCCGTTCAGAGATTTCACATCCTTTGACAACCATTTACAAGACGGATTCCCTCAATGTGGCTCCATTTCATTTTACACTCTGGCTTATTTTTCTTAATAGCATCTACCGCCATCTGAAATTAGGTGGAGTATTTATTAATATTCTTTCCGTTTTCATGACCCTTGTATAACTGTGTGCACAGCTATTTTGCCAGGGCCTAGAAATGGACCTCGCCTACAGTACACACTCAGATATTAGTTGAACTAGTGAATTTCTTTGCACCGAGCCCTTATATTTTCATATTACTTCTGAAATTTCTAAGGTGTTCTTTCATATAACTCTCATATAATGGTAATAGTTAATCATCATTACTCGAGGGCAGTATGTCAGGCATTGTACTAAGGACTTTAATCCATGTTAGCTGATATGTGGGGTAAACCGTCTTACTCAAGAAGTGACACCCTGGTCAGAGGAAAGGGGAATGGTATGATGGGTGACTTCTTCCACCTGGTGGTGTTGACACAGGCAAGCCCTTTGGAGCCACTTCTGGCCAACCTTGCGTTACCGGCTCTGTCCAGGCACCTCGAGGAGCCTTGTGACTGACTCACTCGCTCTGCTGATGAGGTCTGCTGCTTGGCTTGCCTGGTGCTTGACCTGAGCCAGTGGTCAGTTCAGATGCTCTCTTTCCATGCTGTGGGCACACTGGGGACCCTTCCCAGGTTCTCTCCCAGTGAGCAGAGGTAGCTCAGAGAGCTGGTGGCCCCAAGTGAGGCAGGAGTGTGCCCCATTTACAGATATAGATAGATAGATAAATAGATAGATAGATATAATAAAACAAAACAAACCCAAAAAAAGTGAATATTCTTATGTCCTTAATGCTGACAAGGCAGTTTCCCACAACCAATCTCATTTAATATTTACTGTGAATACTGTGAATTTATTACCAGTTGAGAAATAAAGAAAGTGAGAGTAGCTGATATTACCAACCCCATCCATGTCTTGGCAGGTAATTCTGCTTCTATTCATAATCAGCCCATGATTTTCCTGGAGCAGAAAGACTCAGGCAAGACTTTAACGATTATAGGAAAATATCCTGCTCCCTTTTATAACAATCATCTGACCAGGCAACTATTCTTTCTTTCCTTAAGATAATAAAATGGAGAGATGCAGAGAAGATAAAGGAGTTGCCCCAGGGATCAGCCAGACCCGAGCCTTGGCTTTAGATTAAGGTTTGCCATCACCCTTGACTTTCTGTGGCCCCAGGCCTGCCTCCTGTGGCTTCAGACGCATCCCCTTTCAGTAGGCAGCTTTCCGGGTGCTGGTCACTACATTCAGCATATTTTATACCCTTCTTATTTTGGGGCTGTGTCCTGGTGACATGGAGGGGACCTCAGAGGTAGAGGAAGCAGGACTGCCACATTCTCTGGGTATCCCAAGATGACTTCACTGGTGGCTCATGCAGGTTACGTGTGTCAGGAGGGCTTATGCCTATGCCAACAAGCCTCAGCTTGCCAGGGGTGGCATTACAGGCGGCCTTGAGTATCCTAGTCTGTGACCTTTGGTCAGGTGTGAGGCCTCTGTCTGTCAGAGTCCCGGGGTGACCCCTGGAGCATCTTCATGGTGACCAACAGAAATATAC
This sequence comes from Neofelis nebulosa, assembly GCF_028018385.1. Lineage (NCBI taxonomy): Eukaryota > Metazoa > Chordata > Mammalia > Carnivora > Felidae > Neofelis > Neofelis nebulosa. Next base: position 199,148,171 of record NC_080784.1, on the reverse strand, counting down.
TTCTCAGGACTAACGACAAAGGACCGGGTCCTCTAGGGTGCATCCTGATTATAGAAACTCAGACAGTTTAAGACACTTGTCCACAGTCCTATATCTATTAGGAGTGGCAGAGCTGGGGTAGGAACCCAGACCTTTCTAACGACTCGAAAATCTCTGCTTTGCCTATACACAACGCACACGAACTTGAGAACTTTGGGGAAATGAAAACCACACATAGAATCCAGTCTGTGTCACTCATTAAATATTCCTTACATCAACTGAAAAACCTTTGTTAGTTGCCTATCCCGTGGGAAGCCTATCTGTTTGGTGGAGTGGGGGACAGAGCCGGTAAGTGCTGGCATTGTTCCTCAGGGTAGCATTAGGAGATGTGTGGATATTATTCCCTGTGGTCAGAACAATGCGAGCTATTTTTCTAAGCAGGTCCTAGCTGACCCTGCAGCCAGTAATTTCCTGACTCTCAAACTGAGTGGGCCTGGGCCATTCAGGCAAGCCCCAGGTGGCCCTGGGTTAGAAGACGGATGCCTGACTGCTTGGATTCATGTCCTTCCAAGAAGGCATTGTGGAAGTGCAGGCGCCAAGAGTCAAGGAAGAGGAGGAAAAAGTCCTTCCGTGTGCAGTGTGTTTTCCATAACACGTTGGCCATTCAATTGGTGGGAACATGCTGCTGGGGGGGCTTATGTCTTGAGAGTGGGGCTGGGTGGGGGAAGTGCACCAAGGACTTGGAGAGACAGGATCTGCTTTCAGGAGAGGGGGGTGGGTTATGAAGACATATCTGGCCTGGAGTCGAAAAGGCAGAGTTTTGTGTGCCACGAAAACGCTCTCTGAGCTGTGAATTCCCAATGGGACTGACCAGAAGACATGGCCTTGCCTTGGACAATGGAGATAAAAATACCAAGGTTTCAGGATCATCGGATGAGTAATTCAAAAAACAGTGGTGATCCTTGTTACCTCTACTCACGAACAGCAAACTCAGCACCCATTGGGAAGACGAGATCAGCACCCCTGAAATTAGAAAGACCAGCATAAAATGGTGTTTAATTTGGACTAAGCTATGTGACATAAACCCCTTGTCCTATAGGGAGTAGAAGGGAAAGGTGGGGCTCAGAACAACTGAAGAAATCCAGAAAAACTTCAGGGCCATGGTGGAACTTAGGGAGATGAGAATGAATCCGATGACTATGTTTTCAACGATTTAGGTTAATTTCGTCAGCATGTATACATAAATCATATAATCCTAATAAAACTTGTGCAGTGAGTTTCGCTGTATTTAATGTTGTCGCTACAGGTTTCGAGAGGCAAAGTCAAGGTTTCTTACAGTGTGAGTCACAGATCTTTCATCACAATCACCTGGTATGCTTGTTAACAGAAAATCTTGAATCGCCCTCCCGTCCTACTGACTCAGAATCTCTTGGGATGAAACCAGCAATTTGCATCTTGGTAAGTTCTCTGGGTGATTCTCAGACACAATATAGTTAGAGAGCCAGAATTTGAGTTATTACTGGCACATTGGGAACCACCTGGAAACCTAGAACACACTCATGCCTATGGCCTAACCCCGATGTAATGATTAAATTATCATTAGATCATTGGGGCTGAGGATTGGGATTTATAAAGATTCCCCACGATATTCCGATATTCGGCCAGGCTGGAAACCCACTTATATTTGTGACGTTATTTTTCCAACACAAGTAAGTTGGCCAGACAAATACAGGACACTCAGTTAAATTTGAATTTCAGATAAAAAGTGAATACTGTTTCTCCCCCCCACCTCCCCCCCCCACCCCCCGCCATTTGTTGCAATTATTGCATCGGGCATACACTTAAAAGGTACTTGGCAAATCTGGAAACTCTAAGACCAGTCGGTGTCTCTAACACTAAAGCCCGTTGCCTTCTAACTACGCTGCGGTGTTTCTCTTTCTCAGTTTTGAAGGATCAGTGAAATTGAAATAGCATTTAGAGATTTCTACCACGTTTGAAAAATATGAACTTGAGTAAATGACTATCAGCAACAGCAGTTGGTAAATGCCTCCCCAAATAGTCAATCAATACAGATATATAAATACTGCTGGAAACATTACATAAAGTGAGAATCCCTTGGTAAGTCAAGACCCACCTTCTGTGCTAGCTTTCCATTGGCTGCTGTAACAAATTATCACAAACCTAGTGGGTTAAACAATGCAAATTTATTACCTTGCCACTATGGGTCAGGAATTTGACACACAGCTTACTGAGCTAAAGTCTAGATGTCTAAAGATTCTAGGGAGAATCTGTTTCCTTGCCGTATCCAGCATCAAGAGGCCACCTACACTCCTAGGCTTCTGGTCCTCTTTTCCATCTCTCAGACAGCAATGTTACATCCCTCTGGCCATTTTTCTATAATCATGTCTCCCTCTGACAACAGTTGGGAAAGGTTCTTCTTTCTTAAGGGTTAGATTTGCATCACCTGGGTAATCCAGGATACTCTTTCTATGGCAAGATCCTAATTGATTCACATCTTCTGAGTCCTTCTGCCACGTAATAAGCATATTCAACAGGTTCTGGGAATTAGGGCATGGTTATCTTTGGGGGACAGGGGGACATCATTCTGTCGAAAATACCTCCAAGTTTATTTATTTTTATGATTTAGGTTAAAAATTGATTCTCTAAAAGCAATACCGTCTTATATGATACAATACACTCTCGGGTAGGACACCGTATTATTCCTAAAAGCCGAGGTTACTTTTAACTTTTTTTAGCAGAATAAGTGGGAACAAGGTATAAAGGGGAAGTTGAAAAGATGGCTGTTTATTCTAGTCAACAAACACTTGTACTGTGCTTACTCTGTGTTAGGTGCTATTCTAGGCTGCTTCAAAAATGTGAACTTATTTAATCCTCATGTAACAGAACAATAAACTAAGAGCTATTATCATTCCCATTTTACACATCAGAAATGAGGTCCAGACAAGTTTATAACTTTCCCAGGTTTACCAATGAGAAAGTGGTGGGGCTGAGTCCCAAAACATTTCAGTCATTCTTCTCTCCTCTGACCTTGTTTTCATGCTCACTGCGTTTGGTGGCAAACTGAGCCTCCATGAATACTCATCTTAGAATAGCATTTAGAAATTTCTACCACTTTTGAAAAATATGAACTTGAGTAAATGACTATCAGCAACGACATTCTTAAAAACTAGTAAGGGGGGGGTGTGGAACTGAAGAAATGTTGGGGCTTCATTTAGTTGAAATATTTAACTTAAGTTTAGGATGTGGTTTAGGACATCAGATAATCATCGGGTAGGGCTGAGTGAGTCTGAGCTACAAATACGGCAGGGCCATGGAAGGTTCATCTATGATCCCAAGCCATAGCCTCAGTTAGGGACCAGGGTGTGGGCTGTGAGGTCCCAGGAGATTATAAGCTCAGTTAAAATGCTGAGGTGTGGTAAGACTCTTGCTCAGGGAGGTTGATGCGGTTTAGAAAGACAGGAAAGCCAAAACCCGATATTACCCAATCTTCGCACTTCAAAAATGCCCAGAAGTTCAACAGAGAATCTTCCTTTCCCCACATTTCTCCACGTAAGTGCAACATACATCTCCAATGCCTCTGTATGTTTCTGCTCACTGCACTGTGTGCATTTAGCCAAACCATCAAAAATCCCTTTTGGAACAGGTGTTCCAAGTCAAATTCATGTTCTCCAACATCATTCTAGTTGGAAAGACACTAATGAAAAGAAAATGAAAGCAGGAAAATAAACACCCTGGGTCAATGTATCCCTGCCAAGTTCTTTCATCATCACAGAAGCACCTGGAATTCATTCAGGTGAAGAAAACCCAATGACTAATGAATGAGTTCTCTAATGAATATTAAGGTATTGCTTCTCTTTCTGTTTCACTGTGCATTGTCCGTTCCCTATATCCCATTTACACCTCTGGATTCACTCTCCACCCTTGTCCATTCTGGTAGGTACCCTGGGATACTATCTTGTGTGGACTTTATGGTCCTATCCTCTGGCTTCTCATTGAATTTGGTCAATGGGATGCAACAGCAAGAAAACGGATGTAAAAGGAAAGAAAGGCGAGGGGTCTTTCTTCCTGTGGTTCTCTTTCTTCCCAGCAGAAGCTTGACAATGACCATGTTCCTCTTTGGAACATAGCAGCTCCTGTGGGAAATTTTCTCGGACCTTCAGCTTCCACAGGGTTCCCATAACTGCTCTCTCCTCTTCTCCATAGGAGTGGCCTGAAATACCTATTCTAATCAAGGGTGATTCTTGGTGCAAGAAGTGAACTACAAAACAAAAGAGGGGGAAAAATTCCCTCTACTAGCTTTATAATATAATGGGAAAGATAAGGTAAACGAAGAAAAAATAAAAACATATGGCAGATCGTGACCAGTTCTAGGAACAAAAGCAAAGCAGGGGAGAGAGCTAATGAGCACTGGAACAAGGGAGGGTGCACCAATTTCAAAAAGTGTTTGAGGAAAGCATGAATGACATTTGAGTAAAGACTTGAAGGAGATTAAGAAGCAGCTATGAAGGTACAGAGAGAACAATAGTCCTGGTAGAAGGGAAAGTGTCTATAAAACCACAAACATGAGTATTCTTGGTATGTCCATGAGGCAGACTGTATTTTGAATGATGAGTACTTCTTGGACAATTTGTTCTGAGGAATGATGTGAACTGATTTGTCTTTTTTAAATAATTAGTTTTGCTTTTACCTACAGAGCATTCTTGGTTCATGTGTTAGAGAGAGAGAAAGAGAGAGAGAGAGAGAGAGAGCTCGCAATTAGGAGTTATTGCAACAATCCAGAGAGAAACCATGATAGCTTGGGTCAAGGAGTAGAAGCAGTTAAAAAAAAGTCAAAATCTAGATTTACAAAGAATGAAGACTTAACAGGATTTTCTATCTTTGTCAGGATTCTCCAGAGGAACAGACCAGTAGGATCCGTCTGTTTATATATATCTCTGGAGATTTATTACGAGGAATTGGTTCATGTGATTATGGACTCTGAGAAGTCCCAAGATCTGCCTTCTGCAGGTTGCAAGACCAGGAGAGCCAGTGATACAGTTTAATCTTAGTCTGAAGTCCTGAGAATCAAGAGAACCAATGGTGGAAGTTCCCATCCGAGTCCAAATGCCAGACATCAAGAAAAGCAGATGATGCGAGTCCCGGTCTGATTGTAGGAGGAGACCGATGGCCCGAGTTAAAAAGTGGTCATGCAGAAAGTATCTGAAGGTTGAGAGATTAGAGTTAAGAATGGCTCTGACGTTTTTGACCTAGCCAACTAGAAAACTGCTGTCGCCATTAATTGAAACGAAGAGGTGTTCGTAGGCACAGATGGGGTGGCAAGTGGGAAATAGCAGGAGGTAAGTTTTAGATATGTCAGATTAGAAATGTCTTTTGGGGCACCCGGGTGGCTCAGTCGGTTGAGCTTCTGACTTCGGCTCAGGTCATAATCTCACGGTCCATGAGTTCGAGCCCCGCATCGGGCTCTGTGCTGACAGCTCAGAGCCTGGAGCCTGCTTGGGATTCTGTGTCTCCCTCTCTCTCTGCCCCTCCCCTGTTCACACTCTGTCTCTCTATAATAAATAAACATTTAAAAAATTAAAAGAAATGTCTTTTTAGCCTCCAAGTGGAGATGTCAAGTAGGCAGTTGGACTGTAAGTCAGGATTCAAAGGAAAGGTCTTGGCTAGGGATGCGCATTTGAGGTTCACCAGAGCAGGGATGGTCTATAAAGTCATACATCTGGATGTTTTTTCCTAGGAAACAAGCCCAGATTAGACAAAGTGCAGTTTCGGAGGGCTGCTTCGAGGTCTTCTTGAGAGTGAGGACGGACACGCCAAGTCAACTTTGAAGTGGTTGCTCAGAAGGAAACAAGGGAGGGTGGGTCTTGGAAGTCAGAGAAGAAAGTATGACCAAGCGGAAGGAGAGCATGCATTAAGTGCTGTTGGGTTAAGGCAGATTGACTGAATTGAGCATTTAATTGGCATTGTGGAGGGCCTTGGAGAATGAATGGGGAGCAGTGTCTGGGAGCACTGGGGAGACCAAAATGATGCCGCTAGTTCAAGAGAGAACAAAAGGTAAAGATTTGGAGAGAATGAATGTCAACTACTCATTGAACATTTAACCATCCATGGGACAAAGAGATGGGGTGATAAGTGGAGTTGAAGGCGGAACCTCAAGGGAGGATTTCATTTTTTTAACGGAAAAATATTTCATATATAATTTTAATCAGACTGATCCAGAAAAAAAGGGGAAATTAACGATGCATGAAAGAAAGAGAACAATTGCTCGTTAAATTCATGGAAGGCAAAATGAGGAGATATGAACATTGGACAGTAGAGCACCTGGCTTATTGAATCTGATCCCAGGAAAAACAGATAGAATTATTTGAGGCTTCTCATTAGATTAATGTAGGTCAATGGTAAAAGATGATTCATCTCCACTTGTGATGTACACACGGCTCTTCAAGAATACTTTTGCTGAGTAAAGGGATGTATACTTTCGTTTGCCTGGGAGGATACAAGGAAAATACACAGGTGCATGACTCAGTAGCATGGGGGAAACTCTTGGGCCAGAGGGCTTTGTTCCGGGTTGACAAGGATCATCAAATTGGAAACTGCTTTTACACTTCGAGTGGTAATCTGTTCTTCTGCACTGGTTACCTGTTGGGCCCGATTCTTCCTTCAGAGTCCTCATGGTGGTACTTCCTGTGACCACTGACACCTTTCAGGTGCTCCTAAGTTTTGTGTGCCACAGGTTAACCATATGAGTTTTTTGTTTTTTGTTTTCAAATATCCTATATGTATTTTCATTTTGAGACCCTCCACCATTTTGGTCATTCTCCTCTGACCTTGTTTCTGCCTGCAAAATCATTTTACGATGTATGATTCTTGGAGGAGACATTGGGATCCCAGTTTGATCTGGCCAGCTTGCGTTAAGCATAACTCTCACTGCGTTTGCCCTGGTCACCCCATTTGCCTTACTGCGGCCACATGTTACGTTTATTCTCTTGGTAGTCGTTTGAAGCTAAAAGCTCTTGTCCTCATCTCGGACCCATCGTCTTATGTTTAGACAACATCACCTAAGGGCTTGGCCCGTGATATCTCATCTAACCCTCTCAACTACCCTGTGGAGAATGTACAGTTAATGTAATTTGACAAAAGAGGAAACTAAAAGTCAGCAAGCCTATGGGATGAGCCCAAATCCTATAGCAGAAAGTCAACCTCAACCTGATAACATCCCAGGTCTATCTAAAATCCTAGCTTTTGTCATTGCCCCAGAAGGCTCCCCAACTGAATGACTACAGTACAAATACGGGTGAGGCCGAAGAGATACACACTGTGGTTATGGAGCAAATGAGACAGAGTTAATTCTGCTTTACAGGATTATGCTTATTCGGAAAATCTTCAAGGCGAGCGGCTCACCACTTCTCATTGGTGGATGTGGCATTTTCTGCATGACTGTAAGAGCTGGAATGAACCAGGAAGCGGCTTCATTACAGGGAAGTGTCTGGTTAATTAGTCACTGCCCTCCTCCTTCAGTTCAAAGACAACACCCTGGCACCGATGAGCCACCTTCCTGCCCAAGGGTGTGTGTGAGAAAGGAACTCAAGAGTTATAAGTCACCACTTATGAGAACAGTTTTGAGATCAGGTATCTGTTGAAAACCAGACTTTAAAGTGTGATTTTCACGATGTGGTAAATGGGTAGTTAAATCGGATCGGGTTGTAACCAGAGTACAAGTGAAAAATAAGCTAATGGTCGCAGGATTCCCAAACAGAGGTAACGGGACTGCGTAGGATTTACTAATGCTATCACGTAGGAGGAACATTGTGATGTAGCCTAAGCACGAACCGTGAAACATTTTGCATTTCAAAGATGATACTGCTATACCCAATACACATCCTCATAGCCACCCCATGCCCAACCTGCGTTTGACCCCGGACTCAGCTCTGGCGGCCCTCCTCAATTCCCTCCATCTTTCATCCCATCTGTGAGCCTCACCAGGGTGACATTATATAGACCACACCAAATTGCCCCTTGCACAGCCTTGTCAAAATGATGGTAGGACAAATGTCCTGCTCTGTGAGGAGGAATGGCCTCAATACAGACCTGTAGGTTGGGACATTTGGAGTAGGTGAAGACCTTGACAGGAAGAAAGGCACTCACTAGGGAGGCCTGAAGGCAAGTCACAGGGCAAATGTCCCTAGATAAAGGCAAGAAGTACAAAGTCACTTGGCAGTGAAAAGTAATATTGGGTCTAAGTCCACCTCTGCTTGTTCACAAGACAGGTGGTAAAGGCAGGTGTTCAGGCAGAGAAGACGAGGGAAGAGAATCTTCGCGTGTTTAGCCGTGTCACTCCTTTGACCCTTTCCCACCCCACTGTCCAAGCCAGCCCCTCTGGATGCTAAACATTCCCTGAAGACCCCTGCGTGGGGCCATCTCTGCTTTGGCTCAAAACAACGCCCTTTCTCTTTCTATACAGGTCAAAGTGACTTCTACAGTAAGTCCCAACTCCCAAGTCACATTCATCTTGAGTCCTCAGACCTCACAGGCAGAACTAGCCTGGGTCCTATCCGTCCCGTAGACACATTGAACTTCCCCTCCTGCTTCCCCCACTACCGTGCTGTGGTCACACGGGCAAAACTCTGCCTCCGTCGTGTGGCTCGGGGAAGCCTGGAGTCATGGCCAAAATCGGGTTTCTGGATGGACCTGGGATGTCACTAAGCGTATGTCACATCCTACACTAAGGACATAAGTCACTTGCCCTATCAAGGGCCTCAGTTTCCCTTCCTTTAAAGTAAAAGCTGGATGAGATAATGCATTTTGAGGGCTCAGGATAACACTTGGCACAAATAGGGCAGTTGTGACTTGCACAGAGGTGATTCCTTTTACCCACATCCTGACCCCATCTGCCTTGTGCCCTTTGGTCCACTCCCATGCCAGGCACCTCACTACACTTTTATGTGTCCCCTTGATGCTATCCCAGTCTGGGAGCGTTATATGTGTTTTAGTTTAACTGAGTACGACATGCGACTAGAAGTTTCACATCTGGAACAGACTAACTCTGGTGTTGGAAAGAATTTGATGTAAGTATGGATAATCCAGGCTGCATTCGTTTACGTGGACTGCGGTAACAAAACACTCACAGATTGGGTGACTCACACAGCAGAAATTTATTCTCACGGTTCTGAAGGCTAGAAGTTTAAGATAAAAGCGTTGGCAGGTTGGTTTCTCCTTGCCTTGTATATGGCCGGCCGCCTTCTCCCCTGTCTTCACGTGGTCTTGCCTCTGGGTGTGTCTACGTGTCCCGATCTCCTCTTCTCATAAGGACACCAGTCTGATTGGATATGATCCCACCCATATAACTTCATGTTAATGTTATTGCCTGCTTAATGACCTTATATCCAAGTACAGTCACATTCTGAGATACGGCTGCTTAGACTTTGAAATATGAATGGAGGAGGGCACACGCTTTAGCTCACGACACACGCTGTTGTGAAAACAGACAGAGCTAGAATTTCTTGCCCGAGCAGTGTTAACAACAAAGCAGCATCGGCAACTCAAAATTCTCCCACCTCGCAAATCTTGGAGGTGGGGGTGACTGCATGAGACCAGACATGCCTGAGAAGCTCACTGGCTGAGGGAGCTGTGGGAAGAACAAAATGCAGGAAACAGAGACAGCATTCCTACCAATGGAGCAACTTACAGGCAGCCAAGTTCATGGGAGGTGTTCCAACCCGGCCTTTGGGGTTGGCTGACACCAAGTATGGTGGGGGGAGCAGGACTCCAGACCCAGATGAAAATGAATTTCTGCCCTAGCTCTACCACCAACCGAAAAGCCATGGCCATTCTTAAACCTTCGTAAGACTTCTCTTCCCTTCTGTGAAATGAGCTCCTGATGATACTTGCCCAACAGAATTGCTGTGGAGGTTCAATCGCATGCTGCCTAGAAAGTCTTTTCCATGGTGTGGAATCTGTTCTGAATGCTTAATAAATGAGAATTATGATTATGCTTTTTAATAAGAGTGTGTATTATTACAATGAATACAATTATTATTTTGTAGAGTAAAAACGAGGACCCTGCTTTTCTCCCCATCAAACTGAATCTACATTTTACCATTGTGGCTCATACTCTGCATCAAGGCTCTCCTAGAAAACTAATGTCTTCAGGAGTGGGGACACAGACCAATGGGTGGAGACAGGTAGTCAGGATGGAAAGCTTTACACCAGGAAGTTAGCAAATGCTACTAATCAGGGCTTTCCCCTGTTCCCTTATTGTTCCCAGCTTATTGTTACACATGTATCGGGTATCAACACCTCATCAAGATGGGAAATAGATCAAGGAGTGCTCATTTCATCCACTCCCAATGCTACAGGGGTTTATCTGAGCTATGTAGCAAGCACCATTTTCTCTTCCCCAAATTCTTTCAGGCCTTAATGGCATCTCTTTCTCTGACCCTCCCTGATTTGTATGTTTTCCTTGGATTCCAACTGTCTTTAAGCTCTTTGAGATCAGTGGTTTCAATGGTGATCAGACAGTCTTGGACCTTTGTTCTCACTTTGAGAAACTTCTTTGTCACTTACTCTTGGTGCTCGCTGGAATTCAAATACTGAAGACCTGACCTCCCAGTGTGACAGCTTTGGGAGGTGGGGCCTCTGGGAGGTACTTAGGTGTCAGTGAGGTCATGGGAGGGGGTTTGTGATGGCATCAGTGTTCTTATAAGAAGAAGAAAGGAGACCAGAGCTCCCTCTTTCTCTCTACCATGCGAGGACACACTGAGAAGGCATCTGCCCACAAACCAGGATGAGGATACTCACCAAAAGCCCAATCACAATGGTGCCTTCATCTTGAACTCTCCAGCCTCCAGAACTGAGAGAAAATAAGCTTTTGTTGTATAAGCCCTCCAGTCTATGATATTTTGTTACAGCAGCCTGAGCTGACTATGACAGTGGTCCTCTGCTCCAGTCTGTGTTGAGGGGACCAGGAATCCTGCTGTGTTGGCCAGGAGACATAGTCACTTAGGAGACAGTTTAGTCAGGAAATGACTGTGGAAGTCCATGGGGGACATGGTTGCATGTCGTTCAGAATGGAGATGGTCAGCAATAAACACATTCAGGATCTACTTTGAGGTAAGAATGGACAATCTTTGTGATGGATAGGATACGGTGTGAGAGAGGCATGGGTCAAAGATGACTCCAAACTTTGGCCCAAGTACATTTGTTAAAAATGGTGTTGCCCTTAACTGAACTAGTTATGGAATATGGGAGGAGGTGCGATGATCAGGTTTTAGAGGGAATGTTCTAGGGATCTGTTTGGAGTATGTTAGAGAGAGATGCTTATGAGACATTAGGAAAAGTTGCCACATTGGTAGTTGTATGTCCGAATGTGGTATGGAAACTCCTCTCCAAATCCTCAAGTCCTGCTGAAGGCAGTGAAAAGTCATAAGGTGCTCTGCTCTTACCAATGAATTGATTAAAAAGAGGTCTTGAGGATGTATGTGTTCCCCAGGGGAAGAAGAAAGGAAACAGGTTCAGAGGTGTGAAAAGGCAAGCACAGATTAGGAAATGATATTGGTGAGAAAGTGATAGGATGGAGAGTTTGGTCCTGAAGTTAGATTATCACTACTTTTCCTGAAAATCACATCATTAATCAACTGATTAATTCAACAAAAATTTATTAAGTGTTTACCGTGTACCAAGTCCTAAGGATATAGATTTACAAATTTGGCTAAATTTTAAAATCCTCTTTACCAGTTAGGATTCTTCTGTGACAAAAGATTATAATTTACAAATCTATTTCTAACTTTTATCATCTTATGAAAATTCAAGTCTGTTCATGACGGGATTTATTATTCTACAGAAGATAATTATGGCTGCCCAGCCAATGGTTGAATACTCTAGTGTTAACGAAAGCACTATTTTTGAAAACCATTAGGGGATTGTTATTTATTAAGATCATTTTATCAGCTCACTGAACAACTAGAATTTTCCAGAACTCCAGGTGCTATTTTACAAATGCCTATGTCCCTATCACTTGCACTGTATTGTTTGTGTTATCTCTTGTTGGAGGGTTTCAGGCTTGCCTAGCCTGGATACCTTGTTGTAGGAGTCTATGTCCAGAAGGAGTAAACATTGAGAATAGAAAATGACCCTGTGATTCCAGAATTAAGATTTGGCTGCTGGTTTTGTCATTCATGAGATTGAGGTAGGGGGTAGACAAAGAAAGAGTGGATATGGTTTGTTCACAGATTGACATTTCAGGTTTGAGGTCCTTTATGGTAAGCAAGTGGGAAGGTCTAGTTGGCAGTTGGATACACAATTGTCAAATTCTCAAAGGAATGGGGTTGCTCAGTGGGAACACATGAAAAGAAAACGAGGCAAGGGGGCAGAATTCTGGGACCAGTCAACCCTTCAAGAGCAGGGAGACTAGAAGCATCCCATGGAAGTGACCGAGGCATTCAATGCCTTTTCCATGCCTTCTTTAGTTACACTATGGTTTGAAATGAGTATTATGAATCAATTTATAGATGAGAAAATATTGCCTCAAATCTTACAGGATTTGCCAGGGATCATAAAGCTAGTACACAGTAGACAATGGATTTCCATTAACCAAGCGTTTAAACTCTGCAACACCAACTCTTACTGTCAAAAAGTTGTTTCTTGTATTGATCTGAAAGCTGAATTTCTCTCACTTTTAGGAAGTTGTTTTTCTTTCATTTCCGCATCCCCAGACAGGAGGTGATTTTTCAGAATGAGAGAACTTCTTCTTTTTTTTCTTTTTTAATTTTTTTTTTTTACATTAATTCACTTTTGAGAGAGAGGGACAGAGCACAAGTGAGGGAAGGACAGAGAGAGAGGGAGACACAGAATCCAAAGCAGGCCCCAGGCTCAGAACTGTCAGCAAAGAACTGACTGATGTGGGGCTCGAACTCACAGACCGCGAGATCATGACCTGAGCCGAGCCACCCAGGCGCCCCTTAATCTACATATTTTTTAAAGACAGTAGTATACATATAAAAATCAGCAATTCCAGAGGCGGACGTGATCCAGTTTTCAGTTTTACTTCCTAGAACTCAGGCGAGAAACAGCCTAAAGATAGAATGAAAACGCCGAATGAGTCCTGAATAGACGCTGCTCCCGATTCTAAAAGTTGGAGCTCCAAGATGTGCTCTGACGTAGGCAAGTGAGGGAAAGATTGCAGGAAGTGAGAGTGCACATTTTCTGGAGACGATGTACTGAAAGAAAAGAATGGTGATGTTGTTCGACATAAGTCAAGGACGGAATCCAATGTGAATTATAATTATATGTTATGTCATAAAGATCAAGGCACTGCAAAATAAAACACAACAGAAAACCTCTGTACACAAAATTATTGAGCCGCTATTATTTCAAGGATCCTCTCGCAAAGTGTGAAAACTAGCCTACCCTATGGAGATCGTCGGAACGTTGCTAAGGTGGCCTCAGTTGGGCCACTCCTGACAATTTGGGAAGGATGGTTTTCATTCTCCGGGAGTGTTCTTTACATTGCAGGGTGTTTAATATCCCTAACCTCACCCACCTAGTGTCATGGAGACAATATGAAAGCCTCCCCACTTTCTCCATGACCCCTGGGGCTCAGTAACACACCCACATGGGTATCGTGCACTCTCTGACCCTTACTTTTCAGGTAAGGAAAGAAAATTCAGAAAAGGAAAGTGTCTTGTGCCAGTCAAAGCATGTATTTCCTCTTGTTCTTAATTCTTGGACCAGAAAGCTTTTTGATTTCACTGCTACCTCAAGTACTAGTAAGCACTTTGAATCGCTGATTCCTTCGGTCAAACCCAATTTCTCTTTGAGAATCAGAAGTTGGAATTGGAAAGAAACTTGATCCAACCTCCTCATTTAGCCAATGAGAACACGAAACGCAAGGGCAAGGATAACTCAGTGGATTAAATTCAGGCTCTGGGAGAAGGGTGATAACTCAGGCATTGCTGAAACCCAGATACTTCAGTGAAGTTGGTTTATCGTAGAGTGTTAGTGTTGGAACTGACATCGAGGCTGAAGGAATAAATGGGTGGCTGGGGGACAGGGCTGATCATAGTGGTGTCACTGGTGATGTGGATGGCGTGGGGGCACATTTTGCCACGAAACTGACGTGCAAAGGGCAAAGAGATGAAGTCGAGGTCGGGGTCCTGGATGTTCAAACGTATAATCGTGACTTAATGTTAGCAATGGTAATTATGGTAGCTGTCATTTATTTATGCCTTGCTGGGTGCCAGATACATTGCCTTTCCCAGTTTGTGGACCACAGAATTCATAAAGAAGATACAAGCGTCAAGGCTGAATAGAAAAGCTGGGGCTCTAGGGTTCTGACCCAACTCTGGCTGTGAATTACCAGCGGGTTGTGCTTCCCTTGGGTCTTTAAATACCTGGGAGTTGGAGCATAACACAGATAAGGTCAGAGGTGACAGGCACGTGACGTGGTACATCCCCTTCCCACATTTTGCCTGGCCCCATTCTCAATCTGGGCATTTTCTGTCCTTTAACAAAAATGTCCTACTTCCTCTGCTCTCTCTCATTTCCACCCTCTTCTGGCTGCCTCGTTTCCACTCTTCGATGACTCTGGGTGTCCATGCTTGTCCATGCTGCTTCCTATGGGGGGGCCAAGCGCTGGATGTACTGCTTTCCTGGGTGTGTGATTCTAAGAGGTCACTTCTCCGGGCCTCAGTTTCCTCATATGTAAAGTGAGAAATCCCTCTCCTGGAGTGCAGAGGGCCACATCTGAGACGCGAATGCTTGCTGTCAGCAGTGACAGGTCACAAAAACATCTTCTGTTATCAGTATCGTAATCCTGAATTTATAGCTAAGGATAAGGGTGTATCTCAGAGTTTCTAAGTTTTGTGGCTTGCTATGTGTAACTGGGAAAAAATACAGTTATTTGCATTTAAATACAAGTCTAAATCCCTCCCGTCCAAAAGCGGTAATAACTACCCCAAATGAATTATACATTTTCTAATTTTAAAAGGCCGTTTTATGGAAATGAGGTTATTTGTGCTGCATGGTACGTTCTTGTTGCATCAATGCGAATGCCAAAGGGTGTGATTTATCCAGACTACACCACCAATGGGAGGAAAATTTAGGGACTTGGTTTGTATCACATTTTAAACGTTCTGTAAATACATTACCTGCAAAGCCCCTTGTGAGGAGGGAGGAGAAATAACCATCGGGCCCTTTCATATTTTCTCAGCTGAGCTTGGTGATAACAATTTGCTCTAGTTATCCCGCGTGGAGTGTGTGGTAAATCCGGAGGAAATGTGATCTCATTTTCAAAGACTGAATGCAAGCTGATTTGTATGTACAGTCCAGAATGATTTTGTGAATGCCAAGTCCTACTCTGTGTTTATAGTCACTGTTCCCCAAATCTGAGTGTGTAAATCCAATTTGGGTGTTCAATTACATCCATTTGAAGAGCACTCTTTAATACAAGTGGCTGCGTTAGTTTTCGGAGTCAATGACAACAGCCATCTTTTTTTTTGCAGCCATGATGGGTAGGGGTGGCGTTCCTTGCTGGGGTGCATGTGACTTTGGCCCAGGAGGAGCATGACCACAAGGCCTGGGGAGACTCCTTGGACTTCATCACATACTCCATGCATATGCAGTTGGGGAAAAGTGGGTGGGTTGGAAGCCTGGCTCAAGAGAAAAGCTTTCCTGAAACCCTCCTCATTATTCATTAACGAATAATGTCTTTTCAGATGTAGAATAATCCCCAGGGAAGAAGAAAAGCCTACCAAAAAATACAAAATGCTAATGATGCTTTTCCCATGAAGTATAAATAAGCAATGATTTTTTTTTTTTTTTTTTTTTTTTTTTTTTTAAGAAAGGAAAGAAAGAGGGAGGGAAACAAAAACAACTTCCTCTGGGAACCAACCGAAAATACGTCTTGTGTGACACTGTAAGAGTCGCTTCAACTCTTGGGGTTTTCTACTTTTTAACACTTAAGATTAGGAGGTTGTGCTAGTAATGTTCGGGGCAGAGGGGCCAAACCTCTTTTCTTTTTTAGTGAGAAGTAAGTGGAACCCCAATGAATAAAATAAGGCCAACTGATATTTTCCTAGTAAAATTGACTTCATAAAATTCATGTTTGCTTATCTTAGTGCGAGTCAGTGGGAGCAAAGAATCCATTTTAATAAGGGCGGCAGCTAGAAATTTGCACTCCTTTGGACAACCTGTGGTAAGAATTAGGTTTTTACCTCGTTTAAAAACCACGGTTCATTACTGAGGTCAAAATGTTGCTTTCAGTCCCGCGCAAATAGACATCTTTTGCACCCGTACACTCAGGTACCTGAAAAGAAAGAGTTGCCCAGGTCTGCGGTGTGAATAGCTATACTGATATTGTGAACTCAGAGAAAATCTGGAACTCTGAGATGGTCACAGTGGCCAGTCCTTTATCTGGGAGGCCCTAGCTTTATTAAGAATGGTGTCCCACTTCCCTCTCGGTGTTTTCATTTGGACGTCCGCGCTAGCCGGACCCTGTGGAGGTGTATTTACCGAGTGGGAGTGGGAGGTCCTTCCTGAACTGGTACCGAGCGGACAAAGAGGTCAAGAGGCTGCCGTGCTGGCCCCGAGAGGGCGGAGCCTTCCTTCCTCCGCCTTCGGATATAGGAAAAAACATGCTTACTGACATTCCAGACAACATGGTAACCCTCCCCACTTGTCTAGTGTAACCCAGAGGACATCAAATACCTATATTTCCTTCTCCGATACAAGAAGCTAGTATGGCGGTCGTGGATGCAAGGACCACGATCACTCTTTCCAAGATCTCATGCACCAGCAAAGTCGTCATGATTCCTCCTTCCTTGTAGGGCATATCTGATCTGAGGGGACACCTTATTTATCCTCCGGATGAAAACCCTTTGAGAATGAAATGGGACACTGTTACCAACAAAGATAGGTCAAGGGCCAAAAATGGAACTGTTTCCTTCCCTACAAGAAGACACTATCTTCACTTGTCTCACTGCCCTGCTTTGTATTCTTATCCTTATTCTAATGTTTTCACAGTTGAGTCAGGCAATGAGTGCTCTCACCTGGGTACAACAATGATCCAGAAATCTGCAGTACGTTTGGAAGAATATCTGTGATTTGGAATTATGTGACGAGGAGATAGTTGTTCAATACGCACACAACTTTTATTTCCATAGTACTTTCTTTCTGGCGATGACGCATCCCTTTGAATAAACAGGTTTACGGTGGGAAGTATTTTATTCCTGGGAGTTACCTCTGTCCTGACTTGGTCCTAAATCATACAACTACCTTAACTAATGTAACAAGGGCTGCTGCCTAGGGACCGAGCACAGATGAAAGACAATTGTAGTAACATTGCCTAGCTCAGTTGTCTCCTTTCGGAGGTTTTATGACCACTGTATTGGTCAGAGTTCTTAGCTGCAAAAACCAGAATTCACTCCAGTTTGTTTAGACAGCAGGCTGTCTATGAATGGAAATGGGTAGCTCGCTGAATTATTAAGGGATCTTCCCAGAGCCTCTGTGCAGAGCTGGCCCACCAAGGCAAGAGCTGCACTTGCCTAAATCAAGAAACTGCTGAATCAGGAAGTTGCTGCTATGGCGAGTAACTAACATGGCTCGAAAGGAGATGAGGAAATACAGGATTAAAAAAAAAAAAAATCAACCTGACCAAGGTGGCGGGATTTACAACTTTGAGGGCCCACCTGTGAAAATGTCAAAACTACCTACTTCTCAGGTGTTCTTGGCCACTCGTTTTATCTTCTAAATCTCGTGCTGCCAAGCTTCTTGAGGATCCTTCCCTGTTTATCTGTGTGCTTCTCTCTCTCAGTCACCCTTCTTTCCCCACTCACCTCAGTTCTGTGCCTAGTACAAGCCCCTGCCTTTGCATGGTCTTGTCCTCTCTACTGAAGTCTCTCTCTCTCTCTCTCTCTCTCTCTTTGGTATCCAACTCCAGTTTGGAGCACCATACACCTTTAAACAGGGTGACTTTCCTAGGGGAAACCAAATCAAGCTTCAGACTTATGCCTAACTCCGTGTCATTTGCTCAGGACACGACCCTATCAGACATACCCGTTCCTGACCTCGGATCCTTTGGACATGCCAACTTTCATCCATCGCTTGGTCCCTCTCATACTGCTACTGTGGACAGATGAAAGGCAGGCAGCTGTCTAAGGCATCTTGGGTTACTTTTACCACCAGTTAACCTCATCACCTCACCTTTGCCTGTCCAACAATTTCAGACAAAATCAGACTCCTTGAACTCTGGCTCATCATGAATTTTAATTCATGACCTGCCCATGATTCTTCCGGCTTCTAATCTCCAGTCACTTGTTACTCTTTAAAACCAGTTGGCACTTTAGGCCTGATACTTGGCATTGCCTTTCCAGCTTTGACCTTTGACTATTTTCTCGACCACAGCTTATTTTTCACCACTGGATCTCGCTTCCTTATCCTTTTATAAATTGCTGTGTATTACTAACTCACTCTGCCCAGTCAGGCAAGTCTGTTCACTGTTATCTCAGCTGAATTCCCTTCAACATCCATTCCTAAACCCAGATGTCTCCCTGATAGATTCAAACCACTACACCCCAGCCTGTGAGGATGCTAACTGTTGTGGTCCCAGAACATAGAATAATGCCGGGCATACAACAGGCAGACAATAAATATGTGCTCAGCGATTGAATGACGCATCTAGAATTCTGGGGCCCCTCCTTCTCAGTGAGCTAAATGATGACTTCCGTTTCTTCTTTGAAGTTGGTGAGTCTTCTCGTGGAAACTGGTGCTCGAGATGAGTAAAAGACATGTGATAGAATTTTATGGTGAACTTCTCTGGTATATTGGGTAAAATAACGAATGCCTGCAATTCGCAAAACCCTATTGGAAGGAGCTGAAATTAAATCGTGGGTGATTAATCAGACAGGACTTACGTGTAGTCATGCCTATAAAGGATCAGGAGATTCTACTTTTTACAAATGGTGCCTTTCCCACCCTGAGATTTAACCGGCAGTAAAATAGTTTGTCTAGTGTAGAAAATTTCAAGTTCACATTAATAGAATTCTATCATAAAATGTCACTCTTCTTCCCCCCCTTCTTCCAAACACTTTATCTTATTCAGTTTGACTAAAGATTTCTTTAAACGATTTAGCAGAACACGAGCAAAATAAAGGTCTCAAAATGTTAGCAAGCGGCTGTGGGAAGCTAGGCAAATGAGTATGAACTGCTGAGAGTCTCTACCTTCCCACAGTGGCAGAGTGGGAACAACACAGAATTTTATCCACTTCTTTTTTTTTTTTTTTAATTTTTTTTTTAACGTTTATTTATTTTTGAGACAGAGAGAGTTAGAGCATGAACGGGGGAGGGGCAGAGAGCGAGGGAGACACAGAATCGGAAGCAGGCTCCAGGCTCTGAGCCATCAGCCCAGAGCCCGACGCGGGGCTCGAACTCACGGACTGTGAGATCGTGACCTGAGCCGAAGTCGGACGCTCAACCGACTGAGCCACCCAAGCGCCCCATCCATTTCTTAATGTTGGGGCGAGGTCATTAAATTCTGTGGGAATAGGCTCTTCATCTGCCAAAGGGGGCAACAGCAGCCTATCCAATTGCTGGGGGGGGGGGTAAGTGAGAGCACATACGTGGCATTCCTAGTACACCATCTGGTCTGTAACGAGTAGTCAAAAATGCTAGTGAATAGGGCTTCTGGATTTTCAGTGTGTGAGCCCTGTCCTTCAACTTAACCTTCATGTACTTCTCACGAATCTGACATATATGCTCACTCGGCTGGGATATCTCTCACATGTTCTACAACGTTGTATCCACATTCAATCCCCTACCCTGACACTCAACCTCACCGTCTCTTCACTGGTATCTGTCAAGTCAAAATTTTCCTGTTTTGCTGGGGGGTGGGGGGAGGTGAGGGGGCTGGGTAGTCGGGGCAAAGCTGGAGAACAGCGTTAACGAAACACAGAAATCTTGTGGCCCCTCATCCAAGGTGAGGCAGGAAAGAATGCTGTGATCCTTTGGTAACACCTGCCAGTGGTCTGGCATGAGCAGGGGTGGGGAAGAGTGTAAGACACTGGCCATTCTAAATTAGCGTGAGGTGAGGTGTGTGTAAAGGGAGAGGGAGAGGGAGAGGAGTAACAGAGCGCTTTCCATGGAGGAGAACTGAAACCCAACTGTGAAAATTCAGGCAAACGTAACGCATCTGAAATGTTGAGAGATCTACAACCCATTTGATTATGGAGGGACTCCCGGCTAGGGAGCAATTGATTCTACACTGGGAGGAGTGAGGAATGGGCAGATTTATGGGGCCTGTAAATCTTAGATAAAGAAGATGATATTAGCTGAAAATAGAAAGGTCCATTCTTAAATCACCCTGTGAATGGAATAAGGAGCTGAAGAGAATCTCGTCTTTTACTTAAGACAGTCTATAAAAGCTGAGAGGGGAGGGATGGGTATTGACAGTATTAATGAGTTCTCTCTCCACCGGTCCCTCGGCTCTTTGGCTCAGACAAGGAACCTCGTGTGTCCCAGGGAACTGAGGCCTGAGGAATGAGAAGAGTGTCTCTGACCTTGTCAAAATGCATTTTTGTCTGAATCAAGGCACAGCAATTTATCTTGTGAGATAATCTCTGTTCAGGGTGTGAACATTTCTTTCTTTGTGAACGTTGGTGACTACATCCTTTCAAAGACAACTCCCCAAAGATGTCATTCTATGAACTGAGAAAGAATTGTTTTCACACACAGGACTGTGAGTTCTGAGGCTGTCCAGAAGAGTTTAAATAAATCCTCCTGACACAGTCTCAGAATCTTCTGTCAATTAAAATGATGACCTGCTCTCTTAAATCCACAAGCCTGTATACAAGGACTGGCTTTGTTGTAATCCAACAGAAGATTAGCTATTCTTTTGCAGTGAAAAGTCACCTCGATTCTAGAGTGCCATAATGATAATTGTTCTCCTTTGCTTCAGAAAGTAGCTTCTTTTTAATTTTTATCAGCACACCACAGACATCTGTTGAGATATTAGCCTACATGCTTCCATATACATTGTTTTCATGTGTAAAGAAACAAAGAATGAAAAGCCTAACCCCGGTGATATTGGAGTCAGCATTCCCAATTCACAGACTCGGACCAAACCTTGGAGTTGTTTTAATCTCCAGAAATAAATATAAAAACAATACTACTTAATTCTTTCATTTTTTAATTTTTTAAAATTTTTTTTTTATTTATTCTTGAGAGAAAGAGAGACAGAGCATGAGCGAGGGAGAGGCACAGAGAGAGAGGGAGACACAGAATCCGAAGCAGACTCCAGGCTCCGAGCCGTCAGCACAGAGCCCGACGCGGGGCTCGAGCTCACGAGCCGCGAGATCGTGACCTGAGCCGAAGTCGGACGCTCAACCGACTGAGCCACCCAGGCGCCCCAATAGTACTTAATTCCAATCTTATTTTGTTCATTTAGAGCCTAGAAGAAATGTCTGTACTTTCTGTTTCTCAGAACATCTTTGGGGATTGAGTTTCTTTCTCTCTTTGGGAAACACTGTTCTTGACGCCCGGAATGCTCTCCACGTCTCTTTTTATGTCTTTTTATTCATACCCCAAGGATAACCTGGGTTGCCAATTTACAAAAGCTGTCTTGGTCCACCCAGGAGCATACTATCTTCTTTACCTCAGGAGTATTCAACGATCACTGGAAACCTGTCTTTTCCTGTCTTTTACGTGTAATGATTTGGATATGTGCATAGTTGTCTGTTCAAGTAGCTCATAAGCAACTTTCAAACAGGGACCAGGCAATACCTACTCATATGGGTTAAATTCTGTCCTCCACCCCACCCCCACATTCTTATGTTGAAGTCCTAACCTCCAGTTCCTCAGAATGTGCCTTTATTTGGAAATTGGGCCATTGGAGATGTGTTTAGCTAAATTAAGATGAGGTCATGCTGGAGTAGGGTGAGTCCCTAGCCCAGAGTGATTGATGTCCTTATAAAAAGGGGGGAATATGAACACAGACACCTGTCCAAGAAGATCTGAAAATGAAGACAGAGATCAAGGTGATGAGTCCATAAGCCAAGCAACACTAAGGATCGACAGCAACCACCAGAAGTTAGGGGAGAGGAATAGAACAATTTCTTCCTGACAGTCTTCAGAAAGAATCAATCCTGCCAGCACTTTGATCTCAGATTTCTAGCCTCCAGAACAGAGAGACATATATAACATAAATTTCTATTGTTTAAACCACACAGTCGGTGGCTGCAGCCCTAAGCCAACTAATACACACACCATCAGGGTCCTGCAAATTATGTCTTCCTGTGGCATTGGGATCAGGAAAAAAAAAAAAAAATTCTAGAGGCGCCTGGGTGGTTCAGTCAGTTAAGCCTCCAACTTCGGCTCAGGTCATGGTCTCTCGGTTCTTGAGTTTGAGCCTCACCTCAGGCTCTGTGCTGACAGCTGGGAGCCTGGAGCTTGCTTCAGATTCTGTGTCTCCCTCTCTCTCTGCCCCACCCCCACTCAGACTCTGTCTCTGTCTCTCTATCTCTCAAAAAAAAAATTAAAAATTTTTAAAAACGAATATTCTAATAAAATCTATGACACAAGTCAGCTACATGACCCCTCATCGCTATGAATCTTAACCTAATCAATTTAACGTTATATTAGTAACAACGCCTACTTTGTTTTCTTTACTTTCCATGAGATTTGAAAAAGGTCACATGCACAAAGACATTTTTTAAGCTGTAAAGCACCTGACAAATGTTAGCTCGGAGTGTTTTTGTAGACGGCTGGTGAATCTTTGTTGATGCCTTGAATAAAGGGAAATTAAAGGTGCCAGATGTGAAAATACATATAGAAACTACCATTAATGTTGACCCCAGGATCACTGATCCTGAGAAGAACCCCCACCTAGTGAGAGCCACTTTTTGCAAATATTCACAAGGGTTGTGTTAAAAGGGCTTAAGGTGTTACTTGTTTAGATTACATACTCTAAATGTTGACACTTTAAGAGTGTTTCTCTGATGAGCACCATCTACAAGGGCACTTGCTAGAAACACAGAAGTCCAGGGAGGCTCCACCCTAGACCTCCTGAATCAGAGTTTGCATTTAACAAGTTCCCCAGGTGATTGGTATGAATGTAAAATGCATCTCCTCTGTAACTCACATTACTAGAACATTTCGTGTGTGTGTGTGCGTGTGTGTAGAGTGATAAATAAACATTCTATGCAACCAATGGCAGGTAATATTGGTAGAAGCCTAAGCTTTAGAGTTTGACAGATCTGATTTTTCATCACACGTCCACTATTTAGTAGTGTCATGAGGTCATGGCACTACGACGGGACCTCAAACAAGATGATTTACCTTGTGACAACCCCAGTCTCCTAATCTGTACAAGGAGATAATAGTATTTAACTTGCAGGATTCTGGAAGAAGACTAGAGATGATGTATATATAAACCAACAGGGAGACTTCTAGTACCCAAAATATGCCTGGGATTCTGTATCGCTAACAAGTGCCCATTCTGGCCCTTCATCTCGAATTAATCATTGTAGAGAAAGAAATCTGATTTTTCTGGCGGATCAGGGATCTCAAAGGGTGCCAAAGACTTTCATTTGTCCTCTCTCCTGGGAGGAGGTATTTGGTGATGGAAGAGCCGAAGAGAGTTGATGCTCACAGCGGTGGCGCCAGTATCCTCAAGAGGGAGCCTCTGAGCTTTCCTGCACCACCAGGTTCTGTTTGGAATGATGGAGCCATCCCTGAATACGGCATATGTGGCACCAACACCTCCTCTGTCTCAGATGCTGTGACACCCCCATCAAAAGGCAACCCTCACATGGTGTTCTCCATGGGAAACTCCTCTTTCTGATTGCAACTATCTCAGGCACTATTGAGCAGAAGCCTTCTATTCCTACAGAGACCGTTGTCAGCTGATTTTATTATTTTGATCTTTGAGCATCTTTTCAATGCCAACAAAAGTCAACACGTCCTTCTGGGAGAAGCCATCAGAGCATTGGTAATGAGCTGTGCGAGAGGTTCTGTCATCGGCATACACTCTGGGGAAACAGAGGCACTTTGTTCCTGAAACTCACATGGTGTGACCCGCTCGCTGTGTGAAGTGTTAATATTTTGCTCCGTGCTTGGTTCCTGGTGCTGCTGCCAACAGTAAGAAAGCTTTTGGGGAGTTTGCTGTACATTTTGTGAAAACTGCATGGAACCGGGCCAGATGTCAATGTGTGAATCAGAGCATTTCTCTAGAATTCGTGACTGTTCACTTTATGCTTTAGCAACGCCATAGAAGCTAAAATATCTATGTTGGGAAAGAATGACGTCTGCTTTCTCATCCTCATTTGGATGATAATATCATGTAGCCTGTGGATGATGATGGCAGCCAATGATTGCTTTCTCTTGTAACTGCAGTGAAACTCTCACATCATGACAATGAAGTCCTTAAAGTCCAGCAGTTTCTGTGGCCTTCCCCATGGAAGTAGTTTACGTTATCCCAATGAATCCAGAGGCGTTAGTCTATTCTGTTCCGCTGAGTGCAAGATTTGGCAGTTCTCTTTTTCCCTTCTTTTTTTCTTTAGCTTTTATATTTTTCAACATTTCCCTAAAATAAAGGTAATCTTGGGATTTATTGACTATCACCTAAAGAAATTATTTACATATAAATTAATGGTAAAGAGAGAGTTCGCTTAATATTTATTATCTATGTAATTGTTATGTGTATTTTGTAGTATACAACTATGATGTATGATATGTATATTATATAATACAGATATATAAATGTATATCATTATGTATTTTATAATATACACACAATAATTATGAACATGACGTTGCACATTATGTAGAAGGTATAAAATATATTTTTACTTATATATTATAGAATAAAAATATAGAAAGAAAAGTACATGGAAAATGCTTGATTCTCTTCCTTGTCTACCCCACCCTTTATAAGAATGTTTGAATAAATTCCCCACGTGGAACACATATTACTCTCACCAACTTTGGGGAAATGGTTAGATCTGGAAAAAGTAAGGAGTGAAGGATGCAGACTGGATTGGGGGTGTGGCTGAGAACAAAAAGTACACATGTCCTTCAGAAAGAGAGAGTCCTTGAGCAGGCCAAGAAGAGGAAGCAGAATGAATTATAGCTATTTTTTTTAACTATTAGGAAGTGCTGTCCCAAAACAAAGCAGAATAGCCAAATATTATCAAAACTGGAAACAGGAAGTTGGTCTGGGTTACTATTCAATAGCCATTCAATAGAGGTAACGGGAGGGACATATTATAGTAAGAAGCATTATTTTAATGATGATGATCCATGCTTTTATAAAGACTTTGGCAATTGAAAACCAACTTCAGATACATAAAGAAGTATGCTGATGTCTGCAGATTACTTGAAAATGCATCCCCAAAGAAGATGGATTGGTGAACAGAGTGATGGATAGAGGGACGGGTACGCAATAAAGTAAATGTAGCAACATGCTTGTCATAGACTTTCGCTATTATACAGCTATATGCGTATTTACCATAAAGTTCTTTCAGCTTTGCTATATGTTCGAAAACCTCCTAACAAAATGTTAGACAACAGTGACTTCCCAGACTTGACCCCATGCAATTACCTCTGCAATCTCGGGAGTTACTTATTGTCTTCCTCATTTCCTTCCTGAGGAAACTGAGGCTCACACAAATGGTGTGTGCGGTAGTAGGTGTGGCAAAGCCCCTGGGACATGGCGGGAAGGTACAGGGGCTCTGCTTCCGGCTGAGTTCCAAAGTACTTGGATTGCTGGAGTGGAACAGGCTCAGGCGTTGGAACCTGCTTATGCCCAAATCTCACCTTTCCGCTTTCTGTATGATCTTGGGAAGTGCCGTGTTGGAGGCTTTGAGCTTGTGTCTCATCTGTCGAAGGGTGAAATAATGCCTTATCAAGGGTACTGTGGATGATAAACAAGAGAACCTGTGTCAACCGGTGGCCTGCATGTTTCTTTAAAACCCAGATATACATCTGGTCCTTCCAGTGTCAGGGTCAAAGTAGCCCAAAGCAAGGCAGGAGGAAATTAAGGTTAAATCGGAGATGTGAACTAAGGTGCTAATCTTGGATGTTGGATTTCCAGGGCAAATACCAACTTTTCTTTATTTGTAAGGCCATTCATTCTACAGACACAGGACCCCTTTGATGTTTCCTGTTGGGTAGAATGACTCATCATGCCATTTCTTACATCCTGGCATTTTTGGTCATATTTGCATTATTTCTGCTTTCCTAACCTGCGTGCTTAGCATCTTACGATTAAGTGTCAACAGCACGTGTTTGTCCCTCTGTTTTCATTCCTGTTTAATCTCTTCTCTGCGATTTAAAAAAAAAAAATTAAATGTTTTTATTTATTTTTGAGAGTGAGAGAGACAGCGCATGAGCAGCGGAGGGGCAGAGAGAGAGGGAGACACAGAATCCAAAGCAGGCTCCAGGCTCCGAGCTGTCGGCGCAGAGCCCGACGCGGGGCTTGAACTCACAGACTGTGAGATCGTGACCTGAGCCGAAGTTGGATGCTCGACCGACTGAGCCACCCAGGCGCCCCCCTTCTCTGTGAGTTTTAATAAAAATTGTGAATGATGGTCCAACCCAGAGCTGGCTGACCTCATGTTCCTTTATCACGCAGCACTCTGTTTCTCCTCCTCCCCTCCAAGCACCGTGCCTGTAGCTAAATGTGATGGAGCTTCCAGTTTTGATCAAGGCTCTTGTTAAACTTCTTAGCAAAGTCCGGATTCCGATGGCTTGCATTTCACTTGTGAATGGGAAGAGAATTACCTCCTGAACTTGCAAGGCTGGCCCACATTCCTCACTTAAATTCTCTAAAACTGTGTCATCTGTTCAACTGCTTTCACGGCCAAACCCAGAGCCCAGTAGTGCTCTCGGGGTGTTTCCTCTAGACTAATCAGCCATTATCACCTCCACCCCCACCACGCTCCCTGTTCCTCTCTCACCTTCGGGTCACGAGCAAAGATTTTCAACATGGCTCAGAACCATCTGGGGAACTAGCTGAACAGACTGAGATCAGGGATTCTTCATTAAGGCTGCACACTAGAACACTTCGAGGAGATCTGGAAACTGGGACCGCCCAACTCCCTGAGAGCTCCACCGAATTTATCTGGGTGGTGGTCATGCTTTAGCAATCAGAAAAGGTTTTCAGGTGATTCCATTGAACAGGCAAGGCGGATAACCACAATCAAATGTCTCAGAAGTGGGGGCAGTCCATGAAACAGCATTCCTTCCTAGCATTCCTCATAGATCTAAAAATACGGCCTTGATGATTTCTAAAATGGGAAAAATAAGAGTATCTGCATGATAGTGTTGTGGTAAGGAGCAATCACTTTAAAAACACACGCCAGTAACGTAGAACATATTTTGTAATTTGTTCTGATTGCTTATGATTTAAATCTTATTTATTGGGGGGGGAAATATAAAAAAAAAGGAGGTTAATTGACACAGTCTTATAACTAGTTAATCACATAATAAACACTTGAACTCAAGACTTCTGTCACATAATTCTCTTTTTATTCCCATTTTTTCCCATCACACTATCTACCATTTATTTGCCTTAAAGAGTAAATTGCTAAGGGTGCCTGGTGGCTCAGTCGGTTAAGTGGCTGACTTCAGCTCAGGTCATGATCTCACAGTTCGTGGGTTGGTTCGAGCCCCACGTCGGGCTCTGTGCTGACAGCTCAGAGCCTGGAACCTGCTTTGGATTCTGTGTCTCCCCCTCTCTCTGCCCCATACCCATCTGGGGAAGCCAGACAACAAAGGGGCTGGCAGGCCATACGTTTCTAGAAGATCTGCTTACAGACGTGCCAGCTGATGTAGTGTGATGGCACAGTATCAGTGCGAGACAGTGTGAGCAGGTAGCCACATCCCTGTATCCCAATGGTCTACAGGAGACCTTGGTACTCCACATGCCTGGAAGGAAACCTGATGTTCTTGAGAGCAAAGAATCAAGCCTAATGGGGTCCTAAGTATGGGGTCTGTGGGATCATCGACTTGCGTAGGTGCTCTCAAAGTGGTCAGGGACAGTGCACCTCCAGGGACACTAATTCACAGGAGACAGTGATACAGACATTGCTGGCATGAATCTTCAAGGATCCAGAGGACATGTCGGGTGGACCTGAGAACTTCTCCTAACACGCAGTTTCTGTGAGGACACCAATAAGCTCCTCCGTATACCCCTAGGGCATCTTGGAAAGGAGAGGATAGGGTGGGAGATGGGGCGGGGGCAGGAAATCAAAGACTGAGTCTTACCTACAAGGACACTTACATTATTGCTTTGGTGAAAGATGGCTCGATCGTCCTTGACTTAGATGACACCCCCCTACCTGGAGCAGCTGATATTTGAGAGAGGGCTCTAGTGAAAGATTCATCATTTATGGGCAAAATAAAGGACATACATTTTCTCTAGCGAAAGACACACACACACACTCACTCACACACACAAATGTCTTCTTAAGCAATTGGCATATGTGACTACTTGTCTACATGTGCTTGACATGTAGTTATTTTAAGTTTCATGTTGGATAGTGTTCCAAAGACAACATCTTAAATCCCAGATGTTCTGGTGCCTGACCATGAATAAAGACTCAAGGAGGTCTAATCTGTGAAGTCCCCTCAAGCATCAACTGTGATTTGAGTAATTTTCGTTTTGCCTTAAGTAAACTCTTTCGGTTTTCATTAGGCATTTCTATTTTTATCATTTGAAAATTGTGTTGTATCTTCTCTAACTTTGGCAGAGATAACGATACTAATGTTAGACTCTTTGGAGTTTTTGTTTGTTTGTTTGTTTTTTAATTCATATAAATAAATGTCCCTTTGGCCACCAATCCAACAGGTAAAAGGTTTAATGACTCAACACAGAACATGTGTATTAAATACACCATGATTTCCCTTCCAGACTGATGAAGGGCCCAATAGCCATGCACGTCTATGGTTTATACCCAAAATCTTGGGTATAATTCCTGTTTTGTCATTTCCACGAATGGTTGATCTTGGACAGTGGACTCTGGCTTGTTTACGTCATCTAAACTCATCTATAACTTACCTCTAACTCTAACTCATTGGGTTTCCCTAAGGGAACAAACGAAGGAAAGGATGTACCATGAATAGAACATTGTGAACATTATATTCCTCCTCGTCTCTTGTCCCTAGAAGAACACAGGCCCTCACACAAAACAACTCAGGAGGGTGGATGCCCAGAGAAATGCTGGAAGAGATGTTTTCCTTGTATTTTCTTCTGCCTCTTTCACCTGTTTAATTGTTTGATTTATTTCAAGCTGTTTCATGAGACTGATTAGCTATTCGCTCATTCAGCTCTATCATTCACCACACATTTTCACATTTTCTGTTAACACCTACTGTGTGTTAATCATGGGAGTAGACATTGTAAGTAGGTGGATGAAAAGTTTATCTCTGGCTCTTGGCAGAGAATGGAAAGGGGGAGGCACGACCCAAGCCAAACACAAATATGTTAAAGGCACTTGGTGAGCAAATTGTAAGGATAAGCTTTGGGCAACTCAGTCACACAGAAGGAGACTTTAAGGAGGTTAATTAAACGCAACTTAAGCAAATTCACAGAAGTTTCTCAGAGAAGGTGCTGGTGGAGCTCATCTCCAAAGATGAGTTTGCGAGATTAGGCGATACAGAAGCATTTTTTTTTTTTTTCCTTGAGAAGAAACAAAGGTAGAGTGTTGGAATGTAGGGGGGGAGGTGGTTTGTGATAAAAAAAAAAAAAAAAAAAAAAAAAAAGGTCTCCTGGGGGTGCCTGGGGCGGCTCAGTCGGTTAATCATCCAACTCTTGGTTTCCGCTCAGGTCATGGTCTCGCAGTTGGTGAGTTCGAGCCCCGCACTAGGCTCTGGGTTGATGGCGCGGAGATTGCTTGGGATTCTCTGCCTGTCTGCTTCTCTCTCTCTCTCTCTTTCTCACACAAATAAATAAATAAACGTTAAAAAAAATAAAGAAAAGCTATCCTGAGTTGGGTCACAAAGGCCCTTGCATTCCCAAATGTTTATTGATGGACAGGCGCCCTTTAAGAAATCCGGGATCCAGCACTGACTGTGGCAGATGAGGTTTCTTTTGGGGCTACGATCGAGATGAGAGGAGACTGAAAGCAAAGTGTAGGCCTGAGCTTTGGAGATACTTTGAGACTGTCATTAGTTTGCTGGGGAGTAACTAGGACAATGACAAGAACGTGATAGATGCTAGGGAAAGAGGAGAGAGGGCAAGTGAGGGCAATTTTTCTAGAGAGGGGCCTTGAAACCAGAGGAGCTGTCCATGTGAAGAACTGAGGGAAGGGCATGCCTAGAAGGGGGAATAGCATGTGCAAGGGCCATGAGGTGGGTTAGGAAAGAGCCTGGTGTGTGTGAGAAACTGAAAGAAGGTGGCGCACGGCCGGAACTAGGAGGTGGAGGGAGGGGCAGGAAGTCAGGTTAGAAAGGCCGGTGGCGGTGAGGTTTTGCAGCAAGGGAGTAACATGACCTCATTTTCAAACATTTTCAAAAATCACCGTGATGGCTCCACGGAGAATGCACCATTGGAAACAAGTGTGGCCCGGGGAGCCCAGGCAGAAGGCCGCGCTGTGGTCCAGGTGAGGGAGGTGATGACAGCCTGGACAGTATTATTTTACTGAGCTGCTCTGCGAATGGTGAAAAGTGGCTGTGAAGTGACACCACTGTCTCCCTCCAGGCTGCGTGAAGGAGAAGAAGGAGAGGAGGAGAAGCACACTGCTAGAAAGCAGCAAGAAACGAGTCCGCAGTATCTGGATTTATTTCCACGTGTTGACAGTTTGCCGTGACATCGCTCCAGTCTGAACCAACTGGACGGATGATATCGCGTTTTCTATAGATAAACTGGAACACGTTGTCAAGGTCACTCATCTAGGGTGAAACCTCACTCAAACTTGAGCCCAGCCTGGGTGCCCCACAGAGCTCCTTTCATGATCTCGCGGTTCCCTTTCCTCCTACTGCGATGCGACACGTCACGGGCTGCTGTCTGGGAGGCTGAGACAAGCTGTCAAAGTGTGGTTGGTAGGCGAGTTCTCTACAAACCCCTCAACTTTAATTCTGCTCAGTGATCCCTCCCAAGGCCAATAGCGAGTAGCTCTAAGGGTTTGTGATCAGAGCAGGTGAATTCACGTGTGGTACGTGCATTCTGTCTGCCACGTTTCTTCTCGGAACCACAGCACAGTGTTTTCAATTATGGAAGAGAGAAGATGGTCAGGGAGTAAGAGTCCTCGATTTAGAAGAAGAGAAATGGTAAAGTTCCAAAGTTCTGGTTCTCTGTGTCTCTACAAATGATAATACAGAATACAGAATACACACAGAATACAGTGGAGTTTGGTGAGATCCTATCACCAACTTACTAGGCAATTGGCTGACTTCTTCTGAGGTATCATTTTTGCATTCAGATGTCCTAGAACATCAAAAACTTGGGGTGGGGAGAACACATAGCAGTGCCGCCTGGGGAAGCATCGTCAAAATCCCAGGGAGTCCGAGTAGCTGTTTGCTGAGACTGATAATTATCAGCAAGCAATTGTCAATACTCCGAACGTGGCAAAAGACAGATTCGCTAGAGCTTGCAAAGTCCTGATCTTATGTATGATTTTATGTAGACTAGCGTGTTCATTTGGTGCACCTACTAGCGCCCTGAAAACGTAAGATTTTAAACGTTATGTTGTAATTTTGTTGAGGATTTTCTCTTTTAAAAAATACTGTTTCTATTTGCCATGGCTGTACTGAAGTAGCCAAGAAATCAGAAATACGTGATAACATTTCCATTTTAAGACTCTTACCTTACTGTATGTTTGGTGACAAACGCATACACCCACAGATGAATGGTCACACTGGCCTCATCCGGGGTTGCAAGATGCCCTTCAGGACTTCACGCTCCAGTAACGCACACGTGGAGATGATTCTACTTTACGGAAAGAAAGAAAAATAATGGAACGCCACCACCACCACAACGATTTCATTATTCAAAAGATATATATGCACACGTCTATGTGTGAGTTTTTAAAATAGTTTTAACTGATTTTTATATCCCCCTCTGTTGTGACAGCACCTGCACCTGTTCCCAAACAAAAGCACAACGAGGGGTCAGGGGGCGGGTGCCGTTACGAAGCAAGTTAAAATACAAGAACGGGGTTTCTTGTTCCTTAAATGACCTACCACACCCACCACTAACACAACTGAATAAAATATTACATAAGCTTCTTTTTAAAAATTTTTTAAAATTTTTATTTATTGTTGACAGAAAGACAGAGCATGAGCTTGGAAGGAGCAGAGAGAGAGGGAGACACAGAATCCGAAGCAGGCTCCAGGCTCCGAGCTGTCAGCGCAGAGCCCGACGTGGGGCTTGAACTCACAAGTCGTGAGATCCTGACCTGAGCCAAAGTTGGAGGCTTAACTGACTGAGTCGCCCAGGTGCCCTATTATTTCATAAACTTCTTAAAGCCATCCGGGGTGCCTGGGTGGCTCACTGGGTTGAGCGTCCGACTTCAGCTCAGGACATGATCTCTCGGTTTGTGAGTTCCAGCCCGGCATCAGGCTCACTGCTGTCGGTGCAGAGCCCCCTTCAGATCCCCTGCCCCATCTCTCTGCCCTTCCTCCACACTTCTCTCTGTCTCTGCCTCTCTCTCTCTCTTCCACTCACGCTTCTCTCTCAAAAATAAATACACACTGAAAACAAATTCTTAAATCTATCTAAAAGCTTACAAGGTATCAATGAGTTACTGGGACCCACTCGAGGAAACATGGGACCCCGGTGAGCAAAGAGAGCATTGAAACCATTCTGCTCTGACACTTGGGCGATCTCTGAGCAGTGAGAGCATCCAATTCCATGGTCTGTGTGATGTGGGCTGTATCCTCCTTCGCTTGCTCACCCTGCTTGATCCCTTACTTCCCCTTCCTGAAAAATGTGGCCTTCCCAAAGAAAGTCCCCATACCACATCCTTATCTTGGCCTCTGCTTTAGTGAAACCC
This sequence comes from Neofelis nebulosa, assembly GCF_028018385.1. Taxonomy (NCBI): domain Eukaryota; kingdom Metazoa; phylum Chordata; class Mammalia; order Carnivora; family Felidae; genus Neofelis; species Neofelis nebulosa. Next base: position 199,115,196 of record NC_080784.1, on the reverse strand, counting down.
AAAGACATCTGAGCACCGGGAAACATGTACAAGGATGTCGATATCAACATGGCTTACTGCAGATCGAACCTGGAAACAAAATGAATGGCTATCAACAGGGGAATGCATATGTAGCCCGGTGTTGGCTCATTTCATGCAATGCCATGTAGCAAATAAAAAGGAATGTTCCAAACGACACGAATCTCACAGACATAATTTTGAAAAAATAAAGGCAAGGCAAAGAAAAAAAAGAATATATACGGTGCTATTTCACTTCTTTAAAGTTAGAAAACACACAACACTAAGGTATATTTTTAGGGATGCATATAGGTAGGAAACTATAAAGACAAGCAGAAAGTGATGATCATGGACATTAGAATGTATCCACTTCTGGGGAGAAGAAGATGATGGGGAAGAAGGGAATCTGGGGTTTTTGGCCACAGTCTACTAGATAATGGGTACATGGTTACATGGGAGTTTGCTTTATGATTACTGATCACAACGCATCATTATTTTATGGTATTTTTTTCTACATGTTTCATATTTGACCCTGTAACAGATTAATAGATACAATAGGAGTTAAGAAATGGAGACCAGGGAAAAAGAGGTATTAAATAGTATTAGCTGCTCTAGGTCAGTCATATTTGGAATTATTTTGTTCAGCTGAGCAAACATTGATTTCATGTTTTCCTACAGTGGTTTTAAATCTTTTTGGCTGGTATCCACATAAACTTTCCTGTAATTTTGGCAGTGATGCTATTAGGGGGATATAATGATTCCCGTTTAATGAATGAGGAAACTAAGACATAGAGAGGTTATCTAATTGCCCAAAGACAACTAGCTAGTAAGTGGGAGAGAAAGAATTAAAACCTTCCCTTTCGAGCAGTACTTCAAGCCTACCTGGGTGGTCCTGAACCTATATCCAAATTTAAGGTCCCCACAGTCTTTGCCCATTTTCACCAACTTTCCCTCCAAGCCTAGAAGGTGATACGGAATCCCAAAATAAGACCTGCTTGTGATTATTAACATAGAGGAAAAATCCTTCTAAAATGCCACACCCAGCAGATAGGAGGCCAATCCTCATGTCCCTGTAAATCTAGCAATTTGGATCATTTCCTAAGATTTACCCTGAAAGTGCCAGTCCTACAGGGGAGTCAGTTACCAGTCTAGAACTGTCTCTAGCGTCTTTTTCTTTGGAGCTTTCTAAGAATGACCATAATCAGCTGTATTGGGCATGAGGGTTGCAAAGTAGAAGCTTCGACACATGCTTGAATGCATGATTTTATGTGAAATAGACACACGGCCTTGGATTTGATGATAGGTATGTGGTCAGGAAACTGGAAGATCAGATATGTGTAGTGATTCTTTGCTACTTAATGAATTTGTCTATAACCTACAAACAAGTTAAACTGTTTAATGAATTTGTCTATAGCCAAAAGCATGCATTTAAAGGAAGGGAAAAGGAGGGGTAGCCAGAGAGCTAAAGATAAAGGTATCAGCACCTCAGGAACTGAAGGCAACATTTTTTGAAAGGATCATATAATATCTGTTTGTAATTACTGTTTCTCAACCCCCTCCCCCCCATATATATGAGAAATTCTATGGAGAAATGTGCTGACATTGTATTTAATCCTCATAATAACTCTAAGAGCCCTGCAATGCTACTTTTGATTTTACAGATAAGACATTCTATTGTAGAGAGTTTTGGTGATTCCCACGTTCATACAGCTCCTGAAGTTAGAGATTCCAAACCTAAGTCTCTCCAAGTCTGTCCTTTTACGAGCTGTGTGAACAAGGTCAACATATACAAGTTCTTAGACCCATCCGTTATATTCTTCCATTTCAACAACCAAATTTATTGTTTTCTGCATTTTAAACTTTGTCCATCATAGTTGGTTTTTTTGTTTTGTATTGTTTTGTTTTTAAATCGTACAGCTGAAATTCCATACAGAAGAGCATGCATAGATGTTGTTCTGGATGTACTCTAAACACCATCAGACAAACTGAATGCTGACTACAAATGCATGATCTAGGTGAATTACAGAATACAGAGATAGAATCCCAACCCCTGGAGGTTCTGATTCTCTATTTGGGGATGTGACTTGAGAATCTATATTTGTCAAGCCTTCCTGGAGAGTCTGACTACAACTGGATTTGAGAACTGCTATCTCAGTGTTGTTCTTTTTATACCTTTATACCAACATCTTTCTCTTTGGTTTTGCCCAATCAGGATTCCTACCGTTTTGCTCTTGCTGGGTCCTTGGGCTTGAGGAAAGGTAATTCCGTGCCCCCCCTCCCCGATTTCTACAGAAATCTACCCTATGACACCTGGGCATTGAGCTTGTATTCAATCATTGGATACTCCTATTTCTATTGTGACCTAACCACAGAACCTGTTACCGGCTGGCTTTAATCTACCTTGCTGGGACCCCTTCTTCATCTGCCCACACCCTATCTAAGGAGGACATTGTATTTTTCAGGAAGAAATTTTTTCAAAAAGTAGATAATTTATACTTATGCTTTGTTCATTTAAGCAAAGCGACAACAATCTATTTCAAGGGGTAGGCAGCAATTGTTGGAGGTGACAAAGAATGTAGGAATTGTTCCAGCTAGCTTCCAGGCCTGTCCAATCTGAAAGCTGGGCAATTTCCATAATAATTGGCAGATAACGTATAAAATATCTGTCTATCCTTAATTATTCAGGTTAAGAAGGAGGCCGTATAGATTTCCCAGTGAATATCAGCAGAGGTGACATTAAAAATATTTAACCACTAGGATGGCACAAATTGTGTCTGAGCAGAACAGACGTTGGTATGGCCAGCCATCATGGCCACTGGGCATAGCCTTGGATATAAATACTTCGTCCAAATAGGAAATCATAAAATGTGGAATCATTTATCTAAGTGTAAAAAAAAAAAATCATGCAGAATTCCAAGAATTGATATTATCAGTTTTCCTTTCTTTTAATCCTCATTTTTGTTCTGTCATAATATTGCATAAATGAATTTTCTGCATGGCTTCTGGGGTTGGAGGGTGGTGTTCCTTGATTGATTTGATCACGTGCCTTGGGATTAGAGATCAAAAATCACACAAATGATTTAGTCTAATGAGAATCAAGTCGTCTATTCTTATTTTGAAATTGATTTCATGGATTCATAGATTTCTTGATTATCAGTACTGAAAGGGCCTTATTTAAAAATGAAGGGATGGGTCAGGGAAACAAAGGGCTCATGTTCCCCGTTAATCCACGAAATAGTGGGGTAACAAATACCAGAAGCCCGATCTGCTGACTTGTCACAATTTGCTGCCCGTTTAACAGAGAGATCATGCCTTTTTGTTTCCCCCTTCAGCCTAGTCATTAATTTTCAAACTAATAGAGATCGTTTTCCCATCACATTTTCTAGACAATGGCAATTTAAAATGTTTGGTTTTTATGTTCCCTCGGTAAGAATCTTTCTGCGTCAGAAATGGGCATGCTGAAAAAAAAATAACATAATTAGTTATCTCTGCATTATTCAGATCACCAACTGCTGAAAAATTCTGCTCACCCAGGGAAATAATCAAACGATTCATTAATAGAAGATAAATAATGAATAGAGCATAAAAAAATTCACATACATTTGGAATATAATATTTTTTAAGTTCCAAATACTGTTTTACATGGGGGAAATGACACACAGGCCTTCTAGGCAGATCTATGTCTTTTCGAAAGAGATGTCAGTAAAGCCTCCCCCAGAGTCTAATAAAACCAACAGTGGCATCACTGAGTGTAAACACCACCGTCACAAGATGACACAGACTGTTCAAATACTTCCTTCCTTCCTTCCCTCCTTCCTTTCTTTCTAATGTTTATTTTTGAAGCAGAGAGAGACAGAAGGTGAGTGGGGGAGGGGCAGAGAGAGAGAGAGAGAGAGAGACACAGAATCTGAAGCAGGCTCCAGGCTCTGAGCTGCCCAACGCGGGACTCGAACCCATGAGCCTTGAGATCATGACCTGAGCCAAAGTCGGATGCTTATTAACCGACTGAGCCACCCAGGTGCCCCAACACTGCTCAAATCCTAAAGTTCTTTTATTAGATGACTCTGACCTTTCCTTCATCTCTTCCTGCCTCCTAAGACTGCGTAAGATGCTCACTTTCATGCATCTGTAGCATGCTCGTGTTCCTCCTTCTATGGTATTTCCAACACTACAATATGATGCTCTTATATACTTCTCTGTATCCCAGGATAGACTTGAGCCTTTGTCACAGAGTGCCTGATACATAATAGGGGCTCAGTAAATGTGTTCTGAGTGCAGAAACAACGGAATAAATATTCAATGAATATGCAGTAAATATTCAGTAAGTATTCAACTTGGCGATATCTGGATCCAATTTCAAATGGACCATCCATTTAAAAGTTCCTGCCCCCCTTCAGTGCCCGCAGCAATGGAAGTAGGTGTTTTCTTTCCCGATTGTTTATGATAACAATAACCTAGGCCTGGAGCTACAGAATTATCCTGTAGAAACTATCAGAAGCTGCATGAGAACAAAGCTGAAACAAACAAAGAAAAAAGTTTTTTAAAAGCCCGAGTCCGTAGAGAGATGTCACTGCTCCCATCCGCCTTATTTAAGCATCTGGATTCAGCCACCTCTGAGCTATAGGTACCGCCAAGTTTTTCAATTATATGAGGCAAAAATTTCCTTTGAGCCTAAACCAATTTGAGCTGTGTTTCTGCCCCGTCACTTAAAACCAAAAGAATCTTGACTCACCGAGAGAAATACCAGGGATAGGAACTTGGCTAGCAGTTGAGTATTTTCCTCCTTCCAGAGTTGAACTTTATGCAATACAGAGATCACTATGTAAGGGACTGTGGATATGCTTGGGATAGAGAGCAACAGGGGAGTCCGTGTGCCTTGGGGCTCATTGTCTAGCTGGCCGGCGATACAACTCTGAATGTGGCTATAATATGAGCACTCTGCAAAATGAAGTAGCCAATATTCCATCCTGAAGAGGTTTTCTGTTTGTTTTTGTTTTTGTTTTTTGTGCATGTTCACCGACCTTATTATTATTGGCATACTCGTAAAAATTTTACGTCAAGTGAATCATAAAATGTTTGTGAATAATACATTCTATCATTCTTTGGATAACTTATGTTATTTCTATTACAGTAAAATAAATATACATAAGTAGTGGGATAGGATCCATCCATGTGTTAGCCAAAATCTTGTCACCTAAACCAGTGGTAGGCATCTTAACCTCACTGAAAAATCAGTATCAGAGATGCACATATAAAGTTCCATAGGAGCACAAAGAACAAAGAATGGGCATCCATCATGAGCACATTTGCACTTGAAACATTGCCTCTGGCAGAAGTGTGATGGACAATTTGCGGGATTGAGTCTGAGGCTGTGATTCCTCTTAAGAAGCTATTGAAAATGCCTCTGAGTATCGATCAGAGACTCATCTCAAATGGTATTAGTGAGGACGGATCCAGAAGGGGTAGGTATGAGAGATGTCTAAAGGGTAGGTGATCGAGATTTGGTGCCTGCTTAGGATGAAATGAACACACAATAAGAACTGGGTTGACTGGGTCAATGCTTGTGTGTCATTAACCAGGGAAGGGAATCAGAGGAGGAAAAAAGTGTAGGGACGGACCAGGGGAGATCAAAAGTTGTTTCTGGGGACAAAGAGCTTGACTGACTCATGGTACACCGGGGTGGAAAGCCTTACAGACAGTAGGAAATGTAGTCTGGATTCCTGAAAATGCTGTTTACAAACAAGTACCTCAGTGTCAATGAGCACATTGCAAGAAAGGCTTAACTACACGATTCACTTTTGATCCTCCACTGGTTGAGACCCACCCCTATTCTTGGAGATGATGTTATCATGACGGTAACATGGTAGGCCAGGAATTCTTTCTCCCCAAATGTCTTGGAGCACAAGTCCCCTTCTGGGGGTTGGCATTTTGGCAGGAACGGAGCACTGAATCTAAGTGCTAAAAAATAACTTACTTTTCACCTGCTCTCATTCCTTAGACTGGTTATCACCATCATCCTAGATAAGATGTAATAATAATTCTATGATAACTGCTTATGATAACTCTGCAATCATTCCGTTATTAAAGTAACAGTAATTGGGGCGCCTGGGTGGTGCAGTCGGTTAAGCGTCCGACTTCAGCTCAGG